>NC_057795.1:340283457-340625037 GCF_018294505.1 Triticum aestivum
TGGGCGGGGGGAGTTTGGCGCATGGTCGGTTTCTCCAAGTGCAGTCCCACGTGTCAGTGAAGAGGCAAGCCGAAGCGCGTTCCGTTTGCGTGAGCCGTGTGCAGGACCGAACGTGTGTGGGGTGCAATGCGACCGCGACAGGAGTGTTGTGAGTGTACCGCCTTTTTTCCTTTTAAACTACTCCCTCCGTTTCGATTTACTCGTCGTAGTTTTAGTTCAAATTTGAACTAAAACCACGACGAGTAAATCGGAATGGAGGGAGTAGGTGCTTCGCCCCCTTAAAAAAATGTTGCTTCGCGCGATCCATCGATACTACTACTAGTAATACGGTAATCCCGACTAAAACGGTGCGGCTGGGTCTTTTCCCGCATGATATGCTGGGAGGTTGGCTTAGTTGGGTTTTTTAGATTTGTCTCGGTTCAATAAAAAGCAGAGTTGGTGATGATGGTGTGCCTGTCATCCTGCAATATAGGCCGTCCGATCTGTATCTAACTGATAGGAAGGAAACTATGACAATTTACCCACACTCCTCTCCACATTTGCAGATAAGGATTTCCCTCGTTCATCCTTTTCTCCCACAAGATCTTGATCTTCCGTGCACTAGTACTCCTACAATATGTATATTATTGTGAAATTCATATACACCGGTCGAGATTAATGCAAACACGGCAGATTTTCATTACATTTCAAACTTTTATAAGACAAAAAAATAAAAGAAACCCGACCCTAAACCTATTATATGGCGGCGACCGACGTCCTCCATCTGTGATCTCTATGTACAGGGGCGGGGTTCAAGACCCGTGAAGTGAAGGTGCGGTCTCCGTCGAGAAAGAGTAGAACACGGGATATGGACCGGCCAGTTGGCACACCATGCCCTGCCGCCTCCCATGCCCTACTCATCCTCGGAGGAGTCCCCGACCTCAGCGGTGCCGGACGTTGGACGACGGCAAGTAGGACGCGTGGCTGACGGTGCTCCCGTCATCGGCCGCCAGCGTGGCCACCACTTGTGCGGTCGCGTCCGCGTCCGACTACGCCGCTATTGCGTCACGAGAGGCGACTTGAGCGAGGGCGGCGACCTCGAGCTTCATCCCCGAAGACAAGCTCTCCCGCAGAGCGTTCGCACTTGCGGTCATGGCGGATGTGGTGTCAGGTAGGAGGACGATGCGCTATGGTGTGGAGGTTAGCTGGGCGTTGCCGCTTTAAGTAGCGCATTCCGGTGAGGCCAAGCATCCGGGTGCGCCATTAAGTCGCCGGAATTGGTTCCTTGGGAACCAAGCCTCTTAACGACGACATACGAACGTACAGCATGAATGCGGGCAGCTGGCACCCGTAGGGAACACACCGCGCGACGGCGCGAGGGACGAGGGCTTTGGTGTGCCAGGGTAGTCAGCGGCGGTCATGGCAACGTTGGAGATGCCCTTTGCTCAAATGCGATCCCCGCATGTCATTGAAAAAGCAAGATGACCCGGCATGGTCTCAGGTCCAGAGGATGCAGTTGGCCGCGCTACACCACTCCGCGGACGCGTCGCGGCGCCCCGTGCATCCGCGACGAGCCGGGTGTTGGGTGTGTTTGGATTGTGGCCAAAGTGCACCTTACCAAAATTTTGGTCATGATCCAAAGATTGGTCTTTGTTTGGATGGTTGCCATTTCTTTGGCATGCCAATGAACTCTAGCCAACTCTAGTTCATTTTTCTTGCCAATGTCGGCCAAATCATGGGCAACCAATACCTCAACCAAAATTTTGGCTACCCAATGCTTTGATGGGGCAACCTTGGGCACAAAGAAAACATACCGTTGGTCGTGCCACAGCACAAACGCCACCCTCGGCACACTGAAACCGACCGTGTCTATCGACGATATGAGCGTGTCGCTCATCGCGGTCGCCGTGTCCAGAGGCGGTGCTGGAGCTGCGCCCCGTTGTTGGCCCCAAAGACCCACATGAACGGTTGTCGGTGGCGAGGAGGTCGTGGGCCAGCTCCTCCATTGGACTAGTCTATGCTATGTCGTCCCGACGGGTGTGCCCGACATGTCGGTTTCCCTGTTTTCCCGGCCGTATTCGAGCGTCAGTGCTCCGCGTTGCGCATTAGGCCTTTCTCTATGTAGGCCAAGCGAGACAACTTATTGTTTATTTGAGCCATTCAAGTGTAATCATGTGGTGTTTGCTTATTTCTCATTCCTCTCCAACCCTATTCTCCATCGATCATGTCGCCCTCCAGTCGAGTCCATCCTCCCGCATGCCTCATTTGAACATTCCGCCGAGTATCATTCGCATGTACCCACCCTAGTCCTCTTTCAATAGATCTCCGGACCCCGAGATGAAATCGAGAGGGAACGAGTGGGGACACGTGATACCTAAGGCGGATTCAAAATTTTGAACCGGTGATCATAGCATCCGCAAATCATATATAAAGGGTATTCAATGTTTGTTTCGTTTTTGAACGTACAATATACTCCCTTCTATCCTTTCTACCTTACATATAAGTTTTATGTGTAGTCAAAGTATCTCTACTATGATAAAAAGGCATCAACATTCAACAACGCCCAATCAATATTGTTAGATTCGTACGTACTCCTAGATTTGTACTCGGGATGGTTTCCAATTTGACTATTGACAAGATTAATAGTACTCCTTTCACATAGGTGAGTAAGTCATCTTAGGCTGTGCACCGTGACCAAGGAGGAGGGGAAAACGAGAGACATTAATGTTTATTTGCTAATTAATAGTATTGCATGCAATGAACTAACCACTGCATGTCATGTTTGATAGTCTCAGGTCATTAAAAGCATGCACACCCTCATCTCTTATTGGTTCATATGTCAAGAAACAAGAAACGAGGTAGAAGTTAATGCACCGCGCCTACGTGTTTTGGGATTATTTGGTTTTCGTAAGATGACTTACACACCTAGACGGAGGGAGTGCATGAGATGTATAATGTGAAAATTATATCATTGGAAACTCCTTTCACATACGAAATTGACAATATGCTTTGTGTAAGTTGCATGTTATATATTATTACTCTAACATTTGGTCAAAGTTAGCCTTGAAAAACGTATTAGACCATGTATGCTTTGTGTAAGTTGCATGTCATATAATATTACTCTAACATTTGTGTAAGTTGCATGTCATATATTATTACTCTAACATTTGGTCAAAGTAGTATAGTGGAAGTGGATCCTCTGACGTAGATATCCCTGTCTTACCCTCCCTTTCGGTCACTTACTGGCGGACCCCATGCTTGCTAGGCCCCGCATGTCAGTTACTCAATGGGTTCGGCCACGTCAGGGGATCCTCATCCATAGTATACTCCCTATGTTTTTGTTTACTCCGCATAAAACGGAGGGAGTAGTGGTATAATAAATGACGCGGGCGGGGGAGGGGGAGGGACGTCGGTTTTCTCTCAACTGCGGTCCCACAAGCGAGCGAAAACGCAAGACGAAGCATGTTCCATTCGGTGAGCGACGTGGAGGGTCCAGCATGCCGGGATGCAACGCGAACGCGACAAGAGTGATGTACAGTCAAAATCGATTGACCGGTCGTCACCGGAACCACTATTCACACCAGAACCTTCGCTGCTCGGCCTACGCCAGCCACTACCCTAAAACCACACCAAATCTCCAGCCCATTCCCCCACCTTTCGATCCCCTAGCCCGCATCAAGCGTCCCCTAGTTCGCCGGAAAGCCATGGTGCGCCGCAAGATCACTTACTACAAGATGTTGACGCCGGAGCGCCGCGCAGAAATCGCGGCGGCGGTCGGCGCCACAGACCTCCATTCACAAGCTCGCTTTGTGGCGGGCCAATCCCCGAGTTCTCTGGAGCCAAGCTACGAGGAGGAGGAAGCCGGTCCAATGTTCACTGCGGAGGTCGCGGCGCAGAAGGCACCCGATGGGTATGAGACGATGGACATCGACTTCGTGTCGGCGTCCGAGTCCCCCATGGGGCAGGCGGACCAGCGGTTCAACATGGCGACACTAAAGGAGGACCGGGAGGCAGAGGCTCAACTCGACGCGGAGCGCGTGCATACCGCTGCCATCGAGGCTGTCCTGCAGGCAGAACCGGATATCGTGGATGTGAACCGGGCGGCGGAGGCTCAACTTGAGGCGGAGCACGCGGATGCCGCTGCCATCGAGGCCCTCCTGCACGCGGAACCGGACGTCCTGGACATGAACCGAGCGGCAGAGGCTCAACTCGACGCAGAGGGCGCGGATGCCGCTCTCGTCGACGCCCTCCTGCGGGCGAAACCGGAAGTCCTGGACTTGAACTGGGCTGTAGAGGCTCGACTCAACGCGGAGCGCGCGGATGCCGCTCTCATCGACGCCCTCCTGCAGGTGGAACTGGAAGTCCTGGACTTGAACCGGGTGGCAGAGGCTCGACTCGACGCAGAGCGCGCGGATGCCGGTGCCATCGAGGCCCTCCTGCAGGCGGAACCGGACGTTCTCGACTTGAACCGGGTTGTGCTCTCGTCCATGCAGAGCGCCCGCACGCTCCGCTTGAACGAGTAGCTGGAGGCCGAGGACAACCACGGTGCGGAGACACACGTCGGCAGCGACGTCTGGTTCGCGCCGGCAGCCAAAGACGACGAGGACGTCTCTTTCCACGAGCAGTGATAGTTTTTCTTTATGTTGTTGTTTTTATTATTATGGATCTTTTGCTGTGTAAAAACATACTATTTGTTATGCAAGTCGCCTGAGTCTACCATTTCAGGCGGTTGGATGAATATCCTACGTCTCCTAACCCTTCTTTCCTTCTTCCTCACCTCTTCTTCTTCCCCAATAGACCACCGCACGGGCTGTACGGATACTCCGGTTGGATAAACATACTCTATGAACAAAAATTATGTGTCAGCGATAGGATGGTTGAGTTTGGTTTGTTCACATGCGACAACACGTGTCAATGAGGGTGCATTCCCTTGGTTGGGTTTGCGGCGTGCAGGAGCGAAGTGTGAGGGTGCGGTGCGACCGCGGCGTGCAGGAGCGACCGTGTGAGGGTGCGGTGCGACCGCGACAGCCGTGTGCAAGTGTACCTCCTTCTCATTTTGAAAACTTTAGGCAAGCTTGGCAAAAATGTGTGGCGAAGTTTGGCAATGCAAGGCCTAGACCCCAAACTTGGCACAAACTATAAAAGGGACCTATAAACTAGGACGGAGGTAGTACGTACTAGGAGTACTAGTGTTAAAAAATAAAGGCGGGGTTTTCCTTCGATACAAATCCTCGTTTCACGTGTCAATTAATGCGTATTTTTTTCCTCGAAAGACCAAAGAGCTAACCATCTGACTCCTCATCGCTTGATTAATGCAGTGCCATGCAAACGAACCTTCTCACTTCCGCATGCATGCAGGGGATATTAATGTCCTTGGTTGGTAACCCCATCAATTTTGCCTCGATTAGTGTTAGTGGCCCTTTACAAATTGTAATTTTGATATACTGGCCATGTGTACAAAAAAATGGAGGTAGTAACTATATTTGAATTCCTTGCCCATTGCGGTGACGTCGATGACTTTTTTTTGTGGTTTGGCGAAGCGCGTTCGATGGAGAACACCATTGAGGGAGACCACGGTAAGTCGTTCACAAGTGCCGCCTGCAAGCCGAGACAACCGCCTTATTTGCATCCAGGAAGTCCTTTACTACTAGTACCTCCGTCCTGGTTTATAGGTCCCCTTTGTAGTTTGTGTCAAATTTTGACTAAAGATTTAACTAACAAAATGTTAATGCATGTCAAGAAAAATTACCTCATTGGATTCGTATTTGAACATAGTTTTCAAAAATATAATGTTTGGTGACATTCATAAACATTTTGTTAGTTTAATCTATGGTCAAAATTTGGCACGGAATATAATGGGGACCAATAAACCCGGACGGAGGTAGTAGTACTACTACTAGGAGTACTAGTGCGGTGAGATGGTCTCTCGAAGAAGACGATGGAGAAGCGGAGTCAGTGAAGAGTGAAATGATAGTTGCTTCGTCCGTGCTTTGTGATTTGACGCCTCACTGCTTTGTGATTTGTGATAGAAGGGACAGGGGAGTAGACTCTATGCTCTATACTGTACTACTCCTACATGCTTCCAAGCATGGGAGAAAGAGGAGAGACGTTGCATTTTTCTATTCCTTCAATCAATCAATCAGGGAGCTTCGGTTCCATCTTTTTGGCTTTGGCAACGCCGTCCATAATGGTTCCCACCATGCCAAAAGCTATTTTCACATTTGGCTACACATTGTGGATGCCCTTAACCATACCACTTGGTTTTGCTCCTGTGTGCTATCTATACAAATCTCAATTATATTGATCTGAAAAATTATAGAATCAAAGATTAGTAAAAAGGAGGTGATTTTGCCGCGCGGATGGCGGGGGAGGTTTCTTATTTTTGGAGGACGTTGTCCTGGCGGTTTGCTAACATGTGGTCCCACGTGTCAGTGCTTTACGAAGCTGATCCGCGTCCCACATGAGGCAGAACAATGACAGAAGCAACACGTGGTTAAGTTGAAGAAGATGAGGGAGAAGCGACCAAGCTGATCCGCGTCCCACATGAGGCAGAACAATGGCAAAAGCAACACGTGGTTAAGTTGAAGAAGATGAGGGAGAAGCGGATTCAACAACGAGTGAAAATGATGGTTGCTTCGTCCCTCCAACTTCTTTTTTTAGCATTATTACTTCGTCCCTCCAACTTAACTAAGGGAAAGGTGCAGCTTTGTGATTTGACGCCTCATTGCTCATTACTACGCCGGCGCCATGACTGGGGTGCTTCACCCCGGCTGCTTTGCACTGTATTCCGATATGGCACGTGGACCCGGTAGCTTGATGTCCCACATGTCAGCGAAAGGGACTAGAAGATTTATGAAAGCGAGCGCTCCACTCTTACGACGGAGGAGTAGACGACACGACGGCCCAGTGAACTGTCACTTGTACTGTATAGTACTATAGTTTTGCTGTTTCGCACGATCCATCGATACAAACCCGATTAAACAAGAAAGGGCGGGATTTTTCCCGTGCGGTAGATGATACTGGCCATACATTTCAAAGGCAATTTTAATGTATGCAAACTGAATAATTATAAGTAACAATATGATATCTAGTAAAACTAAAAACACATATGATTTATTGTGTTAGAGTGTAGTAGTAGTGCTGTATTGCATAGTTGTTAGATGTAACATGCGAGAACGTGTAGAGATGTAGTTTTGGAGGGCCTAACGAGATAAAAGCGTAGTACGGTCACCGAACTTCAGAATAAGCTGATTACGGTCACTATATACGTTTTGCGGTGATTATCCGTTCACTTGCTCACAGTTCAGCATCGGATTGCACTCTGTTAACCGGCCAAATAGTCTGCGTGGAGCCATGTTGACTAGTTAAATTGACCATGTTCCTTGTGGGTCCCACCTGTCAGTTCGCATAGGGAAAAGGTCAGATAAACACAAATTTACGCAGGCGCGACAAGGCTACAACCCGTGCGCGGGAATCACCTGGTTGTGTATGTGTCTGTCAGGGCCTGATGTGTGCGCATGCACGTGTAGGTTGAGCACTTGAGCGTGAGAGTGTGTGTTGGTCGTGTGGTGTACTGGTGTGTGCATGCATGCGTACGTGTGTGTGTGTGAGAGTGTTGCGTGCGTGCGTGGCTGCGTGTGTATGTTGAGTGTTGCGTGCGTGTGTATGTTGAGTGTTGCGTGCGTGCGTGGGTGCATGTGTTTGTATGAGTGTTGCGTGGATGGAGTTCGTGTGCATGCATGCGTGCTCCTCTGTGTTAAAACAGACGGCTCAGCATACCAATACAAGGCCACCTTGTCCGCTGTGCCCGCGGTCATGACTTCGCACCACCGTCAAAATATTTTTTTGTCGTTTGTTTTCATTCTTACTAGCAAGATGCACGTGCGTTGCACGTAACATCAAGATGCATTTGTATGACTTGTTTATCTTGTGAGAGAAAAGGATGAACGAGGGAAGTCCTTATTTGCAAATGGGGAGAGGTGTGTGGGTACCTTTTTGCAAAACTGCCGTAGTTTCTTTCCTATCCGTCAGATATAAATCGAACGGCCTATATTGCAGGATGGCAGGCACACCATCATCACCAACTCTATTTTTTATAAGAATGTATTTTAAGTATTTTATAATAGTGTAGATGTAGAGTAGATACAAGTCGATAGGTGGGCACGATGTTAGTGAGATAAAGTGATGCAACACTAGATTAGGTGCCACGTGGAGCGTTCAACTGGTCAACTAGTCATGTCATGAGAAAATACAAAGTTGTACGGTGAGCCCGTGACTGTATAATAACCACTAAACGTAAACGGTGACCGTAATGAGTGGATTATGAAGTCCAGTGTATGTATCGTGCTTTCACTTCAAATACAATGATCGTCATTGCATATATCGCGAGAGAAAGATGAAACATGCATGAATTTTCTGGGGGCTTACTTTCAGAGGACATGGAGATAGTTTTGTGTGCATACGTGAAAGGGCCGTACAGGGGGGGTATGCGATGGAGAGAGAGATGCTCTTCGTTTCTCTTTATTATGACTAACTTTGTATATAGTATAAAAATATACAAATTCACAGTGCGGAATAAATATCATTGTGGGCACAATGCAATGCAAATTAGCGTTCGTACTCCTCCATATAACTTTGTAATGTTGTATATATGTAGAAACTCTAAAATAATTTTTTGGCCACACTTTATTCAAAAGGAATGTTGTATGCGAAATAAACGTGAAGAGAGGGCTTTTTAGATCAATGGGGTACGTGATGTAACATGTGTGAATGTGTAGTTGATGCATTTTGCGGGGCCTAGAGAGGTATGTGTGTGTATTACGTATTTGAGAGATGCATGGATAGAGGGGCCGACGGGGGGGTGGGAGAGATAACACGAGAAATGAGGGTGGTCTAGAGAGAGAGAGACGAATATGACGTCACGACAAGAGATTCCATTCCCTTGAATGTGTATATGCAAGGGGGAGGGAATAGAGGCACCAGGAGAATTTTTCTGTGTGTGGTGTTTGTGTTGGTATGTGTGGGTGTGAGAAGATAATGAGACGTGGGGGCAGAGGGTGTGTCACCGCCTGAGGTCCGGTGGGTCGAGGTGAGGCCCTTTGTTCGGTTCTGTCCTGCGCCACATTGGTTGGCCCATGACACATTTAGGAAGACCCATGGATGACTAGTTGTACAAGACAAAGATAGCAGAATTGTGAAGGACTCTGTGTCCACTGACAAAGTCAGCTAGGATTTGTAACCCTAGGTTCTCGGACTAAGGTAACCCCTCTATCTCTGATATTACTATTCATCCAACATAATTTTAAGGGGCATCCTACAGAATGCTCTGCGAGAATCATACTCGTCGATTAGGAAGAGAGGTGTGAGATAATGCGTGAGAGACAGGCGTAAAGATAATGTGCGTACATGAGACACGTAGGCAGGTCCATGTATATAGAAAGGGTCGATGAGGATTGTGCGTGTGTATGTTTGCGAGAGGAAGAGTGCTTGTGATAAAGGTTAGTGAAAACAGTTGTAAATGGTTACGAGAGGGAGGGAGGGTTATATCTAGAGAATGTGTGCGAGAAAGACACCTCGGGAGAGAGTGTGTGAGCATGTGTGAGAGACAACCGATGGAGAGTGAAACTACACGTAAAAGACTGCTCTACACATTGATTAAAGATATAAATTGTATCCAAATATTAGGATGGGATCATGATATTTGCAATTCGCGTAAGGAGCGGTCATTGATCCATTAGACATCTAGATTCTATAGAATTTGAGCATGTCTATGTTATTATTCGACACAATTGATCCACATAGTTAGTATTTTGAACTCCAGACAATGCATCTCTTTAGCAATTGAATATAAACATAAGTATAGTTCATGTTGTGTGTGTAAAGCACATTATACATATGAAAGTTACACAATGGACATTTATAAATAGCTACCTATGAACTAGTATACATTTGAATTCAACCTAAGGTGGTTTAAAAAAATTGAATTCAACATGAAGTCCATTCAATTATTTGAATTTGATATCATGGCATTTGTAAACCATACCTAAACTATAGGGGTACCAATCTTTGCTCTGATTTTGTACATAATAGCATATGTAGTCGTGTACAAAATAGATTCAAATTTAGCTCCTCCATTCCAAAATAATCGTAGTTATAGGATTTTCAAGTGTCAAAATTCAAAAGGAAGCGGATAATTTAATGAGGTTTTCAAACATACAAGGTCAAATATAACGTTGTCTATTTAGGTCAATCCTCATAGTTCAAGAGTACTCTAAACGTGAATGCTTGTGTTTCAAAATTTCAAACGAAGCGCCAAAAGAGCCTCTACTCGCCCGAAACCGCATGAGACCAATGTTTGGTAGTACAAGGAAATTACTTTTCTAATAACTCCGACCTGTGAAACCTCCCGGCCCAACGTCCAAAGGTCTAAACCGGGGTAGGTTTGTAGCTTCATCTAGACGCCACGCAACCGCCTCCGAAAAACATTCATACACAATGGCCGCCTAAGCACACATGCGCGTGGCCGAAATCGCTCCCGCCCACTATTTGGGACACCTGGGATTACCATCCTACCCCCGACCCGCAGTAGGTCCGAAATTTAAGAGGGGGGGCAAAGTTAGTACTTTCCCCAAATTTCAAACAAGCGTGTCCCATATTCTGTTCAAAAAAGCCAAAAACAAGCGCGTCCCAGACCGAAACATGGTTCCCCCCCCCCACCCGTCCGATTCCCCATTCGTACTCCGTGGGCGCCAAAACTACCTCTCCACTAGCCGCGAAACCCCGGCGTCCTCCGTCCGCCACCCCATCCCACCCATCAACCGCCACCCTCCTCCATCACGCCGGAGCCGATACCCCGACGTCATCGTCCACCGCAACCTCAACTGCAACGCCCTCCACGGCTAGTAGTTGAAGCCGAGGCCGAGCCGTCCGTACCCGAGCCAGTTCAACCATGCCGTCCTGCGCCTCACCGCTGCCGCTCCAACTTCGCCACCCTCCACCGCACCGGAGCTGTTCCTACAACGCCGTCCTTCACGGCCTCGGATTTGCTTCCCCTCCGCCGACATACAGCCACGGCAACACAGTCAACAATTTGGCAATGGGTTCGTCCAAGCCTGCACCCTCCAGAACATCGGTTTCCCCGGTAAAAACAAGAAGATCGGCACGACATGTGGAGGTGACCACACCGGCAACCGAAGAAGGTACTCCTCTTCCCTTATTCGTGCAAATCTTACGTCTCTGCTTGCACGGTATTCATCCCACAGAAGACACTACTTGACCGTTTCTTCTTGATACTAGATGTTCCTAGTAACTGGCGATGCACAAGGTTTCTCCTCATATACTATTTCACCTTAGCTAGAGGTCCGTCGCCCCCTGAATTTCAATTTCTGGCTAGTTGATTCCCAGTTAACGGAAGCATTCCCCGGCGTAACAGGCGCTAGTACGACTATTACACCGGGGAAGTAGCGCCTTGGTGTTTACCTTAGGGGCGTCTGCGGCCTAGAGCTACTGGCGCCCGATCTGGAGGTCGGCCGAGATTAAAGGGATGGCTTGGGGGCCCTGCCAAGCACGGCGGTGGTGTGAGGTCGATGGGAGGGCGGGGCGGCGGAGGCACGGGTCTGGGCCGGTGGTCGCTGGCGGTTCATGAAAGATCGTCAACAGTGACTGGCGGGAGGTAGACGAAGGCCATCTGCCCGTTCCTTATAGATCGGACGGTTCATTAAAAAAATCGACTGACCTATTTACTTTCAGTCGACTGTTATCTTAGATATGACCACATGTGGTGGTGTGTTGGAGGAGTACCTGCATTTACTGTGCTCATATATTACAAAATCATATGGAGTAGAATCTAATTTTGTTTGCCATGCAATGTTGTAGAGCTATCATATGTCTCCTGTCATTTATTTTTAAGCCACCTGCTATCTGCTACTTTTACAGTGCACTAGTTCTGCACACACTTCACCCATACTCTCACTATTGTGTTTTTATGCAAGGGTATTTTAGACTCTCCTGCCGAAAGAGAAGCAGCAAAGAAAAGAGAGAAGTCGCTCCAGCTTGGTATACGGGTAGGCAAGACACATTACAACACTATAAAGGGTGCAGTGTCAGCAGATGGAGACGGTAAACGTAGCTCTGTAGTTGATGACCTCGCTCGCAATGACCACCATCCCAGGTGCTTGCTTTAACTTCGCGGTGTCATATGTGGTTGCATGTTGGTGTCTAGCTTGTATTCAAAAGGCCGAAGTCGGTCTTTATTAAGATAAGGAAAGATATTACATGAACCACCATCCCGTGAGCACCAGAAGACAAATAGCTAGTCAGGGCACTGGCCGAGCCAGTGACAAGCCCAGGAAAGACAGGCATCACCTGGAAGCCAACTAAAAAGCCGCGATGGTGGCGAAGCAGCCCGCCTCCCACCAGGCTCTCAGGTCCTAGATGATCATGTTCACCACTCCAGCCGGATGTCTAGCTTGTATTGCTTCCAATTTGGTTAAATTGCATCTGCTTAGCTTACACATTATACCTTTGAATATGACATGCCTTTCTGTTTTTGGTACATACTAGTACATCTGTGTATTAACCATGTTCTTAATCAAACTAATGTTCTTGTGGATCCCTCATCAATCACTTATGATGAGGCAGGCAAGCAAGGGGACTACTCCTCATTTAAAGAATGCAGTGTCAGCCTCCTGACATGATTCTCAAGAAATAGAAATGCTAGATGAAGATAGTGAACGTAGCTCTGTAGTTGATTACAGCATTTCCCCTACACTAGCATTGCAGGTGCTTGCTCTAACTTGGCACCGTGATATGTGGTTCCATGTTGCATATGGTGTCTAGATTGTAATTCTTCCAATCTGGTTAAACTGCATGTGCTAGTCTGCTTAGCTTATATTCCTGTAAATGTGACATTATACCTGTTAATGTGACATGCCTTCCTGTATTTAGTACATAGTACATCTGTCTATTAAGCATGTCCTTACATAAAACTATTGTTTTTTTGTATCCCGCATCAATCAATATGACGAGACACCTTTAGTATATGCAGTGCAATATTAGTTGCATCTTTCATATGATTTATAGCATGTGCTGCTTCTAATTTGTTGAAATTCCATTTATGATGGGACGCTTTTAACTTGGCAGTCATATTGGTTGCATCTTTCATGTGGTGTCTAGCTTGCATTGCTTCTTATTTGCTGGAATGGTTTCTGCTTAGTTTACACAAACAGTTGTGAACATGCCATGCCGTCCTGTTTTTCGTACATATTCCATCCTGGTATCATGTGTTTGCCTTACATCAAAGTAGTGATTGTCAGTATCATGCATGAATGAGTTCTGAAGAGAGAATTTTATTGCTTTTTCTTGTCGGTTTTACTTGACAATTCAAAATCAATAAAGCGGAAGGAAGTTAGCAAGGCAGCGGATAAAGGTGCTCCTTCCAAACGGAGGGCCTCTATAGTTTCTACTCCTCCACACCCCCAAGATGATTTCCAAGACAACACATGCATAGACACTCAACAAAGGTGTGTTTATGATGAGCACGTCTCCCCTAGTGCAGCATCACTGGTGCTCCCTCTAACTTGGCACTGTTATATGTGGTTGCATGTTATCTGTGATGTCTAGCTTCTATTGCTTCTAATTTTGTTGAATTCGATCTGCTTACTTTACACATTATACTTGAATAAGACACGTGTTCCTGTTTCTAGAACATACAATATCTGTCTATCACACCATGTTCTTACATCAAATTACTACTGTTGTGTAACCTGCAACAATCACTTATCATAATACACGTTTGAATTCGGAGTGTGATATAGGTTACATCTCACATTCTTTTCTAGCTTGTACTACTAATTTGTTGAAATGGCACTTATGACGAGACAGTTTTAACTTGGTAGAGTGATATTATTTGCATCTTTCATATGGTGTCTAGCTTTCATTGCTTCTAATTTGCTGAAATGCCTTCTCCTTAGTTTACACATCATAAGCTGTGAATATGCAATGCTGTGAATATGCAATGGCACTAATGATGAGAGACCTCTAACATGGTAGTGTGATGTTGTTTGCATCTTGCATATGATTTATTTCTTGTACTGCTTCACATTGGTTTAAATGCCATTTATGCTGAGACACTGTTAACTTGGCAGAGCGATATTTGTAGCATCTTTCATATGGTGTCTACCTTCCATTGCATTGCTTCTAATTTGGTGAAATGTCTTCTTCTTAGTTTACACATCATAGTTCTGGTTATCTCTTCCGTCTTGTTTTTCATACATATTACATCCTCCTATCATGTGGTTGTCTAACATCAAAGTTTTATTCGTCTACATCACGCATCAATTTGTTCTGAAGAACTAAATTTTATTCGTTTTTCTTGTCGGCTTGACTTAACATGGCACAGAGAAAGAGGAAGAAACAGAGAATGGCAGGGAATGAGAAGCGGATGAATCCTGCAGATTCTGCTGGTGCTGATGGTGCAATAGAAGGTGAAAGTCCAGCGGAAAATTCTACAAACACGGCATCCCATGCTACACGAACTGCAAAAAAAGCCAAACAGAAACAAATAGCTGCCACCAAACAAGCAGAGACAGCCCTAGTTCTTGCAACACCTACCACAGTACTACCAGCTGCACGACATACTCGTGCGTCAACTGAGCTAGCAGCACGTTCCCAAGCTCCCTTGCCACCTGACACTACTTCCCAAGCACTCTTGACACAAGACAAGTTGGCAATATCAGATGAACCTTGTGAGCTTCAACAGCAAGAAGGTAGTTGCTGGAGTCAAGTTACAGTTGCATGCTTCTTTATATGTAGTCTCACAGTTTGATGTACACTAACACTTCCTATGTTTGTTGTTGGACTAGCACCTAGGCGCAAGAGGAAACAAACATCAGGGATAATGCTCGATAGGTTAACTAAATCTAGAGGAGGAAGAATGGAGATCTGTTTTGAGCTAGGTTTAAAAAGGCCACGTGATGCTACAGAGTCAGCCAAGTTAGTATCAGAGGCAGCAGTTGCCGTTAGGTGTCATGTACGTATCCTCCCAACATGGATTCAGTACAGGAATGACAAAGACGAAACCCAGTTCAACACCTTCCTTGACCATTTATTTGTAAGTATGGTTATGTATGGAAACTACTAATATCGTCTTGCTCTGTCCCATACTTTCTAGGTTGCTGATAATGAGACTCTCATAATTTTCAACAGATGAGGTTCAAGTTGGATAGCCAAGATGATGCAACTAGGCAAGCTTGCACCCATGTTTTCAAGTCTGCTCTACGACAGTATCGGTATAACTTGAGGAAAACTCACTTCGAAGGCAAGGCTAACAGTGAACTTTCCCAAACATCTCAAGTGGAAAATATATCGGATGAAGACTAGAGGGGCCTTGTTAAACACTGGTCTGATCTGAAGTATCAGGTACATTATATATATGTGATCATATCACATGTTGAAGCCCTATTGACGCATGTGCCATACAAATCTATCTTCTTGTAGGTGAACTGTTCAAAGAACAAGGCCAACCGTACGAAAGTGAAATTCCAATAGACGACAGGATCTTGTAGCTATAGAGCACACTGCGAGGCTCTTGTAATTAGCTGCTGTTTCACTCTTTTCGCTATACCATATTATCAGATCTATATTGACTTGTTCAAAATGCAGAGGAAAGCCCGCAAGGACCAAAAAGTACCTGAACCAAATGTTGTGGAAATCTTCAAGGACTGTCACACCAGCAAGAAGAAGGGCATGACTACACCAGTCAAAGCCGCTGTTGTAAGTCCTTAATCCTCATGCATTTTAACTACTACTTACTCTGACTTGTGCCTTGAACTGCATGGTTTGCAGCCAATGTCTATTACTCTTTTCAATTTTATATACAATTGTCTTAGCGTATCATTGCACCTTACATGGTTTAAAAGGGAGGAGTGATGTTCCTTTGATCTTGACCCGTAATCTAGTTCCGTGCTAGACTTGCCCACACAACGTTACAATTGCATGTTTGTCTGTTCTCAGTTGTTCTGTGATATGAATGATGTCATACTATGCTTACCATATTATAAACATCGTCTCTTTATCCTTAGCCCTCAATACAATGTGAAGAAATAGACAATACATTAGCGATGGTACATGGTCATATGTTTGGAACCTGGTTTTATTATGTACTTTGCAATAAAATACAACTAATATTTTACATGGGTTCACCAGAATAAGTTCTGTATATAGACCAAAGCTATTTTGTTTGGTTTTGCTGCCTCCTTAATATCTTCTGTTCTGGTACTACTAATGTAAAACCTCAACTTTTCAGTGAGCTATGGAAAAAATGGTGGAACCGCCACCTTGTGAAGGTGGCGACGCAACTATAACCGCAATGTCAGCTCTTGCTGCAGTGGGTCAGTACCTGTCCACTAACAGTGCCAAAAGCATGTTCCTGCATAATACTGGGTTGGTTGTTAAGGCAATATCATCCAAACTGCCTCATGATCAAGATATGCAAGCTCAAAGCAATGTTGTATCTACGCTCCAGACACAAGTCCATTCCCTAACATAGGCCCTTTGTGAAACAAGGAGAAACATTGCTCAATGTCGTCAAGATATGCATGGTTTTGAAACCAGACTATCCGACATTTGCTATGTTGTTCAGGAGCCTAGGGGAAATGAAGGCGAGGGTTATGGTGTTCCATCAGATAATACAGCATGAGAACATAACATTCAGGTCAAATGAACCGAGCTTCTGAACTTCTGGTGGTGCATTTATCTGCTAGACTGTTAAGTTTTATGCCAACCTTCCTTTTGTTATATAGTTGTAATTTGTTTTGGTGCGATATAAAATGTATTCTTAACGTGCAGCCACTGGCTGAAGAAAACAGCAAGCCATTTTTGTATAGTGTAGGGTGTTCCCTATATTTGCACTGGTGGCGATCTTTGATGCCGAGTGGATGTAATCTGTGCAATCGCCTTAATAGCCTAGCTTTAGTTTGGGCCTTATTTATTTCCTAGTCTTCTTTTTCCCTGGTTTGCTAGTGGCCGCAACTACCCATGGGCCATATACGGGCCGTAGGATCCATGGGTCTCCTACGGGCCGTTGATAAATGGATCTGTAATCGGTGGGCCTCGGGCCGTCGATAAATGGGCCTCGGGCCATCGGATAAATGGGTCTACATGGGCCGTAATCGGGCATAATTGATATCGGCCCAGCACGGTAACGGGCCGTTAATAGGACATAGGACTACAAAAGCTTAATTCTGTCACAGGCATAACGGGTCGTTAATGGGCCAGAATATAGGACGGACTCGCCAGAAACGGGCCGACTCTTGCCATGGGCCGAATTTGGCCCATTAGGGTAACAGGCCAGGAACGGGCCGACTATTGCCATGGGCCGAATTTGGCCCATTAGGGTAACAGGCCAATAACGGGCCGACTCTTGCCATGGGCCGAATTTGGCCCATTTGGGGAACATGCCAGTAATGGGCCGACTCTTGTCATGGGCCGAATTTGGCCCATTAGGGGAACAGGCCAGTAACGGGCCAGAAGTAATCGAGGGCCGAAAAGGAGCCCAAGAACATATAGGCCGTCAATAGGCCGAAAGATAACACGGGCTGGAAACGGCCCATGTAAATCATGGGCCGTTAACGGGTACAAAGAAAATTACTGTTCATTATGGGCTAGAGTCACCGTGGGCCTGTAAAGGGCCAAAAGATACGAAGGCCTCATATGGACCGAAAGACGTCGTGGGCCATACATGGGCCGAAAGTGAAATGGGCTGGTGTTATATTCGACGGGCCACATGACGTTGTTGGGCCGATTTCCTTTAGTGCCTAACGGGCCGTAAAATGGGCTATTTGCGAAGAGACCGTTAACAGGCTTTTCATGGGCCAGCCCGTTAACTTTTAACCAAGTCAAACGGGCCGGCTTTGTAAGCTAAAGGGGCCAGTGGTGGGCCGTGGCACATGTTGACATATCATAGGCGCCTATCTGACCCACTAACGAGCTGGCACGTGTTTCATCTGGCCAATAAGAATTTTACACATGGAAATTTCCCATTGGTCGAAGCTGTTAACGGGTTATCGGATCCAAAACCCGACCCGATAGCTTAACGGCATTACGTTACGGTGGATGCCATGTGTCGGTCACCCTTGACGAAAGCACTTCTGTGACGCGCTATTTATCGTCATGGAAGTGGACACTTCCGTGATGATAATTTTGGTAATGTCATGGAACACTTCTACGATAGCACAAATATGACTATCTTGATTCTGTCATAAATTTGTCATGGATGTCCATGCATGACAAAAAACGCGACCTACTGTGACAAACACGTATCATCACGGAAGTGTATTTTTTTGTAGTGTGTGCGCATGCTAGCCTCAAGGAGTCTCATGCTCAGCTCCAAGTTAAGCTAACCAAAGAAAAAGCCACCTTTCCTCATATGGTATTAATTGATAATGCAAATGCCACTAACCTGTGTTGTGAGCATGTGCATCTTGTGGAGGAGAATGCCAAGTTGAAGGAGCAACTCGAGAAAGGCCTTGTGACGTGCATACAAGGTGAGAAGAACCTCAACGACCTTTTGAGCAATCAAAAGGAAGTTGTGGCCAAGGAGGGAGTTGGGTTCGCACCCAAGTCCAAGAACAAGAAGAAAAACAACAAGACCAAACGACCTCCTCCTCTCAAGAAAACTTTTGTGAAGGGGGGGGGAGGGTGCTCCTAAGGAGAAGAAGAACAATGTGAAGGGTGGTGATGTCAAAAAGGGCAAAGCCACCTCTTCCAACAAAGCCGGTGACTTTAACCCTTCCTATGTGTTGTGCCGTGCTAGTGATGGGCATGTTTATGCTAAATTTGTTGGTTCTTCTTATGAGTATACTGAATGGTCTATTTGGGTTCCTAAGACCCTTGTTACTAACATCAAAGGACCCATTACTAAATGGGTACCTAAAACCAAGCATTGATCTCTTGTAGGTGTTTGCTTCCGGTGAGGGATCATGGTTGCTCGATAGTGGAGCAACAAATCATATGACCAGAAGCAAGGAGTAGGTGGTGGACGTGCACAAGATCCCATCTATGCCCACCAATGTCGAGTGGGGTGATGCCTCGTCTTCTAAGGTATTGGGTCTTGGCAAGGTTGTCATTTCTCATGATCTAACGATCGAGAAAGTCATGCTTGTTGAGTCCCTTGCGTACAATCTACTTTCTGTTTGTCCACTTGCACTCATGGGCTTTGCCACTTTCTTTGATATTGATACCGTGGCCCTCTTGTGGAGCAAGACTCTTAAAGTAGCCTTTGTTGGGCGTATTGAGAACGGTCTCTATGTGATTAACTTTTCAGAGTGACCCACTAAGACCGCGACATGCCTAATGGCTAAAGTTGATGTGGGATGGCTTTGGCATCGCCAGTTAGCCCACGTCAATATGAGATCTTTGCAATGTCTTCTCGAGGGGGACCATGTCCGTGGACTAACAAATGTTAGTTTTGCCAAAGATCGTGCTTGCAGTGCTTGTATCAAAGGAAAGCTTCATGAAAAGGCTCACCCTCCCATGATTATCATCTACTCGAAGAGACCCTTGGAGCTCCTTCACATGGATCTCTTTGGGCCTCCATCCTTTGATAGTCTTGGAGGTAGAAAGTATTTCTTGGTGATTGTGGATGATTATTCAAGGTACACTTGGGTATTTTTCTTCAAGAGGAAGAGTGAGACTCAACAAACCGTCATCGACTTTGCAAATGAAGCTCAACGTCAACATGATGCAAAGATATTGACAATAAGAAGTGAAAACGGCACCGAGTTCAAGAACTACACCTTGGATGAGTTTCTTAGTGATGAAGGGGTCAAGCATCAATATGCTGCACCATATACCCCTCAACAAAATGGTGTCGTGGAGAGGAAGAACCGGGCATTGATGGATGCGGCAAGGACCATGATGGCGGAGTTCAAGTCTCCATACAACTTTTGGGCTGAAGCCATCAACACAGCATGTCATGCATCCAATCGGCTCTATCTCCACAAAGGCTTGAACAAGACTCCTTATGAAATACTTACCAGTGATGAAATTCCTCCCCAAGCCATAAGAAGAATGGGTGTGGGTCATATCCTACCCATTGAGGAACCCCTTGTGGCCGAAGGAGAAGGACAATGCTCCACGCAAGTGGAGCCATCACCAACCCAAGACCCACACGCTTCCGAAGAGCAAAGTGAAGGCCATCAATCTCATGAACAAGACCAAGGGCAAGATCAACTTCAAGATGGTGGGAACCACCAAATGATGTCCAAGGTCAAGTTATCCCCCTCAAGCAAGTTAAAGATCAAGAGCAAGCTCAAGACGGCCTCAAGATAATCAAGTTAACCCTCCTCCTTCCACATTCGAGGAGGAATTAGAGCGTCTTGCCGCGAAGAT
The DNA here is from genome assembly GCF_018294505.1 of Triticum aestivum. NCBI lineage: Eukaryota > Viridiplantae > Streptophyta > Magnoliopsida > Poales > Poaceae > Triticum > Triticum aestivum. The sequence continues at coordinate 340,303,825 of NC_057795.1, forward strand.
TGCTTCCAAGCTCACCACCAAAGGTCATCTCATGGAGAATGTGGTTGGAAGCCTAAGAAAGGGGGTAAGCACTCGTAGATAATTAGCAAACTATTGTGAACATCACGCGTTTGTCTCTTGTGTTGAACCCCAAAAGGTCTATGAGGCGCTCGAAGATCCGGATTGGCTCAATGCCATGCATGAAGAACTCAACAACTTCGAGTACAACAAGGTGTGGAGACTGGTGCCAAGGCCATCGGGGAACCACAATGTCATTGGAACCAAGTGGATATTCAAGAACAAGCAAGATGCTCATGGGACCATCGTTCGCAACAAGGCAAGATTGGTAGCACAAGGCTACTCCCAAGTCGAGGGTATCGACTACAGTGAAACCTTTGCTCCCGTTGCTCGCCTTGAATCCATTCGTTTGTTGATTGCTTATGCTTCCCATCACAACTTTAAGTTACAACAAATGGATGTAAAGAGTGCTTTTCTTAATGGTCCTATTAATGAGTTGGTTCATGTCAAGCAACCCCCCGGGTTCGAGGATCCCTACTTCCCCGATCATGTGTATCAACTCGATAAGGCACTCTATGGCCTTAAGCAAGCCCCATGTGCGTGGTATGACCACCTTACCGAGTTGTTGCAAGATCGTGGATTTGAGGTTGGGCAAATCTATCCCATTCTTTTTACTAAGAAGGTCAAAGGGGAGTTGTTTGTGTGCCAACTATATGTTGATGATATTATCTTTGGTTCCCCTAACAAAGCTTTCAATGAGGAATTTGCCACTCTCATGAACTCTAAGTTCAAGATGTCTTCGATGGGAGAGTTGAAGTTCTTCCTCGGTTTCTATATCAAGCAAAGAAGAGAAGGTACTTTCATCAATCAAGCCAAATACACTCAAGACATGCTAAAAAGATTCAAGCTAAGTGATGTCAAGCCGGCTTCCACTCTAATGCCCACCAAGTGCCAACTTGACATTGATCCCAATGGTAAAGCGGTGGATCAAAAGGTATATCGCTCCATGATTGGCTCCTTGATTTACCTTTGTGCATCTAGACCGGATATCATGTTGAGTGTGGGAATGTGTGCATGGTTTCAAGCCGCACCGAAGGAAAGCCACTTTGTGGCGGTCAAGCGAATCTTCCAATATTTGGCTCATACCCCAAACTTTGGCTTATGGTACCTAAGAGGAGCAAACTTCAAGCTTGAAGGATATACGGATTCCGATTGGGCGGGAGACAAAGTGGATAGGACGTCCACTTCCGGAGGGTGCCAATTTCTTGGTTGCTCTTTGGTGAGTTGGTCTTCCAAGAAGCAAAGTTGTGTATCTCTCTCGTCCACCGAAGCGGAGTATGTGGCGGCCGGTAGTTGTTGTGCACAACTCTTATGGATGAGGCAAACTTTAAAGGATTACGGTGTCATTTGTGACAAAGTGCCTCTTTGGTGTGACAATGAAAGTTCCATCAAGATTTCTCTCAACCCGGTGCAACACTTCAAGACGAAGCATATTGAGATTCGGTATCACTTCATCCAGGATCACATTAGGCGAGGGGAGATCGAGCTCAAGTATGTCAACACTCATGATAACCTTGCAGATATTTTCACGAAGCCCTTGGATGAAGCAAGATTTCGCGAGTTAAGGCATGAGCTAAATATCATTGATTCGAGCAATGTGTCTTGAACCCATGCACACCCCCACCATTCAACTTGTTGTCTAGTTTAGGTGTAGGCATGGACATAGGGGGGTGGTGTTCTCTCAATGAACTCTCCCTCCCCCCATTATGCATAAATTGATCATGTCTTTCACATTAACCATTTTTTATGGTACTTGTGCTTCAAAGATGAGTTTTGGTCATGGGCCCAAGGTTAAAATCTTCACGGCGCCATACCTCTTGACTCAAACATAGGTGGCCTTGGCCACCGCCCTCTCTTGAAGAGGTGTTGTTCCTGTCCTCTTGTTAGTGTTCTTGTTGTCGAGTCTTTATTTCCTCTTCTTGATGTTTGTTTTCCTTTCTTTTTGAGCCGAGCCGTTTAGTGTCTAGTTATTGAGTCATGCTGGGCGGTACTACCGCTGGTGGTACGCGGTACTACCGCTTATGTTGACAAGTGGTACTACATCCCACCCGCGTGGTACTACCGTTGAGGTGCGGGACCAGGGGGTTAGGTCGAGGCAGGGGGAGGTTTCGTATCCCCCATACCCATTCGCTCCGCCCCCTCCTTCCTCTTCGTCTCTCCAGCGTCGACTCACCACGGGAGGGCTCCGGCGGGCCGTCTTCTCCGGGTCGTCCCTCTCCATTTCCTTCGGTGGAGTCGATCCCCACCTCGTCCTCTTGCCATGGATGTCGGTATTGCCCCGTTCCTCCTCTCTTTTTGTCTAGATTTCAGATCTAGTGTCTTAGGGGCAATAGTGGTTGCATCTCTCGATTTTTGGCTAAATCTAAGCTTGAGTAGGTTGGAGAAGGCAACTAGACTATTTGGATTCATGTTTGGTAGGAGTATTTTTGAATTTGGCAGTCCGATAGTGCCGGATTTGACCACGGCAATAGGGAAACGCCGTTTCCCCGTCTTGAGCGGTACTACCGCTCGGGCGGTACAGCCGCTTATGAATCGCAGTACTACCATTGTTTGCCCAGTTCCATCCTGTTCCTACCATTTCCCGATCTTGTTTGTTGTGTTTGTTGGCTTATGCTCGTTCTTTCTGGTTGTCTCGTGTGTTCGTGTGTTTGGTTCCAGGTGATGAACATCCTGAGCAGCAAGCCCTCCGTGTCATCCCCGGTCATGCAACATCAAAGCACTACCGCACATCTAAGTCAGCAGGTGATTCCTCTAGTGCTCCACTGCCGCTAGTGAGTGCTTCCTCAAGTGCTCCACCTCTGCCTCAACTCAAGAAGAAGTCTGCCAACAAGCCGAAACCGAGGGGCAAAACTGTGCCTAAAATATCTACCAATGAGTTTTGGGCAAGGCGTCGCCGCAACCCCTATGTGGAAGACCAAGAACCCACTTTGGTCAACCGTCTGTTCTGGAACCGTTTTCAGTTTGTCATCTTCTTTGATGTGATCAAGGCCAAGAAGAATCTCTATGTCGATGTGCGCTCCATCGACACGGATTTTATGGAGAAGTACCCTGAGTACTTTGGTGAAGCCCTTCAGATGTGCTCTCAGTTGAACATTCTCAGAATCATGCAGTTCAACCAGGACTTTGATGCAGATTTGGTGGCTCAATTCTATGCCACTGTCCATATAGGAACTGATGAGGAAAGGACTCTGACTTGGATGACAAATGGCAAGTTGCTTTCTGTCAAGTGGAAGGCCTTCATGGAGTTACTTGGGGTGGAAGATCACGGGCTTGAGACTCCAGTCGGCTTCCGCCCTCACCGCAATGCAACCTCCACTCACAAGCAAGCCGTCTGGCCCTACTGTTCTGTGAAGATTCACCCCAAGACTAAGAAGGAAACATATGATCTGCCTACCTTTCTGGACATCCTTCACCGTGTCTTCTGAGAGACTCTCTTCCCTCGTATCGGCAATCTGGATATGGTCCACTCCTATCTCGTGGACATGCTTCTCTTCTGCCAGCTTGAGAAGGAAGCGAACATTGGCGAGTCCCTGGACATTTCTCATGTCATGTGGTCTAAACTTCTGTCTGCTATCTCTAAGCGCAAGTGCCTGATCTATGGACCGTTCATCATGTTACTCATTGAGAAGGCCTGGGAACAGGTCTATCCCAGGGTCATGCTGGAAACTAGAGAATTGATTTCTCATGAGATCAAGCATCTGAGGAAGAAGGACAATTGGGGCACCCCGGCCCCTAAAACTGGGGGTCCATCTACTGCTGCTGCCATGGAGACCGAGGGCGAGGCTGATGCTAATGATGACAATGACTATGAGCCTTCTGGAGCAGAGCCATCTTGGGCAAAGAAGCTCAAGCTCAAGATGAAGAAACTTTTCTGCATGGAGTCTCATGGTCAATACATGACTCATGTGGCTGAGAAGAAGGCCAGGGACGTCACAAGGAGCTCATGCGTCAGTTGGGTGCGACCGTTAACAGCGGATCTGAGGGCCACATAACTGAGGAGGAGGAGTGGATTCAGCAGCACTGCCCGTGGACAGATTCAGACGCCAAGCAGTTTTTGACCGATGACGGCAGTGCAGACGATCCCGCTGGGATATGATGTTCGAGATCCTCAGCTTGCTATCACCTGGAGCCGTAGCAACACTCTTTTCCCTTTTGGTGTCTGGATGCCAAAGGGGGAGAGAGTTTAGGGATTTGTGTCGTTGTTGAGTTGCGAGTGTTTCTTTGTGGTGTCGTTGTGTTTTCTCGCAATTTGCTTTGTTTGGTTTTGTGCCAGTGAGACCTAAGTTCCAGACATATGGTGTGAGACATATGCTACCTTATCTTTATCCTATCATTATCTATGTCTATCTAGTCCTTTGGTATCTTATGAGTTGCATGCTTATCCTGTTATATATGCTGCTCTCATGTATCCTGCTTAGGTTGTTGGTCTATAGAATATAGGGGGAGTGTTGATCCTAGTATGTGTGTCGTGCAGTCCAAAGCACTTATCTAGAAAGCACACTGTCGGTGTCAAAACCGGCGAATCTCGGGTAGGGGGTCCCGAACTCTGCGTCTAGGTGGATGGTAACAGGAGACAAGGGACACGATGTTTTTACCCAGGTTCGGGCCCTCTCGGTGGAGGTAAAACCCTACTCTTGCTTGATTAATATTGATGATATGGGTAGTACAAGAGTAGATCTACCACAAGATCAGAGAGGCTAAACCCTAGAAGCTAGCCTATGGTATGATTGTTGTTCGTCCTACGGACTAAAACCCTCCGGTTTATATAGACACCGGAGAGGGCTAGGGTTATACAGAGTCGGTTACAATGGTAGGAGATCTACATATCCGTATTGCCAAGCTTACCTTCCACGCCAAGGAAAGTCCCATCCGGACACAGGACGGAGTCTTCAATCTTGTATCTTCATAGTCTTGGAGTCCGGCCAAAGATGATAGTTCGGCTATCCAGACACCCCCTAGTCCGGTACTCCCTCAGTAACCCCTGAACCAGGCTTCAATGACGACGAGTCTGGCGCGCATATTGTCTTCGGCATTGCAAGGCGGGTTCCTCCTCCGAATACTTCATAGAAGATTTTGAACACCAGGATAGTGTCCGGCTCTGCAAAATAAGTTCCACATACCACCGTAGAGAGAATAATATTTACACAAGTTCAATCTGCTGACGTATTCCGTGGCGTGACATCACATCATGGCCAGGCCTTTATTCGAATTGTTTTTATTGTTCCACCTCAGCATGTTTAGCGAAGTGGTTTCCTTGGCACGTCTTGTCAAAGCAGAGATCGTGTCCCCTTATTCCGGGATTCTCATCAATACGGGCGTGGGTAACCCAACCGCGCCGTTGATTATGGCGCTTGGGAGATAAGCGAGTTTTACCAGGCTAGTGGGGACGCATAGTTTCGTCCATATAAGGGGATAAGGATCCGCCTTTTTACCTACGCCTTCTTCCTCCTTTGCTTATCCATTTCCGCATACTCGAGCTCCAGCGCCCAAGTCCGCACATCTTGCCCCGACCTTCTCCAGCCATGTCCGGAGCGGGAGGCAAGTGGATGGCCTCCTCCGTCACGGAGGGGCACATCAAAAGGCTGAGGAAAGCCGGATACCTGCACAACGACATTGCGCACCGGCTTCCAGACGAGGGGCAGCTCATCCCCACCCCCAGGCCCCATGAGAGGGTGGCGTTCCTTCCCCATTTCCTCCGCGAACTGGGCTTCCCACTCCACCCATTTGTCCGGGGGCTACTATTCTACTACGGCCTGGATTTCCATGAGTTGGCCCCGAATTTCATCCTCAACATCTCAGTGTTTATCGTTGTGTGTGAGGCCTTCCTCCGCATCACACCCCACTTTGGCTCATGGCTGAAGACCTTCAATGTCAAGCCGAAGGTAGTGGGCGGCCAGCAGGCGGAGTGCGGAGGCGCCATGGTGGGCAAGATGCCCAATGTCACATGGCTCGGGGGCGCCTTCGTGGAAACCATCAAAGGGTGGCAATCGGGGTGGTTCTACATCACCGAGCCGCGTGACCCTGAATGGACAGCGGCCCCCGAATTCAGATCTAGCATCCCCACACGGCTCTCCTCCTGGAAAGAGAAGGGCCTGACATGGGGTGATCCGGAAGAGCTGACCGGACTCCAAACTTGCGTCCAAAACCTTGTGAACAAGAAGATCAAGATCGTCAACGTGGTCCAGGTCATGCTCATCCGCCGGATCCTCCCGTGCCAACAACGGGCTTTTAATTTGTGGGAGTTTGATCCGGCACAGCACCAGACCTTGAGCAGGCTCTTCGACACTACGTACGAAGACGCCTGGAGGGTGCTATTCAAGGGCACCGAGGCTCCCGCATCCGCTACCGAAGACCGCAGATTCAGCTGGCAGCGTCAAGCCAGTGAGGTAAGCTATTTCACCCTTTACGGGGCACTTGTTTTTCATAGTTTGATTCTATGCGGGATCTAAACTCCCTTTACCTTTGACAGGCCTGGCAAAAGACGTCCGGGCAAGTTAACTGTCCGGCTCCCTTGCCAGAAGACCCAGCGGATGCCCAATTAAGAGGGCTGCTGGCTCCGGCGCCTTACGTGGTGCCGGAGAAGAAGGCCACGGGAACTCGGAGGAGTTCCCGGCGCCAGGTGTTATCGGACTCATCGTCCGATGACTCCGAGGCGGACTCCTCCCGTGAAGACGAGGAGGAGAAAAAAGAGACCTCTCCCCCAGCGGGGGTAGAGAAGAAAAGGAAGGCCTCCCCAACTGGGGAGGCCGGAGGGTCCAAGAAGGGAAGGACCCTTCCTCCGGACTGTTCCACCAACACCGACGATGGCGAAGAGGAGTGGCCTTCGAGGGTCAAGCCCCTGGCGAGATCGTAAGTGTCCAGATTCCTGAATAACTCAAGATTTTTATTTCGTCGCATAGTGTCTTCTAATGCCGAATACAACCATGTAGCCCGCCCAAGGATGATCACCCCGCTTCGTCAAGCGGTTCCCTGGATTCGTCGGATGTGAATAGCGCTTCACTTCCGACCGCCTCCTCCCCCCGTGACGCAGACGACGCCGAGGTGGGGTCCCAGAAGGGGCCCAGCTAGGAGGAGGAGGTTCCGGAGGTGCCGCAGGGCACCCTCCCGGACTTTGGGCACGAGGGGGGTCAACCCCCAAAGGGTTCTGAGTTCACCCCTGGACCGGACTCCGCACCAGAACCCTTAGTGGTTCCGAAGTCCGGCAGACGGCCCCTTTGTAAGAAGGGCGAGACTGTGACGCCGGTGACCTCCGTCCAACCGGAGGCGCCGGATAATTTGCTGGAGGCACTCAATGGCGCCTCCATCGACAAGGAGCACCGCACTGTTATGAGTGCGGTGATCCAGAAAGTTCAGTCCGCTAAGAGCGGGCTGACTGAAGCCTGTACCGGCCTTCTAACAGGCTTTGAGGTAAGTCATTTAAGATATGTAAAAATAGTACCGCATAGACAGTAGCCCCTGATGCTCAGTTTGGTGTTCGGAAAGAAAAGCCGAACTGAGGATCTAAAAAGATATACGCAGGAGTCTAACATAAGTGTGTCAATATGGGAATGCAGGCTGCGCTGCTGACCTCTGCTGCACTGACTGCGGAGGCCAATGCATTAAAGCAAAACCTCGAGCGGTCCGAGAACGAGCTCGGCCATGCCAAGAAGCAGCTCGAGGACAAGGAAGGTAAGTAATACCTTATTAAAGTAATACCTTATAGAAATGATTTGGTTGCGAAAAATGACAGGAATAACGTGAGTATTGCAGGGGCCATGAACGAGGTGGCAACCCTGAAGGAGGCGGTGTCCAAGGCCGAAAGCAATGCGGCCGCGGAACGCACCGAGCAAGAGAAGCAGGAGGCGCGGGTGGCGGAGGTGCGGCAAGAGCTCCAGGCTCTCGTGGAAAAACACGAGAGTTTGGAGCGTGACTCGAAGACTCGAGAGTCCGAGCTTGCCTCGGCTCTTGAGAGTGCCAAAGCCGCTAAGGCCGAAGCCCAAAAAGCCCTCCAGGAAATTGAGGCGATAAAAAAGATAGCGGTGGGTAAGGCATTCTTCATGCAAAGCAAGCATGTAAAAGTGAATTACTTATTACTTACCCGAATTCGGAGTTCTCCAGGAGCGTTCGCAGATCTGCCCCGCAGTGTGTCCGATGCTGCCGCATTCTATCGGGCCGAGGAAGGGAGCTCGACGGAGAAGGTATTCTGGTCTCAGTATGCTGAGGCCGGACACCCGGTGCCCTTGAGCGACCAGCTGAAGCAGCTGGTCGAGCTCCATAAGGTGGCCGAACAGGCCATGAAGGGCCTCATAGCTCGGCTGTGGCCGAAGGAGGCCATGCCTGGGAGCTACTTTGGTCTGGTGTGGCGGCTGGTGGACGCCTGTCCATGGATTGAAGTCATCAAGCACTCCGTCTGCATTGAAGGTGCCCGTCGGGCCCTTGCCCGCGCTAAAGTGCACTGGGGCAAGATGGACGCCGAGAAGCTTGTGACGGACGCGCCACCGCCGGGCAAGGAGTATCGCACGCCCGAGATGTACTATAAGGGTGTCCTGAAGGGTGCCCGCCTTATAGCGGGTGAATGCTCCAAAGATGTAATTTTTTAGTAGACTCGCATTTGTTATCCTGTGCGCTGAAAACTTTGATCATATGTGCTAAGCAACGCTTATTGATTTAAAATATTACCTTCTGTGCGGCCGTTTATCAAATTTTAGAGATGGAAAGTCATTGGCTTCAGCCCCCATGCCACGAGTGCTGGGGTGTTCGGGATAAACTTGAGCACTCTTGTTCCCATTTTTGGGACCTTCGAGGGAGGCGCTCAACACAACGAACAAGGCAACCGGACTTATAATGCTTGAACACTCCCACTTAGCCATAGAATTGTATAATTTTAAATTTCGGCGAAGCCCCTAGTGTTCGAAAGACCAAATTCAGGGCGCTATCCACGCCTAGGCCGGACAAAGCCGGCTCCTCGCTCTAAGCGGCATAAGTCTTTAGGGAGTCGAAAGAACCTCTCGAACAGCGACCAGCTCTCGCCCTATCATGACGGTCAGTTTTAGCTTTCTCCACTGAGGTGCTCAACCCAGCTCAACTGGGGCACAATCGCAGTGGTTCTCCCAGCGCTACCTTAGCCGATATAACGGAACGTAAGGTACCAAAACATGGGAGCCGGGCAAACCCAACTATTGACCCAAGACATGATTCGGAGCCAATGCATATAATGCTATAAGTTTGGGGTGCCGCACTTGTGAAAGTGTTCGGACTTATCACACCATATTTCGGGGAACTTAAGCCCCTGGGGTATTTGGCCGTACCAAAGCGTACGGATGCACCATGTCATAAGTGAACATATATAGATAAAAAGAGGAATGCAATAATAGGCAAAAAGCGATGCATTGTTTATTCATAAAATACTGCAATGACAGCAGAACAATGCAAATAGTGCGATAAGCAAGGGATGGGACTATTTAACATGTCCCCCTCCAGGGGTAGGCTGCGGGATGGTATGTAAAATAGGTATACTGCTCGTAATAGAGACCACCTGGATACTCGACGTAGCTTTTCTACTTCCCTGGCTGTTACATCATGAGTTTGGCAATTCTACTGCCGGACAGGGCTTCTGGAAAATGGAGTCCTGCAAATAAGAGAAAAAAAGAATGACACAATTGGGAGCCCCTGGTGCGGTTGAGCCGCTCTCCGGGCATGCCATGGTCATGCCCCTACCCCTATGCCCATGGTATCTCTACAGCGTAGTTATGTACGCGTAGTACTGGTCTCGCGATTTCGCGAGGGCTGGGGTTGGGGCCGCATTGCTACGCGTGCTCGGAACGTGCCAGGTGGTCTTGTTGTAGGTTACTCCGGGCGCGCTTGACGGTGTCCGGCCGCTTAACAGCCGGACTCGAGAATTGCCTTAAGAGGCTGCTTTGTACTTCCGCCGCGAGAGCCGCTGTATGCTCCTCCGTTCGGAGAAATGGTTTGGTGTTTCCATTGACCGTAATGACTCCTCGAGGGCCTGGCATCTTGGCTTGAGGTATGCGTAGTGCGGCACCACATTGAACTTTGCAAATGCGGTTCGTCCAAGCAGTGCATGATAGCCGCCGCAGAACGGGACTATGTCGAAGATTAACTCCTCGCTTCGGAAGTTATCTGGGGATCCAAAGACCACTTAAAGTGTAACTGAGCCAGTACAGTTGGCCTCTACACCTGGTATGACGCCTTTAAATGTCGTTTTTGTGGGTTTAATCCTTGAGGGGTCTATGCCCATCTTGCACACTGTATCCTGATAAAGCAGGTTCAGGCTGCTGCCACCGTCCATCGGGACTCTAGTGAGGTGAAATCCGTCGATGATTGGGTCTAGAACCAATGCAGTGAATCCGCCGTGGCGGATGCTGGTGGGGTGGTCCCTTCGATCAAGTGATCAGGCAGGAGGACCACGGATTGAACATTGGGGCGACTGGCTCCGTCGCATATACATCCCTGAGTGCACGCTTCCGCTCCCTTTTGGGTATGTGGGTTGCGTATATCATGTTCACTGTCCGCACTTGTGGGGGGAAACCCTTCTGTCCTCTATTGTTCGGCGGCCGGGTCTCCTCCTCGTCATTGCTATGCAGCCCCTTGTCATTGTTTTCGGCAATTAACTTGCCTGCCTGCTTGAACACCCAACAATCCCTGTTGGTGTGATTGGCTGGGTTTTCGGGGGTGCCGTGTATCTGGCACGAGCGATCGAGCATTCTGTCCAAATTGGACGGGCCCGGTGTATTTCTCTTGAATGGCTTTTTCCGCTGACCGGGTTTAGAGCCTCTGAATCCGGCATTGACTGTCGTATCCTCAGTATTGTCACCATTAATGCGGCACTTGTGCTTGTTGCGACGCGACCTGCCGTTGGTGTCCTTGGTATCCGAATTACCAGGGCTCTTGGTCAGGTTGTTACTGCGAGCTAGCCAGCTGTCCTCTCCCGCGTAGAAGCGGGTCATGAGTGATGTGAGGGCTGCCATGGATTTCGGCTTTTCCTGTCCTAGGTGCCGGGCAAGCCACTCGTCGCGGATGTTATGTTTGAAGGCTGCAAGGGCCTTTGCATCCAGACAGTCGACGATTTGATTTTTCTTGGTTAAGAACCGTGTCCAGAATTGTCTGGCTGATTCATCTGGCTGCTGAATTATGTGGCTTAGGTCATCGGCGTCTGGTGGTCGCACATATGTGCCCTGGAAGTTATCAAGGAATGCAGCTTCCAGGTCTTCACAACAACCAATTGATTCTGCTGGTAAGCTGTTGAGCCAATGCAGAGATGGCCCTTTAAGCTTGAGTGGGAGGTATTTGATGGCGTGTAGACCATCACCGCGGGCCATGTGGATGTGAAGGAGATAGTCCTCAATCTAAACCGCAGGATCTGTTGTGCCGTCGTATGATTCAATGTTTACGGGTTTGAAACCCTCGGGGATTTGATGATCCATTACTTCGTCTGTGAAGCATAGTGGGTGTGCGGCGTCTCTGTATTGGGCTATATCACGACGCAGCTCAAACGAGCTTTGTGTGCTGTGTTCGGCCCGGTCGGAATTGCTATATCCGGCGTGATGGTTGTCATCACGTATCATGGGGCGCCCATGCGATCCGTAGATCGATCTTGTTTGTCTTGCCTTGTCCTCCAATATGTCTTGCAGGTCTGGCGCATTCCCCCGTGGCTTTGTACTTTTCGAGCAACGCTGGGGTGCGGCTTTAGTGGAGGGCCTAGAGGCCTCTCTGTCACGGCCACGAGGTGGTCGGTCGGCCGTATTGTGCGCTGGTGATGTAGGTTTAGGTGCTTCCTCCTCTAATCGGGGTAGCAGCTTGTGTTTTGGGTAGCTCTTGGAGGGGCGTTCGAGTTCATACTCTTCGGCCGCGAGGACTTCAGTCCATCTGTCGGCTAGCAAGTCTTGGTTAGCTCTAAGTTGTTGCTGCTTTTTCTTGAGGCTGCTTGTCGTGTCCATATGCCTGCGTTTGAAACGCTCTTGTTCGACGGGATCCTCAGGTACGACAAATTTGTCATTGTCGAGGCTTGCCTCGTCTTCGGAGGGAGGCATATAATTATCGTCCTCTACCTCTCTGTCTGCCGCTCTCTCCCGAGGGCTGGTTTCTCCATCCTCTTGTGCTGAGTCCTGCTAGAGGGGGTTGTCTTTGGCACTGTCCGGGGTGTTATTGTCTTCGGTGCTGGAATCTCCATTTTTGTTGTGGCGGGATTTAGAGCGGCGCCACTGACGCTGGCGCTTAGGCTGTTTCTTGGAGGGGTCGTCCTCTGTTGTTCCATCGCCATTCCCATCCTTTGGGATGTCCACCATGTATATGTCGTATGACGAGGTGGCCTTCCAGTGCCCTGTAGGTGATGGTTCTTGGTCGTCTCCTGCATCGTCGTCCATACCATCGATGCCTTCGGAGTCGAAGTCGAGCATGTCGGTTAAATCATCGACAGTGGCTACAAAGTGGGTGGTGGGTGGGCATTGAATTTCTTCGTCATCCGCATCCCAACCTTCCTCACCATAGTTCGGCCAGGGCTCTCCTGATAGAGAGAGACTTTAGTGAATTCAGGATGTCGCCAAAGGCGAGTGCTGAAAGATGTCCGCGGCAGTGAATTCCATAACCGGTGCCCAATCGAATTTGATTGGCAAGGGCGCGGGAGGCTCGGAGTCCAGAGAGGAGTCCGGCACCTCAGAGTCACGGGCTTTGCGAAGGACATGGTTGGTATTTGGCTCTATCGCCATAGAGGTAGCAGCCCCCGAGGCGGTTTTCAGCCACCTGTCCTCGATCGGCGCAGTCGGCTCTGAGCTAAGGGTCGGAGCGGACACTTGTGCGGCCTCCAGGGCACTATTCGGCGGCAGAGCTAGATCATGCCCACCATGACAGTGCGGCGCGTTTGGTTGTGGCTCGAACCCGTCGAAGATCAAGTCTCCGCGGACGTCAGCCGTATAGTTCAAACTTTCCAATCTGACCTGATGGGCAGGGGCGTAGCTTTCGACCTGCTCCAGATGGCCAAGCGAATTGGCCTGCAATGCAAAGCCACCGAATACGAAGATATGTCCGGGGAGAAAAGTCTCACCCTGGACTGCGTTGTTGTTGATGATCGAAGGAGCCATCGGGCCTATAGGCGACGACACAGAGGAACTCTCAATGAAAGCACCAATGTCGGTGTCAAAACCGGCGGATCTCGGGTAGGGGGTCCCGAACTGTGCGTCTAGGCGGATGGTAATCGGAGACAAGGGACACGATGTTTTTACCCAGGTCCGGGCCCTCTCGGTGGAGGTAAAACCCTACTCCTGCTTGATTAATATTGATGATATGGGTAGTACAAGAGTAGATCTACCACGAGATCAGAGAGGCTAAACCCTAGAAGCTAGCATATGGTATGATTGTTGTTCGTCCTACGGACTAAAACCCTCCGATTTATATAGACACCGGAGAGGGCTAGGGTTACACAGAGTCGATTACAATGGCAGGAGATCTACATATCCGTATTGCCAAGCTTGCCTTCCACGCCAAGGAAAGTCCCATCCGGACATGGGACGGAGTCTTCAATCTTGTATCTTCATAGTCTTGGAGTCCGGCCAAAGATGATAGTTCGGCTATCCGGACACCCGCTAGTCCAGGACTCCCTCACACACATCTAGGGGGAGCCCTTCTATATTTTAGAGTTGTGGGGTTTGCTTATGTCCTATGGCTTTTCCCGTTTGTGCAAATCCCGTATTGTCATCAATCCACCAAAAAGGGGGAGATTGTAAGGGCATATTTATCTCTAAGGTGTTTTGGTGATTGATGGCAATGCTTTTGCGGACTAATCATGTGCGTTGAGTTTTTCAGAGATTCATCCTTTGGCACGAGACGATTCCCTCCCCTCGGAGTGTTATTCAAGACGGTGCAGCTCTTTCGTTTCTATTTTGGTGGACTAGTTTTGTAGGAGTCATCGTACTATCAAGAGGGGGTCCGCTTTGGTAAGGCTAGGGTGGAATCAACACGTACACATCCTTGTCACACCCTCTGAGCCTTTCCGCTTCAATGGAGAGCTCATTCCCCTTCTAATGTGCATCGTTTGGTCCCAGCGGTAGTACTACCCGAGTGCTCCAAGCGGCAGTACCACTCCACAGCAGTAGTACCGCTTGAAGCCCTCCGCCGTAGTACCGCTGCGGTTCTGTGCTCCTACCGCCTCGACTCAAGGGCTCTTTTCTCATGTCGGGTTTTGCGGCACTAGTTGTGGCAGTAGAGGTTTTAGTACCGCTCTTAAGCGATAGTACCGCCCTTACCACCACGGTAGTACCGCTCTGGGTCCAGGTCCTCCCTTTGCTCCTCGCTCCCCTCTTCTGCACAGCAGTACCGCGAGGTGGGACGGTAGTATCGCTGGCCATAGCGGTAGTACCGCCCACCCCTGCGGTAGTACCGCTCTCTGCGGGGCTGCTTTGGGGGGTAACGGTTGGATTGTTCCCCCCACTATATAAGGAGGTCTTCTTCCCCAAAGTTGACTCACCTCTTCCCCCAAAAGATCCATTGTTGCTCCAAGCTCCATTTTCGCCAGATCTCTCTCCCTAGCCAATCAAACTTGTTGATTTGCTCGGGATTGGTTGAGAAGGCCCCGATCTACACTTCCACCAAGAGAAATTTGATTCCTCCCACTAATACCTAGCGGATCTTGTTACTCTTGGGTGTTTGAGCACCCTAGACGGTTGAGGTCACCGCGGAGCCATAGTCCATTATGGTGAAGCTTCGTGGTGTCGTTGGGAGCCTCCAATTAAGTTGTGGAGATTGCCCCAACCTTGTTTGTAAAGGTTCGGTCGCCGCCTTCAAGGGCACCAATAGTAAAATCACAACATCTCGCAATGTGTGAGGGCATGAGGAGAATACAGTGGCCCTAGTGGCTTCTTGGGGAGCATTGTGCCTCCACACCGCTCTAACAGAGACGTACTTCCCCTCAAAAGGAAGGAACTTCGGTAACACATCCTTGTCTTCACCGGCTCCAATCTTGGTTATCTCGTGCCTTTACTTGTGCAAGCTTATTTGTGTTGTATCCCTTGCTACTTGTGTACTTGTTGTTGTTGCATCATATAGGTTGCTCACCTAGTTGCATATTTAGACAACCTACTTTGATGCAAAGTTGAATTTGGTAAAGAAAAGCTAAAAATTGTTAGTTGCCTATTCACCCCCCCCTCTAGTCAACTATATCAATCCTTTCACATATCATATCACTTATATTGATTGCATGTGATGTTTATCCTTTATGCATCTTATTTTGCTTAGTTCGGCGGGAACATTATAAGATGATCTCTCACTAAATTTCAAGGTATAAGTGTTCTCCCTGAGTATGCACCATTGTGACAGTTCATCATGCCGAGACACCACGTGATGATCAGGTGTGATAAGCTTTACGTTCACATACAGTGGGTGAAAGCCAGTTTTGCACACGCAGAATACTCGGGTTAAACTTGAGGAGCCTAGCATATGCAGATATGGCCTCGGAACACTGAGACCGAAAGGTCGAGCGTGAATCATAGAGTGGATATGATCAACATAGAGATGTTCACCATCGAAAACTACTCCATCTCACGTGATGATCCGACATGGTTTAGTTGATTTGGATCACGTGATCACTTAGATGATTAGAGGGATGTCTATCTAAGTGGGAGTTCTTAAGTAATATGATTAATTGAACTTTAATTTATCATGAACTTAGTACCTGATAGTATTTTTCTTTTCTTTTTCTTTTTTTTCTTTTTTTCTTTTTTTTTCTTTTGTCTTTTTTTTCTTTTGGCCTTTCTTTTTTTATTTTTGGGCAATGCTCTAATAATTATGATCATCACACTTTCATTGATTACAACATATGAATTACAACTCGAAACTAGAACAAGATATGACTCTATATGAATGCCTCCGGCGGTGTACCGGGATGGTGCAATGAATCAAGAGTGACATGTACGAAAAATTATGCATGTTGGCTTTACCACAAATACGATGTCAACTACATGATCATGCAATGGCAATGTGACAAAAGTAAAGTATGTCATGATGACGATGAACGGAACGGTGGAAAGTTGCATGGCAATATATCTCGGAATGGCTATGGAAATGCCATAATAGGTAGGTATGATGGCTGTTTTGAGCAAGATATAAGGAGGTTTATGTGTGATAGAGTGTATCGTATCACGGGGTTTGGATGCACTGGCGAAGTTTGCACCAACTCTCAAGGTGAGAAAGGGGAATAATGCACGGTACCAAAGAGGCTAGCAATGGCGGAAAGGTAAAAGTGCGTATAATCCATGGACTCAACATTAGTCAAAAGAACTCATATACTTATTGCAAAAATTTAGAAGTCATCAAAAATCAAGCACTACGCGCATGCTCCTAGGGGGATAGATTGGTAGGAAAAGACCATCGCTCGTCCCCGACCGCCACTCATAAGGATGCACAAGCCAGGTACACTTCATGTTTCAAATTTGTTACACAACTTTAACCATACGTGCATGCTACGGGACTTTCTAACTTCAACACAAGCATTCTTTAAATTCATAATCACCCAACTAGCATGACTTTAATATCACTACCTCCCTATCTCAAAACAATTATCAAGTATCAAATCAATCATAGCATCCAATTCACTTCCTATTATAGTTTTTATTATACCCAACTTGGATGCCTACCATTCTAGGACCAATTTTATAACCATAGAAAATACCATGCTGTTCTAAAAGACTCTCAAAATAATATAAGTGAAGCAAGAGAGACTAGCAATTTCTACAAAAATAAGTCACCGTCGTGCTCTAAAAGATATAAGTGAAGCACTAGAGCAAAAACTATCAAGCTCAAAAGATACAAGTGAAGCACATAGAGTATTCTAGCAAATTCTAATCAAATAGGCTTCTCCCAAAAGGTGTGTACAGCTAGTATGATTGTGGTAAACTAAAAAGCAAAGACTAATATAATACACAGCGCTCCAAGCAAAACACATATCATGTGGCGAATAAAAATATAGCTCCAAGTAAAGTTACCAATGAACAAAGACGAAAGAGGGGATGCCTTCCCGGGGCATCCCCAAGCTTAGGCTTCTGGCTATCCTTGAATATCTTGGGGTGCCATGGGCATCCCCAAGCTTAGGCTCTTGCCACTCCTTATTCCATAGTCCATCAAAGCTTTACCCAAAACTTGAAAACTTCACAACACAAAACTCAACAGGAAATCTTATAAGCTCCGTTAGTGAAAGAAAACAAAACCACCACATAAGGTACTGTAATGAACTCATTCTTTATTTATTTTGGTGTTAAACCTACTTTATTCCAACTTCTCTATGGTTTATAAAATATTTTACTAGCCATAGATGCATCAAATAAGCAAACAACACACGAAAAACAGAACCTGTCAAAAACAGAACAGTCTGCAGCAATCTGTAACTAACGCAAACTTCTGGAACTCTAAAAATCCTACCAAAATAGGAAGTCCTCGACAATTTTTCTATTGATAAGTAGCAAAAATAATCAACGCAAAAACACGTTTATGTGATTTAACAAAACTAAATTCGTGCGTGCAAAGTTTCTGTTTTTCAGCAGAATCAAATCAACTATCATCATAGGTTATCCTATAGGTTCTACTTGGCACAAACACTAATTAAAAGATAAAAACACATCTAAACAGAAGGTAGATGCAAGATTTATTACTAAACAGGAGCAAAAACAAAAAACATAAAGAAAATTGGGTTGCCTCCCAACTAGCGCTATCGTTTAACGCCCCTAGCCAGGCATAAAAGCGAAGATAGATCTAAGTAGTGTCATCTTTGGCACTCAATTCCTCAATAGAGCACTTATAATCTTTAGGGGTTTCTCCCTTTTTGGCAATGATTAAACCTTTGGGCAAAAATTCAAGAAATTTGTTTGTAGCAAAAGGTTCCTTAACGATAGAGAGACAATTGGGATGAACACTTATGGATTTGAGATCCGCGTCTCCCTTACTAGAAGATTCACCCTTATTTTTAGGAACATAAATAAACTTGGCGGTTTTGGTAGGGGGTTTTGGAGTATTTTTCATGGAAGAAAATGCCGAACCTAAGTTCGTAATTATATTCTCAAGTTTACCAATTCTAGCAGAATCTAAATCTATTTTTTCATTAACTATAGGTTCTTTCTCTTTAAGATTTTTCAAAGTAACTCCAACCCTAGATCCATATTGGGTGATATGATTATGAATATTTTTATCCAAAGTTTCAATCAACTCAACAGTGGCAATTTTATTTTCAATAATATCAAGCCGTTTCATAACGTGTTCTAAAGTTAAAACAGTTCCATTAACCAAAAGAGGTGGTGGGCCAAAAAAATCTAACATAGCATTATAAGCATCAAACATATGGCTACTCAAGAAATCACCTCCGGCAACAGTATCAAGAACACATCTATTCCAAGGAGTGATGCCTACATAAAAATTGCGGAGAAGAACGGAAGTAGAAAGCTTCCTAGTAGATCTATTTTGATCATTGCAAATTTTATGCCAAGCATCTTTTAAATTTTCTCCCTCCCTTTGCTTAAAATTGAGGATTTCATGTTCGGGAGTAATAATAAGGATAGGAGGACTAGCCATAACGACAAGGTAACCGATCTAACAGACGAGCAAACGAAAAAGGGCAAGCAAAAAGAGAGGAGAAGATTGGGAAAGAGAGGGCGAATAAAACAACAAGGGTGAAGTGGGGGAGAGGAAAACGAGAGGCAAATGGCAAATAATGTAAATGCGAGGGAGATGGGTTTGTGATGGGTACTTGGTATGTCTTGACTTGAGAGAAGACCTCCCCGGCAATGGCGCCAGAAATCCTTCTTGCTACGTCTTGAGCTTGCGTTGGTTTTCCTTGAAGAGGAAAGGGTGATGCAGCAATAGTAGCGTAAGTATTTCCCTAAGTTTTTGAGAACCAAGGTATCAATCCAGTAGGAGGCCCCTCAAAAGTCCCACGCACCTACACAAACAAACAAAGAACTCGCAACCAACGCAATAAAGGGGTTGTCAATCCCTTCACGGTCACTTGCGAAAGTGAGATCTGATAGAGATAGTATGATAAGATAAATATATTTTTGGTATTTTATAATATAGATGCAAAAAGTAAAGATGCAAATAAAAGTAGATTGAAAGCTTATATGATAAAAGATAGACCCGGGGCCATAGGTTTCACTAGAGGCTTCTCTCAAGATAGCATAAGTATTACGGTGGGTGAACAAATTACTGTCAAGCAATTGATAGAAAAGCGAATAATTATGAGATTATCTAGGCATAATCATGTATATAGGCATCACGTCCGCAACAAGTAGACCGACTCCTGCCTACATCTACTACTACTACTCCACACATCGACCGACTCCTGCCTGCATCTAGAGTATTAAGTTCATAAAGAACAGAGTAACGCATTAAGCAAGATGACATGATGTAGAGG
This sequence comes from Triticum aestivum, assembly GCF_018294505.1. Lineage (NCBI taxonomy): Eukaryota > Viridiplantae > Streptophyta > Magnoliopsida > Poales > Poaceae > Triticum > Triticum aestivum. The sequence goes on from NC_057795.1 coordinate 340,323,266, forward strand.
GATAGACTCATGCAATATGATATAAACCCCATCTTTTTATCCTCGATGGCAACAATACAATATGTGCCTTGCAACCCTTTCTGTCACTGGGTAAGGACACCGCAAGATTGAACCCAAAGCTAAGCACTTCTCCCATGGCAAGAAAGATCAATCTAGTAGGCCAAACCAAACTGATAATTCGAAGAGACTTGCAAAGATAACTCAATCATACATAAAAAGAATTCAGAGGAGATTCAAATATTTCTCATAGATAAACTTGATCATAAACCCACAATTCATCGAATCTTGACAAACACACTGCAAAAAGAGTTTACATCGAATAGATCTCCACAAGAGAGGGGGAGAACATTGTATTGAGATCCAAAAAGAGAGAAGAAGTCATCTAGCTAATAACTATGGACCAGAAGGTCTATGGTAAACTACTCACAACTCATCGGAGGGGCTATGGTGTTGATGTAGAAGCCCTCCGTGGTCGATTCCCCCTCCGGCGGAGCGCCTGCGAAGGCTCCAAGATGGGATCTCGCAGATACAGAAGGTTACGGTGGTGGAAATTGTGTTTCGTTGGCTACCTGGATGTTTTCGAGGTACATAGGCTTATATAGGAGGAAGAAGTACGTCGGTGGCCACCCGAGGGGCCCACGAGACAGGGGGCGCGCCCTTTAGGGGTGGGTGCACCCTCCTTTCTCATGGCCGCCTCGGCTGCTGCTTGGCTTGCACTCCAAGTCCTTTGGTTCACGTTCATTCCAAAAATCACGCTCCCGAAGGTTTCATTCCGTTTGGACTCTGTTTAATATTCCTTTCTTCGAAATACTGAAATAGGCAAAAAACAGCAATACGGGCTGGGCCTCCGGTTAGTAAGTTAGTCACAAAAATGATATAAATGTGTAAAATAAAGCCCATAAACATCCAAAAGGGGTAATATAATAGCATGGAACAATCAAAAATTATAGATACGTTGGAGACGTATCACTGCACAGAAGAATTATGTCATGGAAGCACCGCTAGGTGTACCACCCATGCCAGGAACTACAGACGTTGTGAATGCCTGGCAGACGCGTGTTGATGACTACTCGATAGTTCAGTGTGCCATGCTTTACGGCTTAGAACCGAGACTTCAATGACGTTTTGAACGTCATGGAGCATATGCGATGTTCCAGGAGTTGAAGTTAATATTTCAAGAAAATGCCCAGATTGAGAGATATGAAGTCTCCAATAAGTTCTATAGCTGCAGGATGGAGGAGAATAGTTCTGTCAGTGAACATATACTCAGAATGTCTGGGTACCAGAACCACTTGACTCAACTGGGAGTTAATCTTCTTGATGATATTGTCATTGATAGAGTTCTTCAATCACTGCCACCAAGCTACAAAAGCTTAGTGATGAATTATAATATGCAAGGGATGGATAAGACAATTCCCGAGCTCTTCACGATGCTAAAAGCTGCGGAGGTAGAAATCAAGAAGGAGCATCAAGTGTTGATGGTCAACAAGACCACCAGCTTCAAGAAGAATGGCAAAGGGAAGAAGGGGAACTTCAAGAAGAACGGCAAGCAAGTTGTTGCTCAAGTGAAGAATCCCAAGTCTGGACCTAAGCCTGAAACTGAGTGCTTCTACTGCAAAGGGACTGGTCACTGGAAGTGGAACTGCCCCAAGTATTTGGCGGATAAGAAGGATGGCAAAGTGAAAGGTATATTTGATATACATGTTATTGATGTGTACTTAACTCATGCTCGCAGTAGCGCCTGGGTATTTGATACTTGTTTTGTTGCTCATATTTGCAACTCGAAACAGGGGCTATGGATTAAGCGAAGATTGGCTAAGGATGAGGTGACGATGCGCGTGTGAAACGGTTCCAAAGTCGATGTGATCGCGGTCGGCACGCTACCTCTACATCTACCTTCGGGATTAGTTTTAGACCTGAATAATTGTTATTTGGTGCCAGCGTTGAGCATGAACATTATATCTAGATCTTGTTTGACGCGAGGCGATTATTCATTTAAATCGGAGAATAATGGTTGTTCTATTTATATGAGTAATATCTTTTATGGTCATGCACCATTGATGAGTGGTCTATTTTTGTTGAATCTCGATAGTAGTGATACACATATTTATAGTATTGAAGCCAAAAGATATAAGTTCAATAATGATAGTGCAACTTATTTGTGGTACTGCCGTTTAGGTCATATTGGTGTAAAGCGCATGAAGAAACTCCATGCTGATGGGCTTTTGGAATCACTTGATTATGAATCACTTGATACTTGCGAACCATGCCTCATGGGCAAGATGACTAAGACTCCATTCTCCGGAACTATGGAGCGAGTAACAGACTTCTTGGAAATAATACATACTGATGTATGCGGTCCGATGAGTGTTGACGCTCGCGGCGGGTATCGTTATTTTCTGACCTTCACAAATGATTGGAGCAGATATGGGTATGTCTACTTGATGAAACATAAGTCTGAAACATTTGAAAAGTTCAAAGAATTTCAGAGTGAAGTGGAAAATCATCGTAACAAGAAAATAAAGTTTCTACGATCCGATCGTGGAGGAGAATATTTGAGTTACGAGTTTGGTCTTCATTTGAAACAATGTGGAATAGTTTCACAACTCACGCAACCTGGAACACCACAGGCGTAATGGTGTGTCCGAATGTCGTAACCGCACTTTATTAGATATGGTGCGATCTATGATGTCTCTTACTGATTTACCGCTATCGTTTCGAGGCTATGCTTTAGAGACGGCTGCATTCACGTTAAATAGGGCACCATCTAAATCCATTGAGACGACACCTTATGAACTGTGGTTTGGCAAGAAACCCAAGTTGTCGTTTCTGAAATTTGGGGCTGCGATGCTTATGTGAAAAAGGTTCAACCTGATAAGCTCAAACCCAAATAGGAGAAATGTGTCTTCATAGGATACCCAAAGGAGACTGTTGGGTACACCTTCTATCACAGATCCGAAGGCAAGATATTCGTTGCTAAGATTATGAAATTTGGCAAATGGATGTCAAAACTGCATTCCTGAATGGATTTCTGGAAGAAGAGTTGTATATGATGCAACTAGAAGGTTTTGTCAATCCAAAGGATGCTAACAAAGTGTGCAAGCTCCAGCGATCCATTTATGGACTGGTGCAAGCCTCTCGGAGTTGGAATAAACGTTTTGACAGTGTGATCAAAGCATATGGTTTTATACAGACTTTTGGAGAAGCCTGTATTTACAAGAAAGTGAGTGGGAGCTTTGTAGCATTTCTAATATTATATGTGGATGACATATTGTTGATTGGAAATGATATATAATTTTTAGATAGCATAAAAGGATACTTGAATAAAAGTTTTTCAATGAAAGACCTTGGTGAAGCTGCTTATATATTGGGCATCAAGATCTATAGAGATAGATCAAGATGCTTAACTAGACTTTCACAAAGCACATACCTTGATAAGATTTTTAAGAAGTTCAAAATGGACCAGTCAAAGAAAGGGTTCTTGCTTGTGTTACAAGGTGTGAAGTTGAGTGAGACTCAATGCCCGACGACTGCAGAATATATAGAGAAAATGAAAGTCAATCTCTATGCTTCAGCCATAGGTTCTATCATGTATGCAATGTTGTGTACCAGACTTGATGTGCGCCTTGCTATAAGTATAGTAGGGAGGTATGAAAGTAATCCAGGAGTGGATCACTGGACAGCGGTCAAGAACATCCTGAAATACCTGAAAAGGACTAAGGTTATGTTTCTCGTTTATGGAGGTGACAAAGAGCTCGTCGTAAATGGTTACGTCGATGCAAGCTTTGACACTAATCCGGATGACTCTAAGTCGCAAACCGGATACGTGTTTATATTGAATGGTGGAGCTCTTAGTTGGTGCAGTTCTAAGCAGAGCGTCGTGGCGGGATCTACGTGTGAAGCAGAATACATAGCTGCTTTGGAAGCAGCAAATGAAGGAGTTCATATCCGATCTAGGTGTCATACCTAGTGCATCGGGTCCAATAAAAATCTTTTGTGACAATACTGGAGCAATTGCCTTGGCGAAGGAATCCAGATTTCACAAGAGAACCAAGCACATGAAGAGACGCTTCAATTTCATCCGTCATCAAGTGTCGGAAGGGGACATAGAGATTTGCAAGATACATATGGATCTGAATGTTGCAGACCCGTTGACTAAGCCTATCTCATGAGAAAAACATGATCAGCACCAAGACTCCTTGGGTGTTAGAATCATTAAAATGTAATCTAGATTATTGACTCTAGTGGAAGTCGGAGACTGAAGGAATTATGCCCTAGAGGCAATAATAAAGTTGTTATTTATATTTCCTTATATCATGATAAATGTTTATTATTCATTCTAGAATTGTATTAACCGGAAACTTAGTACATGTGTGAATACATAGACAAATAGAGTGTCACTAGTATGCCTCTACTTTGACTAGCTCGTTAATCAAAGATGGTTAAGTTTCCTAGCCATAGACATGTGTTGTCATTTGATGAATGGGATCACATCATTAGAGATTGATGTGATTGACTTGACCCATCCATTAGCTTAGCACTATGATCGTTTAGTTTATTGCTATTGCTTTCTTCATGACTTATACATGTTCCTATGACTATGAGATTATGCAACTCCCGAATACCGGAGGAACACTTAGTGTGCTATCAAACGTCACAACATAACTGGGTGATTATAAAGATGCTCTACAGGTGTCTCCGATGGTGTTTGTTGGGTTGGCATAGATCGAGATTAGGATTTGTCACTCTGTGTTACAGAGAGGTATCTCTGGGCCCTCTCGGTAATGCACATCATTATAAGCCTTGCAAGCAATGTGACTAATGAGTTAGTTGTGGGATGATGCATTACGGAACGAGTAAAGAGACTTCCCGGTAATGAGATTGAACTAGGTATTGAGATATCGATGATCGAATCTCGGGCAAGTAACATACCGATGACAAAGGGAACAACGTATGTTATTATGCGGTTTGACCGATAAAGATCTCCATAGAATATGTAGGAACCAATATGAGGATCCAGGTTCCTCTATTGGTTATTGACCGGAATTGAGTCTCGGTCATGTCTACATAGTTCTCGAACCCGTAGGGTCCGCATGCTTAACATTCTGTGACGATCGGTATTATGAGTTTATGTGTTTTGATGTACCAAAGGTAGTTCGGAGTCCCGGATGTGATCACAAACAAGACGAGGAGTCTCGAAATGGTCGAGAAATAAAGATTGATATATTGGAAGGCTATGTTTGGACACCGGAAAGGTTCCGGGTGGTTTGGGCATTTTTCCGGAGAACCCCCCCCCCCCCCGGGGGGAGTTAATGGGCCTTAATGGGCCAAGGCGGAAGAGTGGAGGAGGCGGCTAAGGTGGGGGCGCCCCCCCCCCCAAGCCCAATCCGAATTGGGAGGGGGCCGGGCCCCCTTTCCTTCTCTCCCTCTCCCTCTTCCTTCTTCTCCTACTCCAACTAGGGAAAGGGGGAAACCTACTCCTAGTGGGAGTAGGACTCCCCCCCCCCTTGGGCGCGCCATGAGAGGGCCGACCCTCCCCTCCTCGACTCCTTTATATACGGGGGAGGGGGAACCCCATAGACACACAAGTTGATTGTTTAGCCGTGTGCAGTGCCCCCCTCCATAGATTTCCACCTCGGTCATATTGTTGTAGTGCTTAGGCGAAGCCCTGTGTCGGTAACTTCATCATCACCGTCACCACGTCGTCGTGCTGACGAAACTCTCCCTCAACCTCAACTGGATCTAGAGTTCGTGGGATGTCACCGAGCTGAATGTGTGCAGATCGTGGAGGTGTCGTACCTTCGGTGCTAGGATCGGTCGGATCGTGAAGACGTACGACTACATCAACCGCGTTGTCATAACGCTTCCGCTTTCGGTCTACAAGAGTATGTAGACAACACTCTCCCCTCTCGTTGCTATGCATCACCTAGATAGATCTTGCATGATCGTAGGATATTTTTCTGAAATTACTATGTTCCCCAACATCCAACACCAAGGTGGATGATCTGGTGGCATTGTGCCCTGATCTGGAGCGACTCGTCGCCGATCTAGGCGATTCTGTGGCGGCCCTACAACTCCCGCACAAGCCGCCCATTAAGGAGGGTACAGCGACCCAAGACCCACCGACAAGCAATCTCCCGCCTGCAACGGCCGGCGTCCACATCAGGCCCGCACCTGGCGCGACCGATATTCCCCAAGGGCCAGCAGGCCACGGCGTCTTCACCATTTCACGGGGCCACCGACAGTGTCCTTCCAGACGCTGCCGCCGCTCCCAGAAAACGGTCAGTGCGCAGTCCCGCCTTCTCCGTCGCTTCTTTCTCCCTTCACTCATGCCAGCCAGTTACTCACTGGACTTGGCCAAGCCCACCTATCCATCTCTTTTCCCCAATTTTTAGGCGAGAACCCAAATCTCTGGAAAATGTTGTGTGAGCAATATTTTCAGATGTTTTCTTCCTTTGTTTTGCACACCCATGGCTTCTCTAAACTTCTCGGGCTCAGCTTCCATTTTGCTGCAGTCCATTCAGAAACGTCTCTCTGAGTATGATTGGGAATCATTCACAACGTTGTTATGCACTCGGTTCGGGCGTGATTGGCACCAAATTCTGATCCGGCAATTATATACTGTCCGCCAGACTTTTATATTGAGCAATTTGAGTTAATCATTAACCATCTCAACTCTTATTCTGGCACCATTCATCCATATTATTTTTTTGACGCAATTCATCAAGGGCCTGCGAAAGGACATTCATGTGGTGGTGCCCATGCAATGGCCGCCCGATTTGGACACTGCCTCTGCATTAGCTCTACTTCAGGAGGAAGTTGCTGATGGTTTTTTTGCTTCCCAACCATGAGCGCTATAAACAGCATCAAGGCCGAGTGCACCGCTACCACTACCTCCTCCACCAGCCTACATCGTGTCGGCGGCGCCAGCAATAGATTGTCGTGGCACCGATGTGGCGCGTGCTGGTTCTTCCAAGCTCAAGACACCCTGTGATTATCGGTGTGCTCGGGGGTCTTTGTTTCAAGTGCGGCGAGCGCTGGGGGCACGATCACGTGTGTCCGACATTAGTACAATTACATGTCGTGGAGGAATTACTTTATCTCTTCAATATCGACAGTGCCAGTGACACCCATGAGACACTAGCAATCCTAGAAACAGTGATGGAGATTTCTCGCCAGGCTTTGTCAGGAGGAGTCTCTCCCAAAGCCTTCTAGTTAAGGGCTTGGATTCAAGGCCGAGAGGTTCTCATGTTGGTGGATTCTAGTAGTTCTACTTCATTCATCAACAACATGTTTGCAGATCAACTATTAGGGGTGCGACTGCTGCCACACGTGTGCAAAGTGCATGTGGTGGACGGTGGTGAACTCGCGTGCACTGTAGAAATTCCAGCTTGTATTTGGTGCACACGGAGCAAGGAATTCACCACAGATATGAAACTGTTACCATTGGGAACTTACCATGCAATTTTAGGCATGGATTGGTTGGAAGCAAATATCCCAATGCAGGTGGAATGGCGTGCCAAACTGATGGAGATCGCAACACCAGAAGGCCCTGCTCACTTGCGTGGCCACGAGTCTGTCATCTTCCTTTCAATAGATCAACGCAATGCAATTACAAAACTTGTGCAAGACAGGGGCTATTTCACATACGGTGTTTGTCTGTATGACACCACCGGAATCTGACAACAAGGACACAGTGCCAGCATGTATTCAGCAAGTGAGTGATGAATTCGAGGATGTCTTTGGTGAACCAACTGGGTTGCGACCGCATCATGCATGTGACCACAAGATACCCTTAATTCCTGGGGCGCAACCAATCAATGTGTGTCCCTACCAATATAAGCCAGATCAGAAGGATGAGATTGAAGCTCAGATTGCAGAGTTACTTAGGCAAGGGATTATATAGAAGAATTCAAGCTTGTTTTCTTCTCTGGCATTTCTGGTAAAGAAGAAAGATGGCTCCTGGCGTCTATGTGTGGACTACCGCCACCTCAATACTGTCACAACGGTTGGTAAATTTCCTGTTCCAGTAATTGAGGAGCTTCTAGATGAGCTCCATGGAGCTGTGTGGTTCTCCAAGCTTGATTTAAGAGCTGACTACCATCAAATTCATCTGTTGGAGGGACAGGAGTTCAAAACAGCCTTTCAAACACATGAGGGGCACTTTGAGTTTAAGGTGGTGCCTTTTGGACTTGCTGGAGGACCGGGCACGTTAAATGGGGCCATGCAAACCACTTTGCACCCTCTTCTGCGCCATTGTATCTTATTTTCCTTCGATGATATCTTGGTCTTCAGCAAAACCTTAGAGGAGCACATGCAACACCTGAAGCAAGTACCAAACCTGTTGAAGCGAGATCAATGGTGTAGGATCTTGAAGTATGTCTAGAGGGGGGTGATTAAACTACTTGACCAAATAAAAACTTAACCTTTTCCCAATTTTAGTCTTTGGCAGATTTTAGCAAACTTAGCACAAATCAAGCAATCTTAACACAATTCAAGCAAGCATGCAAAGAGTATATGAGCAGCGGAAAATAAAGCATGCAACTTGCAAGAATGTAAATGGAAGGGTTTGGAGATTTCAAACGCAATTTGGAGACACGGTGATTTTTGAGCCGTGGTTTCGATAGGTGGTGCTATCGTACATCCACGTTGATGGAGACTTCAACCCACGAAGGGTAACGGCTGCGCGAGTCCACGGAGGGCTCCACCCAAGAAGGGTCCACGAAGAAGAAACCTTGTCTATCCCACCATAGCCGTCGCCCACGAAGGACTTGCCTCACTAGCGGTAGATCTTCATGAAGTAGGCGATATCCTTGCCCTTACAAACTCCTTGGTTCAACCCCACAATCTTGTCGGAGGCTCCCAATTGACACCTAGCCAATCTAGGAGACACCACTCTCCAAGAAGTAACAAATGGTGTGTTGATGATGAACTCCTTGCTCTTGTGCTTCAAATGATAGTCTCCCCAACACTCAACTCTCTCTCACAGGATTTGGATTTTGTGGAAAGAAGATTTGAGTGGAAAGCAACTTTGGGAAGGCTAGAGATCAAGATTCATATGGTAGGAATGGAATATCTTGGTCTCAACACATGAGTAGGTGGTTCTCTCTCAGAAATGGTAAGTTGGAAGTGGAGGTTTGTTCTGATGGCTCTCTCCACGAATGAAGAGGAGGTGGAGGGGTATATATAGCCTCCACACAAAATCTAACCGTTACACACAATTTACCAATCTCGGTGGGACCGAATCAACAAACTCGGTCAGACCGATTTAGTAAACCTAGTGACCGTTAGGGTTTTCGATGGGACCGACATGCAACTCGGTAGGACCGATATGGTTAGGGTTAGGGCATAATGTAATCTCGGTGAGACCAATTACACAAACTCGGTGAGACCGATTTTGGTAATAAGCTAACCAGAGAGTTGGTCAGGTAAACTCGGTGGGACCGGTTCGCTCTTTTCGGTGAGACCGAAATGTTATGAAAAGGAAATAGAGGGTTTACATTGCAATCTCGGTGGGACCGATCGCTCATCTCGGTTAGACCGAAGTGTTACGAAGGGAAACAGAGAGATTACAATCCCGTCTCGGTAAGACCGAGATCCCTATCGGTGAGACCGATTTGCCTAGGGTTTGTGGCAGTGGCTATGACATCTGAACTCGGTGGCGCCGGATAGAAAGAATCGGTGGGGCCGAGTTGGACTTTAGGTTTAGGTCATATGTGGATGTGGGAAAGTAGTTGAGGGTTTTGGAGCATATCACTAAGCACCATGAAGCAAGAAACTCATCAAGCAACACCTCATCCCTCCTTGATAGTATTGGCTTTTCTTATAGACTCAATGTGATCTTGGATCACTAAAATATAAAATGTAGAGTCTTGAGCTTGAAGCTTGAGCTATCCTTTTATCCTTAGCATTTTGAGGGATCCACTTTTCTCATCCATGCCATGCCATTCATTGAGCTTTCCTGAAATATTTGTCTTGGAATAGTATTAGCTCAATGAGCTATATGTTGTTAGGAATTACCAAAACCACCTAGGGATAGTTGCACTTTCAATCTCCCTCTTTTTGGTAATTGTTGACAACATATAGATCAAAGCTTCGACAAAAGATAATAAGATTGAAAAACATCATCGCTTTGAGAAGTATGTGAAATGTGAGAGCTCCCCCTAAATTTGTGCATAGTTTAAGATTTACTTTGGACTGCAAATGCACATAGAGTTAGGTTCATGAGTTACTCTCCCATGTCACATACATCTTGGTGGAGCGCTAAAAAATGATAATATTCAAAATACATGCACTCATCACCAAGCAAAGTGAGTGATCATATAGAGATAAAAAGGATAATGTCATTCAACAAGCATTAATGTAGCATATGATCAAACACATGATCATCATTGTATCACACAGACAATAAAGTATCTCAAGCAAGCGAAAGCAAATAAAGTTCAACCACATAGACAAGAGAGAACAAAAGCAAACTCTCTCTCTCTCTCTCTCTCTCTCTCTCTCTCGAAGCCTATGATCTATACATTTTTCTCCCCCTTTGGCAACAAGTTACAAAAAAGTTCCTAGAAAATGCATAGTACTATGTCGTCTCTCAGGCTTGGTCTTGATGTGGTGGTGTAGATATGACTCCAAGGACGAAGGCATCAGCTGATGAAGTTGGAGCTGGTGGAGTAGATGCTGGAGCTGGTGGCACTGAAGTTGTAGCAGGTGCAGATGATGTTGCTCTTGTGTCTGTCACAGGCATAGCATCTGACCTCTGAGCTCTAGGCACTCTAGCAAATGCCTCAGTGCTTGTCTTTCCCTTCCTCTCCTGCATGTCATCTTGGAGTTGCTCAACAACAAACTGCATCTCAGTTACTTTCACATCTAAGTCATAGAACTTCTGCTCCATGATCCTCTCTAGGCTCTCCTGGTTTTGAGTCAGGGTGGCCAACCCTTTCTCAATCCTTAGAGTGGATGCTATCAAGTAACCAAGCTGGTCTTGTTTGCTCTTCAGGAAGTACTCAGATGCCTCATCAATTGTTGGCATCTTGGCAGCCTTCTCAGTCCTTGCATTCTCCTTCTTTGCTTGTGCTTGCACTGAAGATGGTTCATTTTCATCCATAACCACTTGGTTGTCCTCAAAGTCTGAATAGATAGGCATGTGTTCCTTGTCCAACAAGTAAGTGCCAGTGCCCATCTTGGAGTTAATTAGCTCCTGGATCTGTGGGGCATACCCACAACTTCTCTTCTAGTCTGCAACTATCCTCTTGATAGTTTCAACAATGGGGCTCATGACCTTGAACTTTTGAGGCACATCAACTAAGTGTAGCAGATTGATAGCATGGCCTCTGATCATGTTATGATCACCTGACTTGGGTAAGAGTGTGTGCCTGAGGATCCAGTTGATGGTTGGCAGTCCTGACAGAAGGAAATGTATAGATCCAAACTTGTGAGTTTCAATAGCATCATCTGGGATGTCCTTGTACATATGTGCCATAGTGTTGTGATCCATCTTCTTCTTGGCATAGACATCCAAGTCATCCTCTTTCTCCTTTGGTGCATTGATCAGATTGGCCCATTCTTCAATAGTAGACTGGTACCTTGTACCTTCAGACATCCAAACTATTCTTCCATCTGGATAGAAGTGTGCTGTGGAGTAGAATTGCATTATGAGCTCATCATTCCACTTTGTGAGCTTCTGCCCAACAAAGTTATCCACTCCACAACCCTTGAAACTGTCAAACACTCCTAGGTAGTGTTCCTCATTCTCCTTGATGTATTTCCAATCTACCCATCTCATATCACAGACTATTGGTTTCTTGTCCAGCAGCATAGTCTCATAGAAGTCCTGATGTTCCTTTGTATGGAACTTGTAGTCCACAGCAGTTCTCCTCCTGACTGCATAAGGATCAGTCATCCTCCACTGCCTGAGTCTTGCATCCTTTCTCAGCTTTATGTTCTCAGCAACAGGATTAGCATCATTATGATCTGGAATTTTAGGCTTCAACTTTCTCTCAGAACATGCTCTTCATCTTCTTCTTCTTCTGCAACAACTTCAGGCACTGGGGCCTTGTTCTTTTCAGTAGCTGGGATGTTCCTGGTATTCCTCTTTGGTGCAGACTTGGGCTTGGAAGCAGCCTTAGGTGCTTCTTTGGGCTTTGATGAAGCAGCCCCTAACCTGATGGCATCACCCATGAGCTTCTGAGCTTTTGGAGCTGGAGCAGCAACCTCTTCTTCTTCCTCCTCTTCCATCATGGAAGGCTTCCCAACAACCCTGGCCATGGTCTTCTTGACCCTTTTCTTCCTCTTATTTTCAGCCACTTCTAGCTCCTTGGGTTCTGATCTCTCAGTTTCCTGAGTTGATGCTCTGACTTTCAGCATAGGAGTCCTTTTGGCAGGGACTTTCCTGTTTAGACCTGGCTTGGTGGCTGCAGCAGTGCCATACTCCTTCTTTAGCACTTTCCTGGAGGTGGCTTCATCCTCTTCTGCCACATAGTGTTCATCCTTAGAGTCTGAGGTTCTCTTCTTCCTGTTCCTAGTGGCAGCTTTGGGTAAGTTGCTTGGGGTGCTCCTGCTGCCATCATCTGAGGAACTAGAGGGACTAGTGCCCTCACTCATAAGAATCTGCTCCTCTTCCCTGTTCTGGCTATCACTTTGATCAGACATGTTGCAAACACTGACTGCTGACCCTGTGAATAGATGTAGATGAGATAGAGAGGATAAGCATCACAAAATGCTGAGGTTTTTGCAAAAGAATGAGTTAAAAACTTAGTTTTAGTTTTCCACAGAAAGCATTTCAGATCAACCGATTTGTGAACTCGGTGATACCGAAGCATCTTTAGGAACCTAAACTAGTGAACTCGGTCAGACTGAGTCACAGTTCGGTGGCGCCGAGACTGCTAGGGTTTCACAAAGTTCTGAACTCGGTCACACCGATTTGCAATTCTCGGTCAGACCGAGAATCACAAGTGCAATGGCCTTAGCCGAATCGGTGGTACCGAGTTCTACAACTCGGTGGGTCCGAGATGGTTTCGGCGGAAACCTAACCCTAAATTTTCAACCCAAACCTAATCTACGAATAGTTTTAACTAGATGAGATAGTTTCAATCATGGCAAGATTCATGACGAACACAATGTGCTAGGAATCAGATAGGGATAGCACAGTGATCAAGTCCATACCCTAGCTCGGCGATGGACTCGCTACGGCGGCAACGGCGGTGGAGATTCCCGTTGACGACGGCGGAGACCAGCGGTGGGTGGCGGCTGGCGATGAGGAGAATGATCCGGAGACCCTGGAGGCAGAGTGGGCTGAGCGCGGGCGAAACTGTTCGGAGAAATTTCCAAAAAATTTGCCCTTGGGTATATATAGCCCGACCCTGTCGGTGTGACCGAGTGGAACAACTCGGTGAGACCGAAATGTTCAAAACGGTTGCACCAAGATTAAAACCTAGATCAACTTAGTGATCTCGGTATGACCGAAATGGAAGAATCGGTCAGACCGAAACGCACAAAGAAGTTTTGGAAGTTTAAGTCTATGACGAATCGGGGACTCCGAGTGCTCCTCACACAGAGTGGATCGAATCTGACTTGATCAAATTTTGTGATGTAGCATGAAGAGTTTGAGACAAGAGCATAGATAGCTAGAGAAGGTTCTTAGGCATTCTTGTCCATCCACTTGGCTAAAAGAAAAAGAAGCCAAATAAGCAAAACTACAAGTAGAAGTCCTCGAATGAGAAAAATATGCAACCAACAGGCTCACACAATAAAATGACAAATGAAATATGTGGCAAAGCATGCACAACCAATTCTAGCATCTATCAAGCAATTGGCGATGACTAGGTCATTTATATATGAGTATATTGACTTAGGAGTCAAATGAGAACATTTGATCATAGGTCATACTCATCGTTTAAGCTCAAGTGGGGTTACCACTTTTACATAATGCATTGATGTGTTCACACCATTAGAGTTGCTTTAGCTCAATTCTTAGAGTAAAGCTCCCCCTAGATGTGAGATCCCCCATATAGAGGGATGAACTAAACTTGGGTTTTGTGGATGATGACTTCATGTAGGTGTTGAAGATGTGGATGCTCAATGTTGATGTAGATCATTTGGAGCAATCCTTTGGAGTGAGTTGCACTTTCAATACCTACACGGGTTAGTCCCACAAGGAACAAACAAGGATATCCATAGACATAGAGTGATGCACACACAAGATGATGTCTATGAAAGCATTAGGTTACCTTGTCCCTTGTCTTACCAACAAGAGGGTTTGTGACTCCTTGAACTAGTGCAAGATGTGAAAGTTGATTGCACTTGTCCTTGCCAAAATGATATGAGTGAAGAATGTTGGCGGAGTCACCCTCAAGAACTCTCTAGTTCTTCTTCTTCGGGATCCACACCATGTTGATGGGAATCCTTGGAGTTGTAGTCGTACTTGATGAAGTAGAGCTTGACGTAGTCTTGGGAATCCACTTGACCAAGGCCTTGGGAGCTTCTTCAAATGCATCAATCTCCTCTTGAAGCTCATCCTTGCCTTTTTGCTTGTGGTCTTGTGGTGGAAGATCATCTTGAGCTTGTGTCCCTTTGAATGAAGTAGGATCATACTTCTCTTGTTGAGGAACAAACTTCGTCTTGGGGTATTGATCTTCTTCCCACTCAACTCCATTGGCATTGAACTTTCGTTCAAAACCAACACCTTGGTTCTTCCGGTGCCTTCCTTGCTTGCGTACAATTTCCTCGAATTGCTTACTCCCGGCAAGGCTCTTGTAAACACCTTTCTCTATGATTCCCTTCAATAAACTATTTTCTTGCTCAAGTGTAACTTGGCTAAGAGAATCATTAGTGGAATCAAGAGAACTACTAGAAGCAACAATATTGGATTTAGCATGATGATTGTTACTACTAGAGGAAGAATCCTTCTTGTTTTTGTTACTAGACTTGACTTGAGGCATGTAAGTAGATAAGAGTAAACGCTTGGCAATGTAAGAAGAACTTTTCTTGCGAAGATCATCATTGATTGCCTTTAAGAACTCATGCTCTTGCTCAAGGGTGAGCTTTTCAAAGCGTAACTTCTCATGAGTCCTTAAAAGTTCTCGATGATCCCCTAAGATAGTTTCATGAGCTAACTTGAGAGTGTTTAGTTCTTTAGTTAGGAGCTCAATCTTATACTTATCATCGTCATTAGTTTTATCTTGATTAGCATGATTAATTGACGTTTCATCATAGTATTCATCACTAGAGTTGTCAATAAGTAAATCATCATCACCTAGCATGTCATCTTCATCACTATTGAAATCAACATACTCGGGGTGTGTTACCTTTGGTCCTTTAGCCATGAAGCATCTTCCAAGCCCTTCATTTGGTGAATCAAATATGTCGTGGGAGTTGGTTGACACAAGTGCTAGACCGGCAACACCTTCATCTTGAGTATGTTCGGAGTCGGAGTGATAGCTTCTCTCGGAGTGATGTTCAGAGTCGAAATCGTATACCCATTCACCAACATGAGCTTGATGTCTTCGTTTTGTGTAGCTCCTTGATGACTTGTCCTTCCTTTCCGAATCCTTGCTTCTCCGGGATGTTCTTCGTTCATAATGATCATCTCTACTCCTTCTCTCTCTTGGCGGTGATTCTTCTCTTCTACTTCTCCTTTTAGGTGAATCTTCTCTTCTTTTGTAGGGAGCCGTACACTCATTGGAATAGTGTCTGGGTCTTCCACAGTTGTAGCAATTTCGCTCTCGACTGGAAGATATTTTGTCATTGTAGGACCTTGACTTGGAACTTCTTTCCTTGATTATACTCTTGTAGAATTTGTTGAAGTTCTTCACCATTAGGCTCAATTCTTCGTTGAAGGTTTGTTTCTCACTTGATGATGTGGGAGCTTCACATGAGGCTTTGTAAGCACCACTTGACTTGTTGTGCAGCTCCTCCTTATCCTTGAGTGACATCTCATGAGCAACAATTCTTCCAATGACCTCTGTTGGCTTGAGATTCTTGTAGTTGGGCATCATTTGGATCAATGTGCACATGGTATCATATTTTCCATCCAAGGCTCTTAGGATCTTCTTGATGATGAATTTGTCGGTCATCTCTTCACTTCCTAAGCCAGCAATCTCATTTGTGATGAGAGCAAGCCTACAGTACATTTCAGCGACGCCTTCACCATCCTTCATCTTGAACTTGTCAAGTTGACTTTGAAGCACATCCAATTTGGATTCCTTGATGGAGTCGGTACCTTCATGCATATCGATCAAAGTGTCCCAAATTTCCTTTGCATTCTCAAGACGGCTGATTTTGTTAAATTCTTCGGGGCACAATCCGTTGAAGAGGATATCACAAGCTTGAGTGTTGTATTGCGACATCTTCAACTCTTCCGCGCTAGCTTCACGGTTTGGTTCTCTCCCATCAAAGAAATCACCTTGCAGCCAATACACATAATAGCCCAAACGACGGGGTTATGTCCGAGAATATGCATTTTCATCTTATGCTTCCAACTAGCAAAATTAGTACCATCAAAGTAAGGACCTCTATGGTGGTAGTTTCCCTCGCTAGACGCCATACTCTCCTAGGTTGTGAAACCAAGGCTATGACCACCAAAAGCTATGGAAATCAAAGCAAATGGAGACCAAAGCTCTGATACCACTTGTAGGATCTTGAAGTATGTCTAGAGGGGGGTGATTAGACTACTTGACCAAATAAAAACTTAATCTTTTCCCAATTTTAGTCTTTGGCAGATTTTAGCAAACTTAGCACAAGTCAAGCAATCTTAACACAATTCAAGCAAGCATGCAAAGAGTATATGAGCAGCGGAAAATAAAGCATGCAACTTGCAAGAATGTAAAGGGAAGGGTTTGGAGATTTCAAACGCAATTTGGAGACACGGTGATTTTTGAGCCGTGGTTCCGATAGGTGGTGCTATCCTACATCCATGTTGATGGAGACTTCAACCCACGAAGGGTAATGGCTGTGCGAGTCCACGGAGGGCTCCACCCAAGAAGGGTCCACGAAGAAGCAACCTTGTCTATCCCACCATGGTCGTCGCCCACGAAGGACTTGCCTCACTAGCGGTAGATCTTCATGAAGTAAGCGATCTCCTTGCCCTTACAAACTCCTTGGTTCAACTCCACAATCTTGTTTGAGGCTCCCAAGTGACACCTAGCCAATCTAGGAGACACCACTCTCCAAGAAGTAACAAATGGTGTGTTGATGATGAACTCCTTGCTCTTATGCTTCAAATGATAGTCTCCCCAACACTCAACTCTCTCTCACAGGATTTGGATTTGGTGGAAAGAAGATTTGAGTGGAAAGCAACTTGGGGAAGGCTAGAGCTCAAGATTCATATGGTAGGAATGGAATATCTTGGTCTCAACACATGAGTAGGTGGTTCTCTCTTAGAAATGGTAAGTTGGAAGTGTAGGTTTGTTCTGATGGCTTTCTCCATGAATGAAGAGGAGGTGGAGGGGTATATATAGCCTCCACACAAAATCTAACCGTTACACACAATTTACCAATCTCGGTGGGACCGAATCAACAAACTCGGTCAGACCGATTTAGTAAACCTAGTGACCGTTAGGGTTTTCGGTGGGACCGACATGCAACTCGGTAGGACCGATATGGTTAGGGTTAAGGCATAACGTAATCTCGGTGAGACCGATTACACAAACTCAGTGAGAACGATTTTGGTAATAAGCTAACCAGAGAGTTGGTCAGGTAAACTCGGTGGGACCGGTTCGCTCTTTTCGGTGAGACCGAAATGTTACGAAAAGGAAACAGAGAGTTTACATTGCAATCTCAATGGGACCGATCGCTCATCTCGGTGAGACTGAAACGTTACGAAGGGAAACAGAGAGATTACAAATCCCATCTCGGTGAGACTGAGATCCCTATCGGTGAGATTTGCCTAGGGTTTGTGGCAGTGGCTATGACATCTGAACTTGGTGGCGCTGGATAGAAATAATCGGTGGGGCCGAGTTGGACTTTAGGTTTAGGTCATATGTGGATGTGCGAAAGTAGTTGAGGGCTTTGGAGCATATCACTAAGCACTATAAAGCAAGAAACTCATCAAGCAACACCTCATCCCTCCTTGATAGTATTGGATTTTCCTATAGACTCAATGTGATCTTGGATCACTAAAATATAAAATGTAGAGTCTTGAGATTGAAGCTTGAGCCAATCCTTTTATCCTTAGCATTTTGAGGGATCCACTTTTCTCATCCATGCCATGCCATTCATTGAGCTTTCCTGAAATATTTGTCTTGGAATAGTATTAGTTCAATGAGCTATATGTTGTTAGGAATTACCAAAACCACCTAGGGATTGTTGCACTTCCAAATGGGAAGTGAAACGATCCAAGTGTGAGTTTGTTCAACAAAAGTTGTCTTTCCTGGGGCATGTCATCAGTTCATCTGGGTGGCAATAGAACCTAAGAAGGTACGTATGGTAGCTAATTGGGTGACCCTTACAGATGTCAAAGGCATGCGCAATTTCCTTGGGTTAGCAGAGTACTACAGGCGTTTTATGCACAATTTTGGTGTGATTGCACAACCTCTCTTCAATCTCCTGAAAAAAGGAGTATCGTTTGTTTGGACCATCAACACTAACACCGCCTTTCGGCTGTTGAAAGAGCAAATCACATCAGCACTGGTGCTCGCACTGCCGGATTTCAATGAGCAATTCGTTGTGGAAATAGATGCTAGTGACAAAGGAATTGTGGTCGTGCTATAGCAGAAAGGTCACCCAATTGTGTTCATGAGCAAATTAAGGCTTGTCTCCTGGGTATCAAGGACTGTCTACTTACGAAAAAGGGTATCTGACAGTCATAATTGCGGTGGATCAGTGGCGATCGTACTTGCAGCACACGGAATTCATCATCTTTACGGACCAAAAAAGTCTGATCCATCTGGAACAGCAACGCCTTACCACCCTTGGCAATAGAAGGCATTTACCAAGCTGTTGGGGTTGCAATACCGCATCAAATACAAGAAAGGCACATATAATACAGCGCCAGATGCTCTTTCAAGAGGTCCAGCGACAGAGACATTGACCCTTGTATCTGTTTGTCAGCCAGCCTGGTTGGAAGATGACCTGAACAGCTACAAGAGCAATCCTCGAGCGCACAAATTACTTACTCAACTAGCTATCCGAGCAGACCCCAAGGGGTGGTTTTCCTTACAACAAAGTATCCTGTGTTTCCGTGGCCAGATTTGGTTGGGCGGGTTGACTTCTCTTCTACAACAAATCATGGCAGCCTTCCACGACAGTGCTATGGGCAGTCACTCCGGGTTCCCAGTCACTTATCGTCGAATTAATTGTTTGTTTGCCTGGCCTAAGATGAAAACCCATGTCAAACACTATGTGAAGTGCTGTAGGGTGTGCCAACAAGCAAAACCAGACAGAGCAGCCTCACCAGGTCTTCTCAAACCTCTACCAATCCCCGCTGAACCATAGGGCCTTATCAGAATGGACTTTGTCGATGGGCTGCCACAATCAACATTCAATTGCCTATGGGTGATTGTGGATAAGAGGACACGGTATGCTCATTTCTTGCCCTTGACACATCCTTACGCAACAACAAAAGTGGCCCAGGTTTACATGTCTTAGATATACAAGATACATGGATTTCCCAAAGCAATTGTGTCTGACAGAGATCCAGTCTTCACAAGCAAGTTTTTGCAGGAGCTGTTTAATTATGCAGGTACAGAGCTGCGACTAGGCACTGCCAACCATCCACGGTCAGACGGACATATATAGCGTGTGTATTAGTGTGTCGAAACTTTTCTGTGTTGTTTCACGCATGCCTGCCCGAGGCACTGGAGTTTCTGGTTGCCACTAGTGTAACGCCCCGGATTCGTTGCGCCAGGTGTCCGCCAGTCATTCGCCGTTGTTGCCATGTCATGTGCTTGCGTGTTGCAGTTTATCATGTCATCATGTGCATTTCATTTTGCATACGTGTTCGTCTCATGCATCCGAGCATTTTCCCCGTTGTCCATTTTGCAATCCGACACTCCTATGTCCTCCGGCGTTCCCCTTTTTGTCTCCTGTTGTGTGCGGGTGTTAAACGTTCCCGGAATGGACCGTGATTTGCCAAGCGGCCTTGGTACACCACCGATAGACTGTCTGTCAAGTTTCGTGCCATTTGGAGTCCGTTTGATACTCCAACGGTTAACCGGGTAACCGTAAAAGTCCCTTTCGTCTTGCAGCCCAACACACCTCCAAAGTGGCCCAAAACCCATCCTAACCCCCTCCATGCTCTCCGCTGTTCGATCACGATCGCGTGGCCGAAAACCGCTCCTCATTTGGACTCTCCAAACTCCCTCTAGCTATAAATAGGTCCTCCCCTCCATTTTTCGCGGATGAACCCTAGATCAAATCGCCCCCGCCGCCGCCGGACACGTCCGGCCTCGCCGGACGAAATTGCTGCCGCCCCGCAGGCACTGGCGTCACGCCACGTGTCCCTTTCTCTCTCCTCACGCCGCCGGCCCACGGAGCCCATCCGGGGCCCGCGCGGGCCCAGATCCGCCGCCGCCTCGCCGGCGCGCCCGTCCGCCGCCCGTGCTCCGCCCTCACCGCCGCGGCATCCCGCCGCCGGCCGCGGCCTCGCCGCCCTGCCGCCGCCCGGGAGCTCCCCCGCGCCGCCCCGAGCGCCCCTCGCCGAGTGGTCGCCCCGCGCCTCGGCCGCCGGACCTCGCCTCCCTGCCCCGAGCCGCCTCATCTCCCCCGCCGGAGCGCCGCCCGCGCCTCCCGGCCGCGCCGCCGCGCCCTCCGGCCCCATCGCGCCGCCCTCCGGTCGCCGCCATGGTGCCCCGCGTCATCTCCGGCCGAGCTGGCCCCGTATCCGCCTCCTCCCGGCCTCCCCGAGCCTCTCCGACCATCTCTTCCTCAACTCCGGCGTCTACTCCGGCGAGCCCGGATCCAGATCTGAAAACGAAGGTTGACCCTGTTTTCCACAAAGTCCCTGAGATTTTGACATTATCATGCCATGTTCAATGCATCATAACTTGTTGCCTGCTCCGTTTCGTGCGTGTAATATGTCAAAATGTTCATTGAGAGATGCTCTACATTTCATTCCATTGCACCATGTTCATTTGAGCTCATCTTGATGCCTGAATCATCGTTGCGAGAGTGCTATATGATGTTAATCTGCTGAAACTGTTATAACTTGGTGTTTTGTCATTTTTGTTGCATTTGATGTGTGCATCCTATGAGCTTGATGTATACATCTGTTTTGTACTACATCATGCCATCTTCACAGCGGTGCCATCCATGTATTTTTGTGAGTCCTGTAGTGAGTGCATCAAGCTTGTTAAGTAGGGTACTTGCTGTTGCTGTTTTGCTAGGCTGATTCTGTTATATTTTGTTGCTATGTTAACCTGCTGGTAAAAGTCATTCTATGCATAATCTGGAGATGTTCACTAAGGATGTTTTGTTGTACTTGTCATGCTCTATCCATCCATGCCCCTGGTTGCAATTATAGCCTGCTGTAACATGTTGTTATCTTGCTCTCAAAACTGCTACATAATGTTGTTGTCAGCATGTTAACATGAAGTTCAGTTTTGCCATGAGCTTTGCTAGTGATCCATGCACTCTATGAACTTGCTCTTTCCATGCTTAACTTCATAAACATGTATTCTTACTGTTGGTTGCCTTTACATGCCATGTATTTCTCTGTGGTGAGTGATTCAAGCTCATCAACATGCTTACTTATTGTTGTTCCTGCCATGTATGAATCTGTAATATAACTTGCTATGTTTGCATGGGTGCCATCATATCTTCTGATCCTTTTTGGCTCATGGTCAGTAAAGGACTTTTGTTCTATGCAATGAGTAGATTCATGCCATGCCTTTGTTTACCATGTTAAGTTCATGTAACATGTTGTTTGATAGCTCTAAACATTGCAACCTAATGTTATTTCTGCAAAGTCTGAAACTGTTATTATTTGCATTCTTGCCATGTCCTTTTGAGCATGTTCTAGTAGTTTCTGAAGATAGCTCAGTGTTCATGTTTTGTTATGCTTTACCTCTACATCATGTCCATGCCTTTTGTTTTCATATTGTGGTACTGTAGCATGTTGTTTTGATGCTTGCAATATGCCTAGTTGCTGTTTTGGACAGATTGTTGTCATATCTTGTATAGAGTGTATGTGTTGAACCGTTGCTCCGTTTTGAGTGTGCTCTATATGAAACTTGCTTGTTTTTGCATGTAGTTTCATATTATCATGTTGCATCCTTGTTTTGAGGTGTTTGCTTGATATTTGAGTGCCTTCTGCATCAATGCCATGCTTAACTTGTTTTGCTCATATCTTCTAGGCCGTAGCTCCGAATTAAATGAACTTTATATATAACTTTACTAGAATCTCGTGTAGATCATATTGGTGCATCTTAACTTGCTGTTTAACAACTTGAACATAAGGTTTATTCAGATCTGGACCAATTTCGAAATTTGCACACGAGGACTTACCGGATTTGTTATATGGTGTTCCCGGCCTCATTTAAACTTGCTTGGATGTGTTGCTCTTGTATGCATCGGCTCTTGCCAGGAGTAGCTTCATGTAGCTTTGTCATGCATCATGCTTGTTGTGCATCATGTCTTGTCTATGTGTGGTGTGTTTACCTTGTCATGTGCTTCTTCTCGATAGTTCCCGTTTCGTTGCGATCGTGAGGATTCGTTCGTCTACGCTTGGTTCGTCTTTGTGGCTTCATCTTCTTCATGGACTCGTTCTTCTTCCTTGCAGGATTTCAGGCAAGATGACCGCTACCCTGGATCTCACTACTATCATTGATATGCTAGTTGCTTCGTTCTATCGCATTGCTGCGCTTCCTATCACTTGTTCTTCAAGCCTCCCAATTTGCCATG
This sequence comes from Triticum aestivum, assembly GCF_018294505.1. Taxonomy (NCBI): domain Eukaryota; kingdom Viridiplantae; phylum Streptophyta; class Magnoliopsida; order Poales; family Poaceae; genus Triticum; species Triticum aestivum. The sequence goes on from NC_057795.1 coordinate 340,346,102, forward strand.
TCAGCCTCTAACCTTTTGCACCCTTCCTAGCAAACCATTGCTTGGCTATGTCACCGCATTGCTCAGCCCCTCTTATAGCGTTGTTAGTTGCAGGTGAAGTTGAAGATTGCTCCATGGTGGACAGGATTTTGTTGGGATATCACAATATCTCTTATTTAATTAATGCATCTATATACTTGGTAAAGGGTGGAAGGCTCGGCCTTATGCCTGGTGTTTCGTTCCACTCTTGCCGCCCTAGTTTCCGTCATACCGGTGTTATGTTCCCAGATTTTGTGTTCCTTACGCGGTCGGGTGATTTATTGGACCCCCTTGACAGTTCGCTTTGAATAAAACTCCTCCAGCAAGGCCCAACCTTGGTTTTACCATTTGCCTCACCACCACCTACTTTCCCTTGGGAGTAATTAACCCAAGGGTCATCTTTATTTTAGCCCCCCGGGGCCAATGCTTGTCTAAGTGTTGGTCCAAACTAGAGTACCGTGCGGGACCATCCCTTGGCAACTTGGGTTACGTCGGTTCCTGTACGCTTCGCTTATCCGGTGTTGCCCTGAGAACGAGATATGTGCAGCTCATATCGGGATTGTCGGCGCATCGGGCGGCTTTGCTGGTCTTGTTTTACCATTGCCGAAATGTCTTGTAAACCGGGATTCCGAGATTGATCGGGTCTTCCTGGGAGAAGGAATATCCTTCGTTGATCACGAGACCTTATCATGGGCTAAGTTGGGACACCCCTGCAGGGTATTATCTTTCGAAAGCCGTGCCCGCGGTTATGTGGCAGATGGGAATTTGTTAATGTCCGGTTGTAAATAACTTGACACCAGATCCGAATTAAAATGCATCAACCGTGTGTGTAGCCGTGATGGTCTCTTTTCGGCGGAGTCCGGGAAGTGAACACGGTTTCTATGTTATGATTGACGTAAGTAGGATCTCAGGATCGCTTCTTGATCATTACTAGTTGACGACCGTTCCGTTTGCTCTCTTCTCGCTCTTATTTGCGTATGTTAGCCACCATATATGCTTAGTCGCTGCTGCAACCTCACCACTTTACCCCTTCCTTTCCCATTAAGCTTTGCTAGTCTTGATACCCATGGTAATGGGATTGCTGAGTCCTCGTGGCTCACAGATTACTACAACAACAGTTGCAGGTACAGGTTATGCGATGATCACGACGCGAGAGCGATGTTACTTATTTTGGAGTTTCTTCTTCTGCTTCTTCTTTGATCAGGGGATAGGTTCCAGGTCGGCAGCCTGGGCTAGCAGGGTGGATGTCATTTGAGTTTATGTTTGTGTTCCATCCGTAGTCGGATGTTGATCTCTTGTAAGATGATGTTGTATTCGTGTGGCATTGTATGCCTTATGTATGTATCCCTACCTATTATGTAATGTTGATGTAATGTTATCCACCTTGCAAAAGCGTTTCAATATGCGGGTCTATCCTTGGTGGGACCTTCGAGTTCCTTTTGGATAGGGTCGCATATTGGGCGTGACAACTAGCTCAGTTTTGGTACAATTTGTCGCATCATTTGGCAATTGGCATGACACTGTTTAAGGCAATGTTCGGGCACAAACCCAAACACCGGGGCTTGTCAACAACTAGTTCTTGTTCGGTCCCTTCTCTCGCAGCGTGGCTGGAGGAACGAGCAGTGATCCAAGACCTGGTACAGCAACATCTGCACCGTGCTCGTAACTATATGAAGCCGCATGCTGACAAGAAACACTCCTTTCGCGAGTTCTCTGTCGGGGACATGGTTTACCTCAAGTTATAGCCGTATTGCCAATCATCGGTGGCGCCACGGGCAAATCACAAGCTGTCGTTCAAATTCTATGGACCATTTCCTATCATCGAGAAGATCAACGAGGTGGCATACAAGTTGCAACTCCCACCTCAGACGATAGTACACCCAGTGTTCCATGTCTCAATGCTGGGCCGCGCCTTACTTCCTGGTACGCCAGTCATACCTGAACTTCCTTGCAATCTTGATGAGCTCGCTGTTCCCGTGGAGATACTCTACACTAAATGGCGCAACAAGAACGGAGCGATGGTCGAACAAGTCAAGGTCAAGTGGTCAGAAGCATCGCACATGGAGCCGACGTGGGAGGACCGAGAAGCTCTTCAGGCACGGCTTCCCCGCGCTGCGGCTTGGGGGCAAGCCGTTACTCAAGAAGGGGGAGGGGGATGTTAGGGTCCGTGCCAACATGGACCCACTGGTCAGCCACGACACGACGACAATGGTCAGGCCCAAGAGAACCAAGAGACTAAACGAGCACTACCTGGGCCAACCCAATGGGCATCGCTACTTAAGCTAGACACACCGAAGGGAGGAGGCATCGAGAGGATCAGGCCAGACACGGCGGCGGCTACCTACACTCCTTCCCCTTTCTGTAGTTCGTCCTGTAATCGAGAGAGTGATCCCCAAATTTGTGTATGTGATCTGTAATTGCTACTACTTCAGAGAGCTTACTAGATCAATACAAGTATACTCTATCAGTTCCCTTTTTAATGCATTGCTGTCAAAAAACCTTGTTGCGTTTGAGCCGGGTTTAGGGTGCCCGGCTGTATAAAGCAATCAAGCAAGCCGGCGGATTCAGTCAGGATTTTGTTGAGAGCTTATTAGATGTAGTTGTATGTTTTCGCAGGATCTTTTCTAAAAGCGGAGACAGCTGTCCTAGATTTGGATATTCCTTTTCGTACTCGTTTTCCCTTATTTAATAATGGAATTAATAGGAGTACAACCAACATATTAGCGTTAAAAAAAGTAAAAGGTTTGGCGATTCTGATTCTGATTTGGTTGCTCTTACTAGCATAGGAAAAAACTTTCTTGTTTGGTCCCCGTTCCTAATACAATTCGATCCCCTGCCACATAGTATAAATACTCCCGACGTCCTCACCAGGAAGCCCACATGAAAAAAAGCCGTCACCGTCGCCTGCATATCCAACAGGGATCGATGGTTGCCGAACCCACAGCTTGGACGCGTAACGGCTGCGACGACATTTCCACCGTCGTGGCCATCGGGGCAAGAGAGCACCATGTTTTCGAGTTCAAAGGATACTCATGGATGGCAGCGAGCAAGCCTAATGGCAAAGGCATCCAATCTGCAGGCTACTTCCGTGTAGCAGGCTGCACCAGCTGGCACATCGACTTCTACCCCAACGGCGATCACCCAGGTAGCTCCGATTTCGTGTCCCTCTTTGCCACTCTTGATCATGCTTCTGTCCTCGACGTCGTCAAGGCAAAGATCCAGTTCGACGTACTCGACGCGGCCGGGAACCCAGTGTCGTGCTACACTAGAATCACCGAGGTACACGAGTTCGTCGCTCCGAACGTTTCCATCGGCTTTGACGATTTCATCGAGAGGGGAGAACTGGAGAGGTCGCTCCTCGTCAAGGATGACTCTCTCTCGGTCAGATGCACCATCACGGTCGTCGACTTCCTCGGGATTGAGGCCGCCCGGCCGCCGCCCCTCGCCGTGCCACCCCCCGACTGGTCGTAGCAATTTCGCGCTCTCCTATGTAGCGGACAGGGCGCGGACGTGAGGTTCTGGGTCGATGGGGAGAGTTTCCACGCACACCGGTGCGTGCTCGCGGCGCGGTCCCCGGTCTTCAGGGCGGAGCTCTTTGGCGCTATGATGGAGAGCGCCAGCCATGTGCTGCGGATTGACGACATGAGAGCCGACGTCTTCTGGAACCTGCTGCATTTCATATACACCGACTCACTGCCACCGGAGTGCAAGGAGGGAGATCAAGAAGAGGCCGAGATGGCTCAGCACCTCATGGTGGTTGCCGACAGGTATGGCATGGAGAGGCTCAAGCTGATCTGCGAGGACTGGTTGTGCCGGTGCATGAACATGGGCACGGCGGCGACCACGCTGGTGTTCGCCGATCAGCACCGCTGCCACTGGCTCAAGAAGGCGTGCTTCGAGTTCCTCAAGTCTCCTTCCATGCTGCATGCTGTCGTGGCAACAGATGAATTCGAGCACCTGGCTAAGAGCCACCCGTGCGTACTCAAGGAGTTGATGCTGGAGCTTGCTGCCTGTTGATCTACATGGTTGGTTGGATTTGGCTTGGCGAAGAAGATTGTAATTTGCCATCCCAAATATTAGATTTGCCATGCTTAAAAGTCTGAGTAATTTTTTTAATGTTTTGAAATTAATATGCCATGAGATCTAGAAAGAGGTTTAGTTTTTTTTAGAACATAGACGTCAGGGACGTCCGGCTTTAAATTAATAAAGACCTCAACTTAGGCAGCGTGCACAACCAAACAACCAAACGAACAATAACAGACCTAGTCTCCCGGGGTCTTAGACACCCCATAAGTACATTACATGGCATGTCCAGCCAACAAGAGCACGCAGGCTCGGAGAAAACACATCCAAAAGGGGCCACCCATCCCTATGAGGCCGCGGAAGGAGGCGGCGAGGCTCGCGATGCGGAGTAGACAGAGCGAAGGCGAGCTAGAGCCAGAATATGTAGATCAGAGTCCTGTTGCCTTCCCAGCGGTGCCCATTGCTGCAAGAACAAGATGCATTTGTAGATTACGTCAGCAGGGTGAGAGGGGAACACACCTTCAATAGTAAACTTGTTGCAAATGTGCTACAATGCCCACAGCATGGCCGCCGCACTAGTCCACATAACACGACACGAAGAGCCCAGGACCGAGGACAGAGACGACACGAGTTCAGGGCGGGAGCGTGGATCCTAGTCTACCCCCGCGGCCTCGCGGACCGCGCTCCAGCCAAATCGCGCCAAAGAGCACCAGAAGAACACATGGTCAGCGTCTTCCGGGACACCACACAACGCACAAGGCCCGGAGGCCAGGCCATTGCGTTTGGCAATATTGATGGAAGTAGGTAAGCGGTCTTGGCAAAGTTGCCAGAGAAACACCTTGATCTTGAGAGGAATCCGAGCCTTCCAAAGCCCCGCGGCAGCCAGAGGGACATGGCCTCGGGACAGCTCTCTATAAAGGGACTTGACAGTAAATTTGCCTGAGCCCGAAAGCCTCCAGGACACCGTATCCGCGTTGTTCGTCAAGCGAACGTCCGCTATCTTAGCCCTAAGGCGCTCCCAATCCTCCCTCTCTGGTCCCGAGAGCTCCCTTCTAAAGTGGATAAGGGGCGGGGAGGAGCTGAGAGCCGAAGCAACCAACTAGTTGGGCTGGACCGCGATGGAGTATAGTTGGCAGAATTCCGACCAAAGAGGTTGCTGGCCAATCCAAGTGTCAAGCCAGAAACGCGTGGAGCGTCCGTTATTAACCGAAAACCTCGCACCCCTGGCAAAGAAAGGTTTTAGGGATTGGATGGAGTTCCAAAACAGTGATCCGTGGGCCGCTGCCTCAAAGAAATTCCCCTCCGGAAAGTATTTGGTACGGAGGAGATCCATCCAGAGGTCGGTCTCTCCCTGAGACAGCTTCCAAATCCATTTGCACATAAGTGCAATATTCATCAACTTAGAGTTGATGATCCTGAGGCCCCCCCGGGCTTTAGGTCTACACACGGCCTGCCATTTAACCATGTGGTATTTACGCTTTGGTCCCGCTCCTTCCCAAAAGAAACGGGCCCGTGGGGTGTCCATTTTGGTGTGGACCCCGTCAGCTAACAAAAACAAACCCATGGCAAACATAGGCAGGGACGAAAGGCTGGAATTAGTCAGGATGAGTCTAGCCCCTGAAGACATAAACTGACCTCTCCACGGGCAAACCCTACCCACCACCTTAGTGCAGAGAGGTTCCCAATCGGCAATCGAGCACTTTTTCTCCGCGGTCGGGAGGCCGAGGTAGGTGAAAGGCAGTTTTCCCAGTTTGCAATTAAGCAAATTGGCTACCCGCAGGCTTTCGGCCGCATCCATCCCTATGGACACCACTTCACATTTCTGAAAATTTATTTTTAGCCCGGACATAAGCTCGAAGCAGAGAAGAATGGCCTTTATTGTTGCGATGCTATGTAGGTCCGGCTCGAAGAGGAGAAGGGTGTCATCAGCGTACTGAAGGTGTGACACACCTCCCGGAATCAGATTGCCTACCACTCCCTGATATGGCCCGCAATACGAGCTTTGTCTAGCATGGCGCCCAGGGCGTCTGCCACAAAGTTAAAGAGCAACGGCGAGGCCGGGTCCCCTTGACGCAGCCCACACTTGTTACAGAAGAAGTTCCCTACTTCTCCATTCACTGCAATCGCCGTTTGGCCCCCCGAGACCAATTGCATCATGCGGTGAACCCAGACCGATGAAAATCCTCTGTCCATGAGGACTTGTCGGAGAAACTCCCAATTCACTCTATCGTACGCCTTCTCAAAGTCTAATTTCAAAAGAATGGCAGGCTGTCGAGAGCGTTTGAGCGAGTGAATGATCTCTTGGAGGGCCAACGGCCCCTCCAAAATGTTGCGACCACGAATGAAAGCCGACTGGTTCCTACTAATGATACGTTGAGCTATCGGAGACATGCGTGTGGAACAAGCCTTAGCGCAAATTTTAAAAGGGACATTAATGAGCGCTATCGGTCGGAAAAGTCTAATATAGTCCGCTCCCTGTACTTTGGGGATCAAAGATAAAACCCTGAAGTTTAGGCGAGAGATATCTACAGTACCGCGCATGAACCCATTGCAGACGTCGAAAATTGGCCCTTTAAGCACTTGCCAAAAGCGTTTGAACAACGCCACCTGATGATGTTATGTACCTAGGGTAGGGTCATGGACCTATCTAGGATACCATACCCAAGGACATCCTTAGACGAATCTACCTTTCAGTCGACCAAGAGAGACTCCACTCGACCGGCTAGAAGACACTCGACCATGAAGACTCACTCGACCACCAGGAGTTCGGGATCTACTCTATATCCAAACGGTCTGTAATTAAGTAGTCTTAATGGTCATGATGACACTTTATGTAGGGCGTTACCAGTAACGCCCGACCTTAATGTACTTTAACCCTCTGCTACGTGGGTTGGCTGGGGTCCTGGCGTCCTCTATATAAGCCACCCCCCTCCACTGGTAGAAGGGTTCGCACCCCTGTAACTCATATACGCATAAACCAGTCGACCGCCTCCGGGCTCCGAGACGTAGGGCTATTACTTCCTCAGAGAAGGGCCTGAACTCGTTAAACACTCGTATGTACAACTACTCCATAGCTAGGATCTTGCCTCTCCATACCTACCCCCCATTCTACTGTCAGACTTAGAACCACGACAGTTGGCGCCCACCATGGGGCAGGTGTCTTAGCGACTTTTTGGAGAAGTTGCAATTTGTCCGATTGCCTCCATCATGGTTTCCGGCGGAGCTCTAGTCGAGGGCCGCGAGATCCGTCTCAGCATGCTCGCTTTCATCACCGACGACTCCGCTTGGCTCCAGGAGGCACCACTCGACGTCGACGCGCTCCCCGCTCGCGGGGCGATGCACTTTTGGGCGTGTGTCTGTGGCGTCCTGCTGCGGCAGCCGTCGACTCCTTACCGGTCGACTCCTATGATGTCTTCCCTTCCTGTCTCCCGCCAGCGCAAGCGCTCCGGTCGGTCAAGGCTCCAGCGATGGGTGAGACACGCAGTGGCTCACCAATCGGCCACCACCCAAGTCGCGGCAATTGAGCCCGATGAATCTCTCTACGGCCTGTTCGACCTGTCGACTGGCTCCGTAGAGACTGCATCCGAGTGCGATAGCAGTGATCCAGCAGTGGAGGTCCTGATGGTCAACGGGCCTCGTAGCCCTCCCGGTTTCCCCCGCAACGACGGGATGGACGATGGGGGCAACCCCGCTCAGGCCCACGAAGAATATCAACCCGAGCCACTCACTTCTCAGTAGAGGGAAGAACTTCACCGCCGGAACATGGATGCCCTGCATACTCCCATTGCAGGAGAAACTCCTGAGGCTCGTGCCTTGGAAGAGGCGCGTTTGGCCAACCTGGCTGAACGCACTCGACTGGAGAACCTCCAGCGAGCACTCGACGAGCGTGCGCGTCAGCGAGTACCCGACTCCCACCGACGTCAGCTCTTTCCGCAACCGACTCAGGTATATCGAAGCCCGATTCAAAATTTGGCAGCTGCAGCCCGTATAGCAGAGTCAATTCAGCCCTCTCAGTCGGAGGCTGGAAGAGGCTTGATGCAGATCAGAGATTTGCTCTGGGCGGCAGGAGATCAGAATTCAGTTGTGTCGCATTCACGCAACAGGATTCACAGTCGATCCGTCGCTGCGAATACTGTTCAATCGGCTCACAGCCCAAGGTCGCCTCCGAGGCGAGTGGGACGTGAAGGCCGGCGGGACCACTATGATGATCGTTTTGATCATGATGATAGGCATCGAGAGCCCACTCCTCCCCCGAGAAGTGGGTCTAACGCCCATCGGTAGCAAGATGACAAGCGCCAGCTCAGTGTTGGGCGGAGAGCTCCCGTCGACCCCAGAGAGCCGGGCTTTGACGCGAGATCCATCATCGTGCAAGGTTTGGTCGACCGGAACAGAGCTCATAGAGGTGGCCATGACAGAGATGTGCTCACAAGTAGCCGAGTCCATGTTTCAGGTCCAGAATGCTTTAGCAGAGCCATCAGAGCCGCAGTGATACCCCCCAACTTCAGATTGGCGACTGGAGTAAGTAAGTTCACCGGAGAGTCTAAGCCTGAAACTTGGCTTGAAGACTACCGAGTGGCTGTTCAGATTGGTGGCGGTAATGATGAGGTGGCGATGAAGCATTTACCACTTATGCTAGAGGGTTCGGCCAGGGCTTGGTTAAATCAGTTAGCTCCTAGCAGCATTTACACCTGGGAAGATCTTTCCCGAGTGTTCGTCAGGACGTTCGAGGGAACTTGCAAGCAACCGGCCGGATTGACGAGCTGCAAGTTTGCGTACAAAAGTCGAGTGAAACATTGAGAGATTACATCCAGAGATGGATCACTTTGCATCATACTGTAGAAAATGTGTCAGACCATCAAGCGGTCTGCGCCTTCAAGGATGGTGTCAAGAACAGGTAGTTGAACCTGAAGTTTGGTCGAACTGGAGATATGACCCTGAGTAGGATGATGGAAATAGCCACCAAGTACGCCAATGGTGAAGAAGAGGACCGACTCTGGAGTGGCAAGTACAAGCCGAGTCAGTCGGAGAAAGGAAACTCCAGTCGGAAGCAGAAGCGAAAGGCCGAACCGGCTGCTCCTGGAGAGGCTCTGGCCGTGACTCAGGGCAATTCAAAGGGAAGCCCAAAGGATCTTGGAACCCCAAGAAGGTAAAAGATAAGGAAGGTAATGACGTGATGGATCTACCGTGTCATATCCACACGAAGAAAGACGAAGAGGGTAACTTCATCTACCCAAAGCATACCACTCGCCAGTGCCGGCTCTTAATCCAGCAGTTTCAAGGAAAATAGCTGAAGGACAAAGAGAAGGAGTCGGACAAGGCCGAGGACAAGGAGGACAGTGATGGAGAGTACCCTCATGTCAACTCCACTCTGATGATTTTTGCTGATGTAGAGAGCAAAAGTCGGCTGAAAGTGATCAACCGTGAGGTCAATATGGTCGCCCCGGCGGCACCAAGCTATCTGAGATGGTCGCAAACCCCCATCACTTTCGACCAGTCTGATCACCCTACTCACATTGCCACCCCTGGGAGGCAAGCGCTGGTGGTCAACCCAGTCGTCGAAGGCACTCGACTGACGAAGGTACTGATGGATGGCGGTAGTGGATTGAATATACTGTATGCAGAGACACTCAAGGGAATGGGCATTCCGATGTCCAGGCTCAGTTCTAGCAACATGAGTTTTCACGGAGTCATCCCTGGAAAGAAGGCTGAGTCACTCGGCCAAATAGCTCTGGATGTAGTGTTCGGCGACTCGAAGCATTTCCGCAAAGAGAAGCTGACATTTGAAGTCGTGGATTTCCGAAGCGCCTACCACGCTATTTTGGGAAGACCAGCCTATGCCCGCTTCATGGCTCGACCATGTTATGTGTACCTCAAATTAAAGATGCCTGGCCCCAAAGGCGTGATCACTATCACTGGCAGCCGGAAGAAGGCAGAAGAGTGTTTCCAGAAAGGCTCAAAGATTGCGGATGACCAGATAACAGTGGTAGAGCTGGAGGAATACAAGAAGAATGCAGATCCAAGTGATTTGCTGCGGGCCAAGAAGCCCGCCACAGAGTCAGCATTTCAGTCGTCTGGGGAGACGAAGCCAGTTCATATCCATCCGACTGGCCCCAATGCAGCTCCGACCCATATTTCCACAACACTCGACTCTAAATAGGAAGAAGCGCTCATCCAGTTCCTCCGTGGGAACTGGGACATCTTTGCATGGAAGCCAACTGACATGCCGGGTGTTCCCAGGGGGCTGGCTGAGCATCGCCTTAGAGTCGACTCAAAAGCGAAACCTGTTAAAGAACATCTTCGACGGTCCGCCCTTCAGAAGAAAAAAGCCATTAGCGAGGAGGTGGCTTGACTCCTTGCAGCAGAGTTTATCTGAGAGATATACCACTCCGAGTGGCTCGCCAATGTCGTCATGGTTCCCAAGAAAGACAACTCACTTCGCATGTGCATTGATTTCAAACATATCAATCGGGCCTGCCCGAAAGATCATTTTCCTCTCCCTCGCATCGACCAAATTGTCGACTCGACCGCAGGGTGCGAGAGGTTGTCTTTTTTAGACGCTTATTCCGGGTATCATCAGATCCGTCTGTATGGACCTGACGAAATCAAAACAGCTTTCATCACTCCATTCAAGTGCTTCTGCTATATCACCATGCCATTCGGCCTCAAGAATGCCGGAGCCACGTTCATGAGAATGATTCAAAAGTGTTTACTCACTCAAATCAGTCAGAATGTGGAAGCGTACATGGATGATATCGTGGTCAAGTCGTGAAAGGGTTCCGACCTATTGACTGACCTAGCTGAAACATTTGCTAATCTCAGAAGGTATGATATCAAGCTCAATCCATCGAAGTGCACATTCGGAGTACCTGGCGGAAAGTTACTCGGTTTTCTCGTTTCAGAACGAGGAATCGATGCTAACCCAGAAAAAGTTGGCACCATACTCCAAATGAAACGCCCTGTGCGTGTGCACGATGTCCAGAAGCTTACTGGATGCTTGGCCGCTTTAAGTCGATTCATCTCTCGCCTTGGTGAAAAGGCATTGCCCCTTTACCGACTGATGAAGAAGGCAGACAAGTTCGAGTGAACTCCAAAAGCTAATGTAGCATTTGCCGAGTTAAAAACTCTGCTCTCCACCCAGCCGGTGCTTGCTGCTCCAATCAGCAAAGAGCCTCTGTTGCTTTATATTGCAACCACAGGACAAGTCGTCAGTACAGTACTTACGGTCGAGCGGGAAGAAGAAGGGAAAGCCTTCAAAGTTCAGCGCCCAGTGTATTATCTCTCTGAAGTTTTGACCCCATCGAAGCAAAGATATCCTCATTATCAGAAGCTTGTATATGGGATGTACATGACCATGAAGAAGGTTGCTCATTATTTCTCTGATCATGACATTACAGTCGTCAGCGACGCACCATTGTCAGAGATTCTGCACAATAGAGATGCAACTGGTCGAGTGGCTAAATGGGCGATTGAACTCCTTCCCCTTGATGTCAAATTCGAGGCAAAGAAAGCCATTAAGTCCCAGGCTATAGCAGATTTCCTTGCCAAGTGGATTGAGCAATAGCAACCGACTCAAGTTCACTCGGAGCATTGGACCATGTTCTTTGATGGATCTAAGATGTTAAAAGGTTCTGTTGCTGGGGTTGTTTTGGTTTCCCCCCGAGGAGATAAACTCAGATATGTGCTCCAAACCCACTTTGATTCCTCCAACAATGAAGCAGAATATGAAGCACTCTTATATGGGTTGCGCATGGCCATTTCACTCGGCGTCCGTCGCCTTATGGTCTATGGCGACTCAGATTTTGTGGTCAATCAGGTGATGAAGGAGTGGGACGTTAGAAGCCCAGCCATGACTGGATACTGCAATGCAGTGAGGAAGCTCGAAAAGAAGTTCGAAGGGTTAGAGCTCCACCACATACCCCGACTGAAAAATCAAGCAGCTGATGATTTGGCGAAGATAGGATCCAAGAGAGAAGCCATCCCCAGTGATGTGTTCTTGGAACATATCCACACTCCGTCAGTCATAGAAGATCCTTTTACCGACGAAGCTCCGCAACCTAAGAGTGTTACGGATCCGATAGAGGTTGAAATCCCAGCAGTGGTCGACCTGATCATGGAAGTTTTAGTGATCACTCCCGATTGGACAGTACCATACATCGCGTATATCTTGAGGAAAGAACTCCCGGAGGATGAAGAAGAGGCTCGACAGATCGTCCACCGATCTAAGGCCTTTACGTGATAAGGGGACAGCTGTACAGAGAAAGCGCGACTGGAGTTGGTCAGAAATGCATAACACCGGAGGAAGGTCGAATAATCCCTGATGACATCCACTCGAGGACCTGTGGCCATCATGCGTCCTCTCGGACCATCGTGGCCAAAGCATACCGAGCCGGATTTTATTGGCCAAGAGCGAATGAAATGGCGAAGGAGATAGTCGACAAGTGCGAGGGATGTCAATTTTACTCCAATATGTCACACAAGCCTGCGTCAGCTTTGAAGACTATACCACTCATCTGGCCCTTTGCAGTATGGGGTTTGGATATGGTCGGTCCTTTGAGAACAGGCAGAAGCGGTTTTACCCATGTGCTGGTAGCAGTCAACAAGTTCACCAAGTGGATCGAAGCTAAACCCATCAAGAACCTCGATGCCGGTACTGCTATCAGCTTCATCAGAGAATTGATATTCAGATATGGAGTCCCACACAGCATCATCACTGACAACGGGTCAAACTTCGATTCCGAAGAGTTCAGAGCTTTCTGCACGTCTCAAGGCACACGAGTCGACTATGCTTCAGTCGCTCATCCACAGTCGAATGGACAGGCAGAACGAGCCAACGGTTTGATTCTCAAAGGGTTGAAACCCCGTTTGATGCGTGATCGTAAGCATGCCGCTGGCACATGGGTCGACGAACTTCCCTCGGTGCTTTGGGGGTTAAGGACCACGCCCAACCGGTCGACTGGAAGAACTCCATTCTTCTTGGTCTACGGAGCTGAAGCGGTCTTGCCGAGTGACCTTCTCCACAATGCTCCCCGAGTCAAGCTCTACACCGAAGCTGAAGCAGAACAAGCGTGGTAGGATGCGGTTGACCTTTTAGAGGAAGAAAGAGAGATGGCTCTGATCAGATCGACCATTTACCAACAAGACTTGCGTCGCTTCCACGCCAAAAACATGAAGAGTCGAGCCTTCCAGGAAGGAGATTTAGTTCTCCGAGTGGATCAGCAGAAACCACACAAGCTTGCTCCTTCTTGGGAAGGTCCTTTCATCGTCACCAAGGTTCTCCACAATGGAGCATACCGTCTTTACAATGTCGAGCATCAGATCGACGAGCCCCGAGCTTGGAATGCGGAGCTTCTCCGCCCCTTTTACACTTAAGTATTCACTCAGATGAGTTGTAATAAAAGTACTTCTATAGTTTATTTATCGAAGACAAGAGCTTTATAATTTTCCCAGTAATTGTTGTTTCTTTTGTCCACACAAAACAATCCCCCAGTGGGTAGCTTGGCTGCGAATCTGATTCGCCCAAGTCTGTAAAAAAAAATCCTACCGAGTGGTGAGCCAGTCTCCCACACGAAGGCTTAGCTGCGAAATACGTTTCGCCTAAGATAAACAAAATCCTACCGAGTGGTAAGCCAGCCTTCCACTCGGAGGCTTAGCTGCAGTCCAAGTACTCGCCTAAGATAAACAAAATCCTACCGAGTGGTAAGCCAGCCTTCCACTCGGAGGCTTAGCTGCAGTCCAAGTACTCGCCTAAGATAAACAAAATCCTGTCGAGTGGTAAGCCAGCCTTCCACTCGGAGGCTTAGCTGCAGTCCAAGTACTCGCCTAAGATAAACAAAATCATGTCGAGTGGTAAGCCAGCCTTCCACTCAGAGGCTTAGGTGCAGTCCAAGTACTCGCCTAAGATAAACAAAATCCTACCGAGTGGTAAGCCAGCCTTCCACTCGAAGGCTTAGCTGCAGCATTGCGCTCGCCTAAGTACAAATACAACATGCGCTTCGCAAGTAGGACGAGGTGCAGGTCGACTGCTACCCTCTCCTTCCGAGCTACGCCACAAGTACAACGTGCGCTCTGCAAGGAGGACGAGGTGCAGGTCGACTGCTACCCTCTCCTTCCGAGCTACACCACAAATACAATGTGCGCTCTGCAAGGAGGATGAAGTGCAGGTCGACTGCTACCCTCTCCTTCCGAGCTACACCACAAACACAACGTGCGCTTTGCAAGGAGGACGAGGTGCAGGTCGACTGCTACCCTCTCCTTCCGAGCTACGCCACCAATACAAAATCCTACCGAGTGGAGAGCAGACCTCCCACTCGGAGGCTCAGCTGCAGCCCAGTGCTCGCCTAAGTATCTAAAATCCTACCGAATGGAGAGCAGACCTCCCACTCGGGGGCTTAGCTGCAGCCCAGTGCTCGCCTAAGTATCTAAAAATCCTACCGAGTGGAGAGCAGACCTCCCACTCGGGGGCTTAGCTGCAGCCCAGTGCTCGCCTAAGTATCTGAAATCCTACCGAGTGGAGAGCAGACCTCCCACTCGGGGGCTTAGCTGTAGCTCAGTGCTCGCCTAAGTATCTGAAATCCTACCGAGTGGAGAGCAGACCTCCCACTCGGAGGCTTAGCTGCAGCCCAGTGCTCGCCTAAGTTTTTGAAAGTCCTACCGAGTGGAGAGAAAACCTCTCACTCGGGGGCTTAGCTGCAGCCCAGTGCTCGCCTAAGTGTATTGGGGAACAAGTCGATTGCAATGAGCGCTTCGCTTTAACCTGCAAAAGACACCTCAAACCAAATGCAAACATATTCAACGTTGAATCCAAGTTCGGATAACACCTAATGGAACCGAAAGTGCTCAGGCGCTAGGCCTGTTAAGGTTTGTCGGTTACAAAACTCACTTGGCATACCGAGGCAAATTTAAAGTATCAAGCTCAGAAGTTTTTTACCCCTCCTGTGGAGGGCTGGAAGGTGCAACAAACTCGTCCAGGTCAATTCCATCTGCAATCCGAGTGGCAGCAGCAATGAAGGTCTCCATGAAAGATCGGAAATCGTGCTTCTTGGTATTAGCCACCCTAAGAGCCACCAGCTTGTCCTCTCGTGCATCCTTGCAGTGAACGCGGACCAGAGACAGAGCAACATCCGCACCGCACCTGGCCGAAGACTTCTTCCACTCTTGCACTCGACTTGGGACCTCGTTCAGTCGAGTCACCAGAGACTCGAGGTCGTTCTGGAGTGTCTCTCTTGGCCAGAGTGTTGTGTCGATGCGAGAAGTTGCGACTTTCAGCCTTGTGAGATAGTCGATGACAGCAGCAACACGAGATTCAAGCCGGAGCACATTCATGGCGACTTCATCTTTCACGGGAGAGTTGATGGGGTCCAGGTTTACTTCCAGTCGACCAGTCTCCTCTTCAAAGTTCTGGCAAAATTCTGCAAGCACAACCACCGAGTCAAGATAACAGTCGGAGGTTACAGTTAAAATATTTGTTTGATACAAAAGATTACCTTCAAGCATGAGGAACAACTTCTTGGTGAGTCCACCCAGATAAGCCTCCAAATCGTTCTTCTTTCTCACCAACTCACTGGCCTTGTCATTCAGGGTGGTCTTGTCACTTTTCAGTCGACTGACCTCCTGGTTGGCAGCATCAAGAGCAGCTTTCAGATTGGTGTTTCTTCTTCAAGCTTGGTCACTGAAGCCAGCTTCTCATCTGCAAGCTTAGTCTTCTCTAAAGCAGTTTTTTGCATCTCAGCCAAGTCAAGGTCTTGCTTCTTCAGGGCATCCCTCACTTTGTCTGCAAAGTTACAGTGAGATTAAGATTCGGAAACGAGTGAGAGGCAAAGGCAGTGTCAGGACCCCGACTCAATGTCACATCGATCTAGCCTGTAACACCTCATATCACTTTGCGGCCTCACGCACGGTATTCCCACGGGTGTCGCCTTACCTTTGCCCGGGACCGTTTGCGCCTTTTGGCTCACGTATATGATGATGTCGCTAGCATCCATATGATAAGGAGCCCGGGCTGACATGACTAGTCGTAAACCCAAAGTGGCACAGACTTACAGGGACAGGCATCCATGACCCAGCATCGAACGTGTCGGTCATCAGCAAGTGGGTCCGGGCTGTAGCACTGGGCTAGCAGGACTCCGGTAAACTGGGCTGTAGCGGGCTAACAGGACTCCGGTACTCAATGCGTGACATTTCCCCGAAGGGACAGACACTGGAACGAAGAAGGACACATGCCGGCCAGCCTAAGTGTTCCGGAGCAGTAGCAAGCTACCATGGCTCAGTGGAAGCACTAGGAGACATTTCCCGGTAAGAGAGGCTACTAAGGATAAACAACTAGATAGCCAGATCCCACACATACCAAGCATTTCAATAACATACACACAATATGCTCGATATGTGCAAATACAACATGGCATCACAACATGACTCTATGACTCAAATATTTATCAATAGGCTCCGAGGAGCGAGATATTACAAACATGGGTCTCATGACCCAACAATCAGAGCATACAAGTCAAAGCACATGCGGAAGCTTAACATGTCTAAGTACAGACATCTAGAAATGAAAAAGGCTGAGAAGCCTGACTATCTACCAGATCCTGCCGAGGGCACAAGATCGTAGCTGAGGTAACAAGCTAAACGTCGAAGTCCACGTGGAACTACTAGTGAGACCGAAGTCTCTCTGCAAAACATAAAATAGGCAAACGTGAGTACAAATGTACCCAGCAAGACTTACATCAGAACTAACTACATATGCATCATTATCAACAAAGGGGATGGTGGGGTTTAACTGCAGCAAGCCAGCTTTGACTCGGTGGCTATCCTGAACTACGACAGCAAGCGACTCTTTTGAGGTGGCGCACACGAGTCCACATATTCACCAACCAATACACCACTATGGAACCGCTCCCGTCTCCCTACGAGAACGCCATCCATAGCACTCACGCTTATCTTGCGTATTTTAGAGTATCCACTTTCACTTGTCTATGAACTGATATAAGCAACCCAGAAGTCCTTTACCGCGGACACGGCTATTCGAATAGATGATGTTAACTCTGCAGGGGTGTACTTCTTCATACATGTTTCCACCACTTAGCGTCTGCACACGACATGTGCTCGGCAGACTTCAAGCGAAAGCCGACGTGGGTGTAGACCACGACCTACCTAAACACTCAAGTCTCTAGTCCAGGTTTATCGCCTATTCGGGTTCCATCCATGAGGAGATCCGGCCGGAGTTTCGCTCACAGCCCCAAACGATGTGAACAGGGTTCCCGAGACACCAAACGGGCGCCCGGTACACCGTGCCACATGCCTACCGCATCACAGCCCACCCCTCCGGTCAGCGCTGCCCACGGCCTCCAGCATACTACAAACACCAGAAACTACTTGCAACTCCTGGACAGAGGACAAGGGTGAATAAGAAGTCGAGCGGGGTCATATTTCAGGGCCCAATGTATGGTAGTAGCTGAGTCATGGATCACAAACACAGAACTCAGTTCCTAAGGACGGCTTCAATGAGACAACCCACCATGTACTCCTACATGGCCTCTCACCGCTACCTTTACCAAATCGTGTTCACCACTTAGCTCACACACAGTAGGACATGTTCACACACCTCTGATTCATCACCGATGAATCAGACCTGACTCAACTCTAAGCAGTAACAGGCATGACAACAAGCATGAATGAGTAGGCACAACAGGGCTCAAACAACTCCTACTCATGCTAGTGGGTTTCATCTATTTACTGTGGAATGACAGGTCATGCAAAGGATAAAGGGGTTCAGCTACCGCAGCAAGTAACAGTTGAATCGTTGTTGTCCTAGTGCAGTAAAAGAGAGCAGGAGCGAGAGAGTAGGATTGTATCGGAATGAACAAGGGGGTTTTGCTTGCCTGGCACTTCTGAAGATAGCATTGAGTCTTCATCAGTGTCAACGATCACATCGTCGGTACAACGTCTATCGAGGGGGAACAACACCGGCAAACACAGAAGAAACACGATCAATGCAATGCACAATATGATGCATGCTATGACATGGCAATATGAATGTGTTTTGGGCTAATGCATCTAGCAACAAGTTAAATGGGGTTGGTTTGAATACAAGATTCAAATTCCAACTCCATATATGATTATTTAAATGCCCTTTATTTGTTTTGTCCAAAACAGAGGACAAACATTGTTCAAACATGCATGAAAATGGTACAGATGGATTCCTTGAATTTTTTTGATAATTTTTCATATATAACTTGTTTGATTTGGAGCTACGGTTGAATTTCTATGAATTTTTAGAAGTTTATACAATTTTCTGGAATAATAAATCATTTAAGATTTATTTAAATTCCAGAAAGGAATTATTGCGTCAGCATGACCTCATAGTGACGTCAGCGGGTCAACGAGCACCGTCCAGGTCAAACCTGACGTGTGGGGGCCACACGTCAGTGTCACAGGGCTGCTTAGCTCACTGACAGGTGGGACCAAGTCAACGGCCACGTGAGCGTAGTCAACACTGACGCGTGGGGTCGGTCAACATGTGACGTGGCCAGGTCAAACTGACCTGTGGGCCTGTGGGGGTTAGTTTAATCTAAACACAGATAAAACCTGGGTTAGTTAGGGTGTGGGGCCCAGGTGTCAGTGAGCTAGGAGGTTGGTTAGTGGGGCAGTTAGCTGCTAATGACGGCCACGTCATCTCGCCGGAGGCTCGCCGGCGGTGACCTCGAACCGCAGTGGAGTTCGCTCGGAACTCGCCAGAGTCGACGGATCGACGCGCCAGGGGCACCAGAGGATAGCCCGTGCCCGTGCGCATCTAGGGGGACCAACGGGAGGTGCGGGGGTGGCCGGAGTTCGCCTGAGTGGAACCCGCGGCGGCCGCCGGAGTTCGGGTCTCAGCGGTTTGGGCACTAGGGTGCACGGGAGGGGAAACGGGTGGTGGACTTGGCCTTCTGGGGAGCTCCTGAGCACGGGCCTGAGGTCGGACGCGAGCTGCGCTAGCTAGAGCGACGGCGGCGACATGGCCGGCGGCGGTGGGGTTTCGGCCTTGGTAGATAACCTAGCTACGGCACGCGAACGACGAAACAGAGAGGGGAAAGCTCACGTAGACCCTGTAGAGGTCGACGACAAGCTTGAGGGAGGCCGGACGGGGACGGATTTGACGGCGGCGATCCGCGGTGGCCGAGGAGGGGAACGGCGAAGCTGGCGGCATCCAGGGCTTCCGGCGCCTTCCGTCTTGGTGAGGAGGAAGAGGGGGACGAGGCGGAGCTTCTTGGCACTTAGGCGGGGCGTGGGGTGGCCGGTGGCCACGGTGGTTCTCGTCGGCGGCGGCGGGCGCGTTCGGTGAGGGGAACAGAGGAGGGGGAGAGCATTTCGGGGAGAGAGAGGAGAGGGCACGGGGAGAGTAGGAGGGCTAGAGGGTTGCGTGGCGCTCGGGAGGGGCATCCAGACCCTCGGCGGCAAGCAGGAGCTGGCTCGGCGCGTGCCGGCGTGCGGTGGCCACACGCCTCGCGTCCTTCTGGCGCGAGGTGGGAGACGGTGGCGGTTCGGTGGGCTGGGCCGCACAGGAGCTGGGCCGGCTGGGCTACCAGGTGAGCGCCAGGTAAGATTTCTCTCCTCTCTGCTTTTCCTATTTCTGTTGTTTTTTTAATATTGTTCTGTGTTGTTTTAGTTTAGTAAAATACTAAACCATTTTATAAAATCCTAAAAATAGTTATGTGGCTAGGACTAAAATATACCAAACCACATAAAATGTTCCAGTATTATTGGACATATATTATTTATATATCAAATATATATCCAAAGCAAATAGTTATTTATTTAATTCAAAGGCCCAAAATAATTAACTCTGAGATACCAAAAATATTGTTTTGAGTTTTACCTCTTTGCAATATTTTCAGAGACTAAGAGGAACATTTTCTTGGACTTCTTTGAGAAGATTTTAATGTTGATCATTTTTTTGAAGGTTTCTGAGGCTTTGAAAATCCCTCAATTCAAATTTCATTTGAATTAAAACATGATGCTCACATGAGGTCTAGCCTAGTGCATAACAGGACCAGGGATGTGACAACTCACCCCCACTAAACAAAAATCTCGTCCCGAGATTCAAGCGTAGGGTAAGGTGAAGGGGGGACGCAAACTAGCACAATCTTCACGATCCAGGTTGCACTTCATAGGAACGTTGTTTCGATCACCATCTTTGTCTCGACGTCTTGTTCTGAGAACTCCAGTTATTATGACAATGAGAGGAGAAGGAGACTCTAGAAGGATCGATCTTCTTGAAGGTCGAACAACTCAGGATTAACTCACAGAATGAGACATAGCAACATCTCCCGAGCTGAGAGACGAAGCACACCTCTAGAGGAATGGAGTGGAACAAATGACGGAGGTTTACCAGGTAGACTACAATTCCACACTTACTAGGGTGGTAAACGGTTGTCAGCGTAGCGAGGAGTTGAGTTGCCATGATACCACGACGAAACATCCTGGAGGAGGGTGATTCGTAGATTATTACCTTAAGTGGCAAAAAGAATTACCTTTGATTCAGAGATCATTGAGACTCTTTAAACCAGCCTAAGGCAATTCTCGAGCGATCGTTTGGAGGAGGTCGGTAGAATGGCATACTCGGACTTGGATGATGTGGACTACCTTGTTGAAGGGAACGTAATGGATGAATTTGCTTACCACCGGAAATGGAAGAGACCCGTGGTAGAATGGCACAATGGCGGTGCAAGCTGGGAACAGAATGCAAATGCTGGGAATGATTCTGGTAACTGGGGAAGAACCCAACAATAGAGAGTGAATTCACTGTTTGAAAGGTCATAGCATTGCCGAGGAAACTGAGAGGAATCCCAGTTAGAGCCGATGATAACACGTAGCGCTTGTGCGTGCTCTCAAGAACTTGAGCATTTCCACAATCATCAAGGTTTTATCAACATCCGTGTCAAGGGTGCTGACAACACAACATACTACCATGATGAATAGCGATGGACGATGCAGATGCAAAGGAGGATAACACTTTCTCAGATTTCACCTTAGCGAGGCCAAGGGAATGAAATCTGGATGATCGACCGAGAGACATTTAGCACTCCGCTTCTAATGTTCTCCTTGATGTGCTAGTGTAACCCAGTCATAGATATGGTTTGATATCTAGAACATCAAGTAAAAAGGTCGGACTTCGGAACACATAGATCATAAGGAATAACTACGGAAGTAAATCCTGCAAAATCCTTATGGGAAGGTGGCCAACTTCTTCAATCAAGATACTACAATTATAGGTCTTCCGGCTGGGTGTGTTGGCCACGACATTCACTTTACCGGTTATCGAGGGACCAATATTATAGTTCTTGGGAAATGTTCCAATCATCATATCTACCTGAGATTCAGATCTGGTTGGTGTCAGAATATTCCAGACTCATCGAGTCTAGGAAGAAAAATGAAAGTTTGCAACACAAATCGATGAGATGACGTTGCGAGATTCTCGGGAAATGAACTACGATAGTAAGCTCCAAAACATGAGCTGGTTCTGCTACAAACATGTGAACACATTGTCCCAGACAAGCATGACCACAAAGTAGTCTTATAATAAAACACTACCGAGTTCAGGAGGGGGAACCATCAGCGAGGATATCGAAGTTTTGTACAAATCCGTCTGGTACCTTCGGGACTAGCACTTAGAACTTATTAACCTTGAACAAATCAATCAGTGGCTTGGTGTGCTAGGGACACATATAGAATGGAGGTTGCAAGTCTCCGAACCACAGAATACTTCACACGTATGCATGACTGATTTGGGATGATTCCAAAGGAAACAACATTGACTTTCTCGAATCCACAGCGGCAAATTGCATCAAATGCACATGAACCAGAGGAAGTCACTTCTTACATCCGAACATATGCTTCATGAGCTAGCATGAACAAATGCTTTCAAAAGTTTTCCAACACTAGCTTAATGTTCAGCAAAATTATGGAGAAGACAAGGATGTTGTCGATGGGCTCAACAACAATTCATCCGGGTTTCCTTTTAAAAGGAATTCCATAGTTAAGTGAACAAGTGATAGCATTGGTCAGACCCAAAAGATATAATGGTGTATGCTCGAGGGATCAACCACGAGTAAGACAACATTACGAATATCGTTGGTTCTGGTCTGATTGGATGATAGCCCATACTCCAATCAAAGGTTGGGTAAGATAATAGATCCAACAACTGATCACGAGGATCAACCAATAAAGATATCATTTTTTTTCAACACACACACACACACACACACACACAAAAGATATCCCTTAACATGAACTAAGTCAGACAAGCTTTTATCTTCCAACTCTCCAAGTTGTTGTCTAGCTTAACCAACTAGCTCAGGGATATCTAACACCGATTCTTGGAGAGAAGGTGGTTCATAAGAAACCAACTTGATCACGAGCTCAACATAACGGTCAGGTGACGACCTGGTGATACTTCCGAGAAGACATTCAGAAAATCACGAACCACCGTTATGTTACTAAGCTCGAGAACAATCTCGCTTTTGAGGGCAAGATGATATGATCAAATGAGTGAGGACTTAAAATAATTCCTATCTCATTGGTCGAGGAGTGCACCAGAAATAGGGACTAGGCAGCACAATCAGTCTTAGGGTGACGATTCAATAATCAACACGCTAAGAATGAGGTTATCGTCCATTTAACTACCAAGCAACAGAGTTGCTAGCAGTATTGATTTCACACGCCATGATTCATTTGTCGGCATTCCGGTTACAATAACACAGGAACCGAGGAATGAACAATGATGGCAAGAAGTATCACTGAGTTCATAGGATGGTGTGCGATTCCTATAACAATCCCGATATAAAAGATGGTAATACTCCAAGGTAGAGCAGAACAAAAGCTGGATTAGCAATTTGTTCTGCAGAGCACAACTTCTTGACCCAATCCTGGATATGGAAGAGGTACTGGAGTTTGTTTCTCCAAGTCATTCAGGACAGAATGGCATGACGGACCACAAGAGTAATAGGCATCGATGAACGAATGCATATATACTCTTGACTATCAATTGATAAACGAGGGTCAGAAGACAACTAAAGAGGGACAACTCAAAGGAACATACGATTTTCTGAGTTGTGGATGCATGGTTTAGTATGCCGAACAAATTCAGCATATTTCTTCCGGATAAGCCATGCAGAGAGGTAGGACTGGCAGAGTCACAATTTATGAATGGAGAACTCCTCAAGAGTACTCTAATTGTGATCTATTGATCCAATAAACATCTGCCAGAATGGTTCATAGTATTTGGAAGAAGGAAAATACCATGGACCTCGAGGACTAATGCAAAAGTTACTAATAACCTAAGGGAGCTAGCAATTACTATCAACATGAAGTAAGTAGGGTGAATCTCGGTTCGAAAACCCAAAAGTGAAATGCCTACTAACTAAGTGGCATCACGGGATGCTTTCGAGAATGATGGCCAGAATCATCACACTGGAACACAAATCATGGCTAAATTACTAGATGATCCCCTAAGACACCTAGGGCCATAATACCAGCTCCAACACATATGTCAAGGCAATAAAGTACCTCAACTCACTGATTTGTGTGATTAATCTGACCAAAGGCACATCGGAAACAGGAGGAAGGGATTTGCAAATGCATCCGACTATTTAGAAACCTGGGATGACTCGGACAGCATAACGGCTGTAAATGCTCAGAAAAGATTTGAGACATTCACAAAAATGGTGGCATAACCACTCAGAAGCACAATATCAAGGTTTCGAGATCAACAGTTAACATACAGAAGTCGTAGGAACTGAACTCAAGCTTAAAACCAACAATCTTAGAAGTCTACGGATTAGTAACACGTGATCCTGATAGAAAGAAGAGATAGCCTAGTTCTTAATCCCCGTAGGACAGATAAGATGACTCAGATGAGAAGGGCATGAGGTATAAGGAGTAAAAAGAGCCTTACGTTCCAACCCACAATCAATTCCCTTATATAACTAAAGAATTTCTAGACTCAACTTCGACCAGTTTGGCTTGGTAATCCTACAGGCAGTCAAGCTCTGATACCAACGCTGTCAGGACCCCGACTCAATGTCACATCGATCTAGCCTATAACACCTCATATCACTTTGCGGCCTCACGCACGGTATTCCCACGGGTGTCGCCTTACCTTTGCCCGGGACCGTTTGCGCCTTTTGGCTCACGTATATGATGATGTCGCTAGCATCCATATGATAAGGAGCCTGGGCTGACATGACTAGTCGTAAACCCAAAGTGGCATAGACTTACAGGGACGGGCATCCATGACCCAGCATCGAACGTGTCGGTCATCAGCAAGTGGGTCCGGGCTGTAGCACTGGGCTAGCAGGACTCCGGTGAACCGGGCTGTAGCGGGCTAACAGGACTCCGGTACTCAATGCGTGACATTTCCCCGAAGGGACAGACACTGGAACGAAGAAGGACACATGCCGGCCAGCCTAAGTGTTCCGGAGCAGTAGCAAGCTACCATGGCTCAGTGGAAGCACTAGGAGACATTTCCCGGTAAGAGAGGCTACTAAGGATAAACAACTAGATAGCCAGATCCCACACATACCAAGCATTTCAATAACATACACACAATATGCTCGATATGTGCAAATACAACATGGCATCACAACATGACTCTACGACTCAAATATTTATCAATAGGCTCCGAGGAGCGAGATATTACAAACATGGGTCTCATGACCCAACAATCAGAGCATACAAGTCAAAGCACATGCGGAAGCTTAACATGTCTGAGTACAGACATCTAGAAATGAAAAAGGCTGAGAAGCCTGACTATCTACCAGATCCTGCCGAGGGCACAAGATCGTAGCTGAGGTAACAAGCTAAGCGTCGAAGTCCACGTGGAACTACTAGTGAGACCGAAGTCTCTCTGCAAAACATAAAATAG
This sequence comes from Triticum aestivum, assembly GCF_018294505.1. Classification (NCBI taxonomy): domain Eukaryota; kingdom Viridiplantae; phylum Streptophyta; class Magnoliopsida; order Poales; family Poaceae; genus Triticum; species Triticum aestivum. The sequence goes on from NC_057795.1 coordinate 340,371,042, forward strand.
GCAAACGTGAGTACAAATGTACCCAGCAAGACTTACATCAGAACTAACTACATATGCATCATTATCAACAAAGGGGATGGTGGGGTTTAACTGCAGCAAGCCAGCTTTGACTCGGTGGCTATCCTGAACTACGACTGCAAGCGACTCTTTTGAGGTGGCGCACACAAGTCCACATATTCACCAACCAATACACCACTATGGAACTGCTCCTGTCTCCCTACGAGAACGCCATCCATAGCACTCACGCTTATCTTGCGTATTTTAGAGTATCCACTTTCACTTGTCTATGAACTGATATAAGCAACCCAGAAGTCCTTTATCGCGGACACGGCTATTCGAATAGATGATGTTAACCCCGCAGGGGTGTACTTCTTCATACATGTTTCCACCACTTAGCGTCTGCACACGACATGTGCTCGGCAGACTTCAAGCGAAAGCCGCCAGGCAGCGGCCCGCCATAGACGCGCCACGCGGCGCGCGTCAGCCTGGCAAGCCTGCCATCCCACGCTCTGGATGGGACATGACACCGGGCCGGGCCCGCCACTACTACGCCTCGGCAACCGGGCGGATTTACTGCGCCGGAAGGGGCGGTTGCCATCCCATGACGAGGTAAATGCACGCGGGAGATGGGGGGTCGTGGGGATGTGGGCGCAGTAAATCCCACGACCCCACGTCCCACCCCCTCGGCTTCATAGCCCGGCACTATAAGTAGGGAGCGGAGGGAGGTGCGGCAAAGTTCCTGCACCCCTCCCATTCTTCTTCTTCTTTCTCTGCTTCTGCCGCAGCTGCCGTAGCGCTGCCATAGCTGCTCGTTGCTGCTTGTTGCCGACGCGTTTCTCCCCTTCGTGCTGCCAGTCGAGGCCATGGGCGATTGGGATGGGTCGACGGTGATCGATGACCACATCACCTTCCTCCGCGACACGTGTTGGATGCCCAACGCGGCCTTTGTCAAGGCGCAGGTACCGCCGGAGACGGAGATCGGGTCGGCGCCGCAGGAAGGCGAGCGGGTCGTCTTCCGCTCGCATTTCCTGCGGGGCTTCGGCCTTCCGGCGAGCAACTTCTTCCGCACCTTCCTTGACTTCTACAACCTCCAACCCCATCATCTCACGCCCAACGCCGTGACCCTGCTCTCCGCCTTCGTCACGGCGTGCGAGGGCTACCTCGGCATCCTCCCAACCGTCAAGTTGTGGGCGGCGTTCTTTTACGGGAAGCTCGGCACCTCCGCCAGGGAGACGGCAGCCGAGTGCGGGGGCTACGTTGCCATGCGCCGACCGGCAAAGCGGAACGCCTTCCCCACCATCAAGTTGGCGCAGTCGGTGAAAATGTGGCAGCAGTCGTACTTCTACATTGAGAACATGGACCCGGCTGCCGACCTCCTCAACCTGCCGGCCTACGAGGCCGACCCTCCTACCGGGGCTCGGCCCACCTGGGGGGTTCAAGCCAAAGCCGGTGTCGGCGGACGCGGCCGCCGCCATCGGCCGACTCCGGGTGCTCTAGGAGTCGGAGGGCCTCGTGGCCTCCGACCTCCTCATCGCCTTCGTCGAGCGCCGGATCCTCCCGCTCCAGAGCGGCCCTCATCCGATCTTCTGGATGGGCGGACACCATGATCTGTGCCGGCTGTGCACGAAGGGAATGCCGCCTGCCGAAGTATCGCGGATGGTGAGCGAGATCTCTGACCTCAAGATGTCGGAGAAGGAATGGCGGTACGGGAAGCGGCCGTACTCGCACCACAACCCGCCCCCTGCGGTAAGTTTCTTGTCTTTGTCTTTTGAGCCACTTTTCTGCTGCTTCATTTCTCTTCGTGGCGTCGCCCTTCGAGACTTGACTTCTTCTTGGTTGTAGATCTATATGTCCGAGGCAACGGCCGCCCTCATGGGGCCGGGTGATAACCTCCAGGCGGACAGGGCGGAGAGCGATGTGGATGACCCCGACCTAGGGGCGGCCGCCCTGGTCGACGACACGACAGGCGGCAGAGGTGGAGCGGCCGGCAGCAGCGGAGCATGCGGCTCCGAGGGAGGCGACGGAGTGGAGGCTTGGCCTGATGATGATGAAGACGACGACAAGCCGCGCCCCGCCCGGAGCTCCGCCACCACCGTTGCCGGCCCCTCTTCTAGGCTGCCCGCCGCAAACGGCAAACGCAAACGGAAACAGGGCTCGACCCTGTTCGGCAGCGCCCCCAAGAAGCCCAAGAATTCGGCCGCGGCGACCAGGCGAAAAGAGTCCGCGGCCAAGGCGGCCTAGTACCAGAGGCAGCCAAAGGTGCATGTCATGGTGTCGGCGTAAGCATCGTCTCCTTACTCCTTGTTCTTCATCAATCTGTCGTGAAAATACTCTGACTTGTCTTCTGATTTCAGGGCCCCGCTGACCCTTGAGAAGTCGGGCGCCAGCTCGGTCCTCAGGTCGGCTGCGACCTCTTCGACCAGCCGACGCATCGACCCGGCTGCCGAAACGCGCGGGAGGCGCGGGAGGAGGCGGAGGCCGACCGCTTGGCTAAGAAGCAAGCGGACCTGTCTGCTGCATCCGCCGAGAGGGCACTGGCGCAGGCGGAGGCCCTGGCCGCGGAGAAGTAACGGCTTGCGGAGGCCGCCCGCCGTCAGGAGCCTATACTCGTGACCCCTCTGGATACTGCGCCGCCTCCGCCTGACTTCGAGGCGACGACCCGGGGAGCCGGCGGTGACTACCCGATCCGAGAGCAGGGGGTCGGTGACGTGGCCATGCCGGACGTCTTCGTGCCGCCACCCCCGCCGCCGCCTCCGCCAGCCAGCGAGCCGCAGGGCGAACAGCCAGTGGCGCCGCCTGTGCCACCGGTCGGGACTCCGGTGGCGACAGTCCTGGTTCCCGCGGTCCGCATTCCCACGCGCCGCTATTTGGAGAAGGCAGCCTCGACGCCGCGGCCGCAGGAGATCGGCGCCTCGAGCTCTCCGCCCTTGACACCGAGGCGACCAGTGCCGCGCCCGTGGGCTGGGTACACGGAGGCCGGACTGGTGCCCTGAATGAGGCATCACTTGACGTCCAGGCCAAGCTCCGGGAGGAGGCAGTGGCACTCAAGCGCTGCAACAAGGCCTACTTGGAGTCGCGCACCGCCATCCGGGTAAGCCGTCTTTTAGTTTCTTCTCCGAGTGCTCTTCTTTTCCTCTTTCATGGGGGCGCGCAAGCACACCCACTAGGTGTAGTCCCCAAGTTCCGGGCAGGCTGCTGAGCAGGCGGGTCGGAACTTTAACTTGTGATTGCCGATTGCTGACTTTATTTTGATGTTTCCTTTGCAGGACTACCACAACCTTCGGGCGACCACCTACAACTCCAAGGTCCGGGAGCTGGAGGCGCAGATGGCCCATCTTGCCGAAAGCCGGCGTAAGTCTCTTTCTTCTTCTTTCTTCGCGGGGGCGCGCTGGCGCACCCGCGGGCTGTAGTCCCCGAGGTTCGGGCCGACCGCTGAGCAGTAGGGCCGAATCTCCTCAGTTGCCCTTTTTCCCATGTCGGCTACTTCTTTTCCGCGGGGGCGCGCTGGCGCGCCCGCGGGCTGTAGTCCCCGAGGTTCGGGCCGACTACTGAGCAGTCGGGCCGAATCTCCTTGATCGTTTCTTTCTTTTGTCTTTTATGCTTGACTGATGCCTTCTTGCCTTCTTTCTTTCTTCAGAGGCTAATGCCGCCCTGCAGCAGCAGCTGGGCGAGGCCCAGACCGCCCTTCGTGGCAAGGAGGCGGAGTGCGGCAAGCTGGTGGAGGAGCGGGATCGCCTGGTTACCCAACTTGCCGAACAGGCGGAAGCACTCAAGGCGGCCCAGCAGAAAGCGGAGACAGCGGAGACCAGCCTCCTTGCTGAGTTCGAGCTCGAACGCTCTGCCTGGGCCAACAGGGAGGCCCAGGTGACGGCCTGCTTTGGCAGCATTGAGGACTTGGTTGACGGTAAGCTCTGTTCTCCTGATTTCTTGCTTTGAGCAGCCGGCCCCTGCTCATGGTCTTGTCCTTTTTTTCTTCTTCTGCCCATGTAGACTTCTTCCCGGGCCATACCATAGCCGCGATCCAGATGATCGAGGCCCAGCGTGAGGAGCAAAGGGCGGGAGGCGCGCAGATCGCCGCAGACGCCTCACGGACTCTTGGCGAACAGGTCCTCAGCATTCAAGCCCGGCTTCGGCCTGCCCACCGTCTGCTGCGCCGCCTCCAGCACGCCGGAGCCCAGGCGGTGTCCGCCCTCTGGCCGGGCCTGCCGGCTCCGCGTACCCCAAGTCGGACCACCGACTGGACGGGGGTGGCGGCCGGCCGCTTGGAGGCCTGGAAAGGTTCAGCAGCCCGGGCAGGAGCGCGCCGGGCCTTAGAATTCGTCAAGGCGTGGTACCCTGGGCTAGATCTAGCCCAGTTAGCCATGTTTCGGCTGGAGGCACAGGAGGAGCTGGCAGCGGTGGAGGCCGAGCTTGTCAACAGGGCGGCGGCGATCGCCGACTTCACCGACACCAATGTCTTCGTGCCGGAGGTGGTCGAGGAAGGCGGCGAGGCTCCGCACGAGTTTTTCGGGCTGAACCCGGCGGACAGCAAGGATTCTGCTGAAGTCATCGACTCCAGCGACAAAGGGGAGGACGGGGAGGAGGAAGAGGAGGAGGAGGAGGAGGAAGACGAGAGCGACATTGACATGCCGGAGGTCGGGGCAGACGGTCTGCCCCAACCTGACCGAGCCTCAAGCAATGAGCCACGCGCCGAGGCGCCGCCTGCTACTGGAGGCGCTCAGGTGGGGGCGAACCCGCCGCCCGTTGCTCCGACAGATGCCACCGACTCCGTCCTCCAGCACTCCGACGCCCCGCCTGCCGCCGGTGACCCTCTGCCCAGACGGAGCCGCCTGCCGCGCCATCCAGCACTGCCCAGCCGGAGGCCTCTACTGCGCCAGCCGGCACCGCCCAGCCGGAGCCCTCTGCTGCGCCAACCGGCACCGCCCAGCCGGAACCTTCTGCTGCTCCTTAGGCTCTTTACCTACTTTCTGTTTGTGCTCTCAACACTTTGTTAAATTCGCGCAATTCCACCCGTGGGGTGTATATCAAACTTTGTTTGAATGCTGGCCAGAGGCCTTTATCTATGTAACATATTTTATCATTGCTCATGCTTGCTGTGCCGACCTCCGACCTTTTTTCCCTTTTTCTCCTTGGAGTTTTTTCCTTTGCCGCCGACCCTTTGGCTTTGCTTTCACCAGCCAGACGGCCGCTCTGCGAACCGTGGCTAGTTTGAGCATTCTGGCCATTTGTGAAGGGGGCTAGGACTTAGCCATTCGGAGTTTCGGGTAGTAAGGTGGAATCCGGCCATCCGGCTACCAAGCAGCCAGACGGCAAGGTGCGAGGCCGCCTGCTACCATATGCATTTTCCTCCTTAGTCGTTTTTTCGTGCGGGGCACCTCTTCACAACCTTTGCCTGCCATGCAGCCGCTCTGCGAGCTGCGGCTTCTGACAAAGGAAGCTTTGGTGCCGGCACACTACTTGTCCGGCTGCAAGAGGCGGCATATTGTAGAAGGCGGCAAGGCTCCGGGCCGACTGGTCGAACCCGGTGCCAGGCGGAAGAAAAATAGAGTATACATTCGCATAGGCACGACACTTATCATATAGATAAAAAGAGGGCAGTCCCCGAGCTCTTCTCAGGGGACCCGAAGTCTTTGTACATAGTACAAAAGATAGCGTGATACATACTGCTTTCAACTGTAAAACCTTCGGAGGAGGTTTGCGTTCCACGGCCTCTCTGTTTCTTTGCCTGAATCATCTCTCTTGCACGCCCTGGGCTTCTGCGCATCGATCAGATAGTAAACATCGTTGCCTAACACCTTACTGATGATGAAAGGGCCTTCCCAAGGTGCCGAGAGCTTGTGCTGTCCGGCTGTTCGCTGGATCAGCCGGAGCACAAGGTCTCCCTCCAGGAAGGACCTTGGCTTCACCTTGCGGTTGTAGTATCGGCATAGACTCTGCTGGTAGATGGCCGACCGGCTGAGTGCCAATAGCCGGCCTTCCTCCAGCAAGTCGACACCGTCTTCTCGTGCTTCCTTGGCGTCCACCTCGGTGTACATAGTGACTCTTGGGGAGTCAAACTCGATATCCGTCGGGATGACGGCTTCGGCACCGTAGACGAGGAAGAAAGGCGTGAAGCCCGTTGATTTGTTTGGAGTCGTGCGCAGGCTCCAAAGGACGGCCAGCAGCTCGTCGAGCCAGCAGCCGGCCGAATGCTCCAGAGGCTCGACCAGTCGGGGCTTGAGGCCGGACAAAATGAGGCTGTTTGCGCGTTCTACCTGGCCGTTTGACTATGGATGGGCAACAGGCGCTAGGTCCAGGCGGATGCCCTCAGTCGCACAGAAACGAGCCAAGGCTCCCTTGGCGAAGTTGGTGCCATTGTCGGTGATGATGCTGTGTGGGATGTCATACCGCGTGGTGATGTCGGTGATGAAGGTCACGGCAGTCGGCCCATTCAGCTTCTTGATTGGTTTTGCCTCTATCCACTTGGTGAACTTGTCCACCGCAACCAGCAAGTGAGCCATGCCACCACGGGCCGTCTTGAACGGTCCCACCATATCCAATCCCCACACGGCAAAGGGCCAGGCTATGGGAACGGTCTTGAGCACTGAAGCCGGCTGGTGTGGCTTGGAATGGAATCGCTGGCACCCTTGACACTTTTTGACCAGCTCTTTGGCCTCCTCCAGGGCGGTCGGCCAGAAGAAACCGTGGCGGAAGGCTTTGGCCACCAGTGCTCTCGAAGCCGCGTGGTGGACGCACTCGCCCTAGTGGATATCTCTGAGTATCGCTTGGCCTTGGTCCGACTCTACGCATCGCTGGTAGACTCCTGTGACGCTTCTTCGCACCAGCTCTTTATTGACTATGGTGTAGGCTGCAGCTCGCCTCTGTACTTGTCGGGCTAAAATTTCATCGGTTGGTAGCTCCTTATTCACTAGGAACTTGAGGATTGGCTGAGCCCATGAGGGTGCCGCAATTTCTTCGACTGCGGCCTCCACGACTTGCATGAGGGCAATTGGGCTGGAAGGCGGTGGGTTGGCGGCTGCTTCCGCCTGTTGCGCTGATGAAGTCCCCGAGCCGATTGGTGCAGTCCCTGGGCCGGGCTCCGAAGTCCCCGGGCCGGGCTCTGAAGTCCTCGGGTTGGTCATGGCGGTAGCAGTCCCCGGGCCGCCTGTCAGAACCCCCGTGCCGACCTTTGGAGTCACCAAGTCGGATCCGACTGCTTCGGGGGGGGGGCAGCACAAAGATGGAGTCTGAATCAGGAGACGGCTTGACGGACGGCTTCAGAAGGCGGCATAGGGCGACGCCGGCTGGTATTGCTTGTCGGGTGGAGCCAATCCGTACCAAGGCATCCGCTTGCTCGTTGTCATTCCTTGGCACATGAAGGAACTCACACCCATCAAAGTATCCGCTGAGTTGCTGCACCAGAAAGCGGTAGCTCGCCATGTTTGCATCCTTGGTGTCCCAGTCGCCTGAAGACTGCTGTACCACCAAGTCGAAGTCGCCATAACACAGGATCCGGCGAATGCCGAGCTCTTTGGCAAGCCGGAGCCCGTGTATGAGTGCCTCATATTCTGCTATGTTGTTGGAGGCAGCGAAGTGGACTTGCAGCACGTATTTAAGCTTGTCACCTTTGGGAGAGGTGAGGACGACACCGACTCCCGGACCAGTGCACATTTTTGAACCATTGAAATGCATCCGCCAGTGAGTGGAGTCCGGGGCAGGCGGCAAATATTGGGTTTCGGCCCAATCGACGAGGAAGTCGGCCAACACCTGTGACTTGATGGCGGTGCGAGGCTGGTAATAGATGGTGTAAGGGGCCAGATCAATAGCCCATTTGGCCACTCGGCCTGAGGCATCCTGGCTTCCAATGATCTCAGCAAGCGGGGTTGTGCAGACGACAGTTATGGGGTGCTCTTGGAAGTAAGGCTTCAGCTTCTTGGCGGCAAAGTGCACGCCGTAACACATCTTCTGGTAGTGGGGGTAGTTTTGCTTGGAGGTGGACAATACTTTGCTCAAGTAATACACCGGTCTCTGGATCGGCAATGCTTTGTCCTTCTCCTTGCGCTCCACCACCATGACTATGCTGACAACCCGCCTGGTGGCTGCAATGTAGAGGGGCATGGGCTCCTTCTCAGTCGGAGCAGCCAGGACAGGCGGGGTTGCCAACATCTTTTTGAGTTGGAGAAATGCTTCGTCTGCCTTGTCGTTCCACTCGAAAAAAGTGGTCTTCTTCATGAGTTGGTACAGGGGAAGAGCCTTCTTGCCTAGCCGGCTGATGAAACGGCTGACTGACGCCAGGCAGCCGGTGAATTTCTGCACGTCCAGCAGTCCGGTGGGCGCCTTCATCATCTCAATTGCCTTGATCTTCACGGGATTGCACTCTATGTCACGTTCTGAGATCAAGAAACCAAGAAGCTGGCCGGCTGGCACTCCAAAGACACATTTCTCCGGGTTGAGCTTAATCTGGAATCGGCGCAGGTTCTCAAAGGTCTCCTTGAGGTCTTCTAGTAGAGTGCCACGCTTCTCCGTCTTCACCACCACATCATCTAGATATACATGGGCATTTCTGCCGAGTTACTTGAGGAGGCACTTCTGCATGCAACGCTGAAACATGGCACCGGCGTTTCTCAAGCTGAATGTCATGGTCAGGTAGCAGAAAGCTCCAAATGGCGTGATGAAGGCGGTCTTCAGCCTGTCGGCCGGGTTCAACTTTATCTGGTGATATCGAGAGTATGCATCCAAGAAACTCAACAGCTCGCATCCAGCTGTGGAGTCGATCACCTGATCAATCCTGGGCAGAGCAAAGGGATCTTTGTGGCAGGCTTTGTTGAGGCTGGTGTAGTCAATGCATATGCGCCACTGCTTGTTCTTTTTCAGCACTAGGACTGGGTTGGCCAGCCATTCTGGGAAAAAAACTTCCATGATGAATCCGGCTGCTAGAAGCCGGGCTATCTCTTCTCCAACAACTCTTCTCTTTTCTTCTGATAGGCGGCGCAAGGGCTGCCTGACCGGCTTGGCGTCAGGTCCGACATGTAACTTGTGCTCGGCGAAATCCGTCGGAACACCCGGCATGTCCTTGGGGGACCATGCGAAGATGTCCCGATTCTCATGGAGGAAATCGACGAGCTCGCCTTCCTATTTGCTGTCAAGGCCTGTGCCTATGACAGCGTGCCTCTCCGGGTGCTCCGGGTCCAAGGGTATCTTCTTTGTTTCCTTGGCCGGCTTGAACGAGCCCTCAGCTTCCGACCCCTGGGGCGTGGGTGGCATTTCCAGCTTCTTGCCTGCCAACGCCACCACCCGGTCAAGGAGCTGCTTCTCGGCTGCAATCACGAGGGACTCGGCCAGCCGGCTGCTATCTGCGGCGCAAGCGACCGACTTCTTGTAGTCTCCGACTACTGTCAGGATCCCCTTGGTACTCGGCATCTTCATCTTGAGGTAGGCATAGTGAGGGACTGCCATGAACTTGGCTAGAGCAGGCCGGCCTAGCAATGCATGGTAGGGGCTCTGAAGGTCCACCACTTCAAACCAAACTGGCTCTCGGCGAAAGTGATTCTTGTCTCCAAAGAGGACATCAATTTGTGTCTTGCCGATTGGTGAGCAGGAAAGGCCAGGGACTATGCCATGGAATACAGTCTGATTGGGGACGAGCTACTTCTGCTTGATTCCCAACTTCTCCATTGTGTCACGATACAGGATGTTGATGCTGCTGCCGCCATCTATCGAGACTCTGGAGAAATGGGCTGCTCGTCTCTCCGTTGCAAGGGTCGCTTCTAGGACCAGGCGTACAAACCAAGGGAAGGCATCACTTCCGGGTGGTCGGCCCTGCTCCAACTGATAGGCTTCTCGGACCAATGCATGAACTCTGGGGTGCTGGAGGCCACTGCTTGTACTTCTTGTTGTTGTTGCCGTCTGCTGCGTCTGTCATCGGCCACGCTGGTGAACACAACATAAGCTCCGTGTTCCTACGGGTACTCGTCTTGGATGGCGCCGACTGGTCGGGCCGCCGGCTGCTGAGGCTGAGGAGGCGGCGGTCCAGCAGGCGGAGGAGGCAAGAGTCCATCTCCCTTGGCAATCTTGGTGAGCCAGTGACAGTTCCGAGTGGTGTGGTTGGATGGCTTCGCTCCGCTATGGAATTTGCAGGGTGCATCTAGAGTTTGCTCGTAAGAGAAGGCGGGCAACCAGTTGGACTTGCCGCCCTTCTGCCGCTTGGGGGTTGGCGGCCCTTCTGGCTGCTGATCCTCGACCGTCGCCATCTGCCGGCTAGTGGAAGCCGGCTGAGTGGCCTTTCGCTTGTTATCTCCTGGCTGCTGTCACCGACTGGTGTCGCCAGTCGGAGTCCGAGGTGCCTGGGGTGCCACCTTTCCAGATGCATCAACCAGGATTTCCGCCTTCATGGAGGAGTCGGCCGTGGCGTGCTTATCGGCGATGACCAGCAGCTTGTCAAGGGTCTCGGGCTCGTCACAGAGGAGGCGGTGCTTGAGGAGGATGCCCTCTCGGCACCCAGCAGTGAAGTACTTGATTGCCTGCACCTCGTGCATGCCGTCGCAGGAGTTGCGCAGCTCGGTCCAGTGCGTGAGGTAGTCGCGAGTGGACTTGGTGGGCCCTTGGACACATAGAGAGAGCTGTTGGGGCTTGGGGGCCCGCTTGTAAGTGCTGGTGAAGTTGCGGATGAAGGCCTCGGTGAAATCAACCCAGCTGTTGATGCTGCGGGGCTTCAGGCTGTTGAGCCACGTCCGAGCAGTGCCTTGAAGCATGAGCGGGACGTACTTCACGGCAACGCGCTTGTTGCCGTTTGCTATACTGACAGCTGTGGAGTAGTCGACTAGCTAGTCCTCCGGCTTCACGGAGCCGGTGTATTTGGGCGTGTCTCGTGGGAGGGTGAACCCTTTGGGGAAGGGCTCATCGTGGATTCGGGGGCCTAAGCAGGGCGGGCCCAGCGCATCTTCCTCTTCAAGTGCCACGGATCGGTTGAGGCGATCGATCCGGCGGCAAGCATCGTTCTCTCCGACTCCCTCCCGGCGGCCAAGGCGGTCGCCGAGTGTCGGGTGCGTCACAGGAGGCAGAGTGGGGTATCTTGCTCCACGAGGCGGGGGAGGCGGCAGGTCGCCTCGCCGCTCTACTGCACGAGGGTGGCCTTCCTCGTCTCGCTCGATGGAGATGCGTGTCCGACTGCGGCTAGCAGCCGGCTCATTGTCCTTTCCTCCATGGGCGCCACCAGTCGGCGTCCGGGAGGTCGCCCCGTGATCTCGGCATGGGGGCGGCTCGTTGTCTTGTTCGGCTGGGTCTTCAGCACGGCAGGCGGCCTCGTGCTGCGCGGCTGCCGCGTCCAGAAGCTGTTGGACTCGCTTGGTCATGTGGCGGATTTCGTCGCCGTCGTACTTGCTCAACTCATCCGTCACCGCCTAGGCGGCCCGGATGTTCTCTGCAGGCGTGGCGTAGACGGGGCGCTCTACCCCGAACATGGTGGCGACGGCCGCGCCATGCTGCCAAACCGTGCCAAGGAAGCTAGGGCCCCCAGGGGCCGGGGTGCCGCCTACGGCCCGGTCCATCTCGCGCTGATAGGCGTCCGACAGCCGGCGCATGTTGGCCAGGTGGCCAGCACTCTCGACAAGCTAGAGGCGGCGTGCCTCCAGCACCTCAGCATCCGCGCCCTCGGGGATAGGCACCGAGAGGTCTCGCAGGGTGGCCTCAAGGTAGGCCTGGGCATTCGGTCCAACCGAACCGATCGGTTCGGTTTCTCGGGTTATTGAGAAATTCGGTTTTCAAAAAAACATGAACGATCGGTCAGTTGAGGAACTCCTAACCGAGGCTTTGGTGAACCGAAAAATCGGTTCGGTCCTTGGTTTAACTCTGAATGAAACCGATCTTGCTTGACAGCAAGGAAAACTGCAAACGTTTCTCTGAAAATCTGAGCTATGGAAGAAAGATGGGAAGCAAAAATAGATCGGATAGGCAAGAACTTCTCGTATGTCCTGATGAGGACGTGAATCCACCAAAAGATAATCCCAACGGGATGGTTAAGGAGATTAGTAAGACGAGATGTAGTCAACGCAAGACACATGAGACACTAAGGAAGGGAAGACATAAGGCGTTCACGTGTTGGGCGCTGGTTGCCACACGGCCGGGCCGCCTCCACCGCTGGCGCTGGCTGCCGGGCGGCCGCGCCGCCTCCACTGCCGGCGTTGGCTGCCGCGTTCCACTGTCGGCCGGGTATGAGACCAAGACTGAAGGAGAGAAATACCTGTGGCGGCTAGGTTAGGAATGGGGGGCCAGAAGTTTTCCTTGTTGTTGCTTTTGTACAGCAAGGATGGTTGTGTATTTAATTGGGTCACATGGGTTGCTGGGCTTTTCTAGTCTATTTGGGCCAATGCAGAGCATTTCGGTGTATTCGGTCACTTCGGTCAATCCTGTGTGGAAACCGAGACCACCGAACTAATTTCGGTTTTTCACACCTCAGGACCGTACAGATGACCGAATTTTCGGTCTTCGGTCTATTCGGCTTCGGTGTCGGTTTATTCGGTGTCGGTTTTCGGTCCTCGATTTATTTGCCCACCCCTACCTCAAGGGAATCTTGAGCTCGCCCGTTCGAGTGCTCCTCGCTGTTGATGACGAGCACCTCCGTGACGGTGCTCCCGCCGCTGTACTCGCGAGGAGGCGGCTCATCGTAGACCACCACATTGGTGGGAAACGCATCGAGCGACGCCGTGTCGGAGTCGATGATCATTGGATCGGTCGAGCCGACGGACTCCGGGTCCATAGCAGGCTCGCTGGCGACATGGAGCTGGTTGAGGAGGCGGACGAGGCGGCTCTCGGGGCAACTTGTGCCCGCGTCGGAGGCCGGCTCGTCGGAGAGGTCGATCTTGCCGACGAGGTCAGCGAGGCAACTCGCCGCGCAGGCGATATCTGTGCCATGCAGCACGTCGAGGCTGACGCCGCCGGGCGTCCTGAGCTGGCTTCGCTCGCCAGGAAGGAACAGGGTTCCCGTCCAGAGCAGATCTCCGGTAGACGGTGCACCTCGCCCCACGGTGGGCGCCAAATGTCGGGGGTTGGGTGCGACATATGCCAATGGATGTCTTATCATGGTGGGAGCGACTAGAACGTCGCCGGTTCCTGGAAGTGGGATAAGGCGTAGACACGAACGCCAGCGGACTTTACCCAGGTTCGGGGCTCTCCTAGGAGATAACACCCCTAGTCCTGCTCTGCGGGGTCTCCGCATGATCACTATGTTGGGGAACATAGTAATTTCAAAAAAATTCCTACGCACACGCAAGATCATGGTGATGCATAGCAACGCGAGGGGGAGTGTATCTTCATACCCTTGAAGATCGCTAAGCGGAAGCGTTTATCAACGCGGTTGATGTAGTCGTACGTCTTCACGATCCGACCGATCCAAGTACCGAACGCATGGCACCTCCGAGTTCTACACACGTTCAGCTCGATGACATCCTCGCCTTCTCGATCCAGCAAGACGGGCGAAGTAGTAGATGAGTTCTGGCAGCACGACGGCGTGGTGACGGTGTTGGTGAAGAACAATCACCGCAGGGCTTCGCCTAAGCACTACGGAAACTATGACGGAGGATAAACTAGAGGGGACGGGGTTGCCGGCACACGGCTTGGTGTTTCTTGATGTATCTTTGGTGCTAGCCCTGCCCCTATATTTATATGTTGAGCCTTGGGGTCGAAACTTGGAGTAAAAGCCTCCACAAAGTCGGTTTCACCCGAAAGGCAAGAGTCCTTCTCGGACTCCAGGGCCAGACACCAGGGTTCCCGGCGTCTGGACCCAGACGCCAGGGACCCTGGCGTCTGGCCCCTGGACTCCGCAAAACTTCCTTTTGCGCTTTCCAAAAACCTTGTGGGCTTTCCCCTTTGGCCAAAATAACGTGTTCTTGAACCAAAACATTTCGGGAAACATCTGGAACTCCTTCCGGTGAATTCCGGAACCCTTCTGGAGATCAAACACTATTATCCCATATATCAAACTTTATCTCCGGACCATTCCGGAGTTCCTCGTCATGTCCAGGATCTCATGTGGGACTCCGAACAACATTCGGTCACCAACATACATATCTCATATAATACTATATCGTCAACGAAACGTTAAGCGTGCGGACCCTACGGGTTCGAGAACTATGTAGACATGACCGAGACACGTTTCCGGTCAATAACCAATAGCAGGACCTGGATGCCCATATTGGCTCCCACATATTCTACGAAGATCTTTATCGGTCAAACCGCATAACAACATATGCTGTTCCCTTTGTCATCGGTATGTTACTTGCCCGAGATTCGATCGTCGGTATCTCAATACCTAGTTCAATCTCGTTACTGGCAAGTCTCTTTACTCGTTCCATAATACATCATCCCACAACTAACTCATTAGTTGCAATGCTTGCAAGGCTTTAAGTGATGTGCATTACCGAGTGGGCCCAAAGATACCTCTCCGACAATCAGAGTGACAAATCCTAATCTCGAAATACGCCAACCCAACAAGTACCTTCGGAGACACCTGTAGAGCACCTTTATAATCACCCAGTTACGTTGTGACGTTTGGTAGCACACAAAGTGTTCCTCCGGTAAACGGGAGTTGCATAATCTCATAGTCATAGGAACATGTATAAGTCATGAAGAAAGCAATAGCAACATACTAAACGATCGAGTGCTAAGCTAACGGAATGGGTCAAGTCAATCACATTATTCTTCTAATGATGTGATCCCGTTAATTAAATGACAACACATGTCTATGGCTAGGAAACATAACCATCTTTGATCAATGAGCTAGTCAAGTAGAGGCATACAAGTGACACTCTATTTGTCTATGTATTCACACAAGTATTATGTTTCCGGTTAATACAATTCTAGCATGAATAATAAACATTTATCATGATATAAGGAAATAAATAATAACTTTATTATTGCCTCTAGGGCATATTTCCTTCAGTCTCCCACTTGCACTAGAGTCAATAATCTAGATTACATAGTAATGATTCTAACACCCATGGAGTCTTGGTGCTGATCATGTTTTGCTCGTGGAAGAGGCTTAGTCAACGGGTCTGCAACATTCAGATCCGTATGTATCTTGAAAATTTCTATGTCTCCCACCTGGACTAGATCCTGGATGGAATTGAAGCGTCTCTTGATGTGCTTGGTTCTCTTGTGAAATCTGGATTCCTTCGCCAAGGCTATTGCTCCAGTATTGTCACAAAAGATTTTCATTGGACCCGATGCACCAGGTATGACACCTAGATCGGATCTGAACTCCTTCATCCAGACTCCTTCATTTGCTGCTTCCGAAGCAGCTATGTATTCTGCTTCACACGTAGATCCCGCCATGACGCTTTGTTTTGAACTGCACCAACTGACAGCTCCACCGTTCAATGTAAACACGTATCCGGTTTGCGATTTAGAATCGTCCGGATCAGTGTCAAAGCTTGCATCAACGTAACCATTTACAATGATCTCTTTGTCACCTCCATAAACGAGAAACATATCCTTTGTCCTTTTCAGGTATTTCAGGATGTTCTTAACTGCTGTCCAGTGATCCACTCCTGGATTACTTTGGTACCTCCCTGCTAGACTTATAGCAAGGCACACATCAGGTCTGGTACACAGCATTGCATACATGATAGAGCCTATGGCTGAAGCATAGGGAACATCTTTCATTTTCTCTCTATCTTCTGCAGTGGTCTGGCATTGAGTCTTACTCAACTTCACACCTTGTAACACAGGCAAGAACCCTTTCTTTGCTTGATCCATTTTGAACTTCTTCAAAACTTTGTCAAGGTATGTGCTTTGTGAAAGTCCAATTAAGCATCTTGATCTATCTTTATAGATCTTGATGCCCAATATATAAGCAGCTTCACCGAGGTCCTTCATCGAAAAACTCTTATTCAAGTATCCCTTTATGCTATCCAGAAATTCTATATCATTTCCAATCAACAATATGTCATCCACATATAATATTAGAAATGCTACAGAGCTCCCACTCACTTTCTTGTAAATACAGGCTTCTCCAAAAGTCTGTATAAAACCAAATGCTTTGATCACACTATCAAAGCGTTTATTCCAACTCCGAGAGGCTTGCACCAGTCCATAAATGGATTGCTGGAGCTTGCAGACTTTGTTAGCTCCCTTTGGATCGACAAAACCTTCTGGTTGCATCATATACAACTCTTCTTCCAGAAATCCATTCAGGAATGCAGTTTTGACATCCATTTGTCAAATTTCATAATCATAAAATGCGGCAATTGCTAACATGATTCGGACAGACTTAAGCATCGCTACGGGTGAGAAAGTCTCATCATAGTCAATCCCTTGAACTTGTTGAAAACCTTTCGCAACAAGTCGAGCTTTATAGACAGTAACATTACCGTCAGCGTCAGTCTTCTTCTTGAAGATCCATTTATTCTCAATGGCTTGTCGATCATCGGGCAAGTCAACCAAAGTCCACACTTTGTTCTCATACATGGATCCCATCTCAGATTTCATGGCCTCAAGCCATTTTGCGGAATCTGGGCTCACCATCGCTTCTTCATAGTTCGTAGGTTCGTCATGGTCTAGTAATATAACTTCTAGAACAGGATTACCGTACCACTCTGGTGCGGATCTTACTCTGTTTGACCTACGAGGTTCAGTAACAATTTGATCTGAAGTTTCATGATCATCATCATTAACTTCCTCACTAATTGGTGTAGACATCACAGGAACCGGTTTCTGTGATGAACCACTTTCGAATAAGGGAGCAGGTACAGTTACCTCATCAAGTTCTACTTTCCTCCCACTCACTTCTTTCGAGAGAAACTCCTTCTCTAGAAAGGATCCATTCTTAGCAACGAATGTCTTGCCTTTGGATCTGTGATAGAAGGTGTACCCAACAGTTTCCTTTGGGTATCCTATGAAGACACATTTCTCCAATTTGGGTTCGAGCTTATCTGGTTGAAGCTTTTTTACATAAGCATCGTAGCCCCAAACTTTAAGAAACGACAACTTTGGTTTCTTGACAAACCATAGTTCATAAGGCATCGTCTCAACAGATTTTGATGGTGCGCTATTTAACGTGAATGCAGCCGTCTCTAAAGCATAACCCCAAAACGATAGCGGTAAATCAGTAAGAGACATCATAGATCGCACCATATCTAGTAAAGTACGATTACGACGTTCGGACACACCATTATGTTGTGGTGTTCCGGGTGGCGTGAGTTGCGAAACTATTCCGCATTGTTTCAAATGTAGACCAAATTCGTAACTCAAATGTTCTCCTCCACGATCAGATCGTAGAAATTTTATTTTCTTGTTATGATGATTTTCAACTTCACTCTGAAATTTTTTGAACTTTTCAAATGTTTCAGACTTATGTTCCATTAAGTAGATATACCCATATCTGCTT
The DNA here is from genome assembly GCF_018294505.1 of Triticum aestivum. NCBI lineage: Eukaryota > Viridiplantae > Streptophyta > Magnoliopsida > Poales > Poaceae > Triticum > Triticum aestivum. The sequence continues at coordinate 340,388,401 of NC_057795.1, forward strand.
AAATCATCTGTGAAGGTGAGGAAATAACGATATCCGCCACGAGCCTCAATATTCATCGGACCACATACATCTGTATGTATGATTTCCAACAAATTTGTTGCTCTCTCCATAGTACCGGAGAACGGCGTTGTAGTCATCTTGCCCATGAGGCACGGTTCGCAAGTACCAAGTGATTCATAATCAAGTGGTTCCAAAAGTCCATCAGTACGGAGTTTCTTCATGCGCTTTACACCGATATGACATAAACGGCAGTGCCACAAATAAGTTGCACTATCATTATCAACTCTGCATCTTTTGGCTTCAACATTATGAATATGTGTATCACTACTATCGAGATTCATCAAAAATAGACCACTCTTCAAGGGTGCATGACCATAAAAGATATTACTCATATTAATAGAACAACCATTATTCTCTGATTTAAATGAATAACCGTCTCGCATCAAACAAGATCCAGATATAATGTTCATGCTCAACGCTGGCACCAAATAACAATTATTTAGGTCTAATACTAATCCCGTAGGTAGATGTAGAGGTAGCGTGCCGACGGCGATCTCATCGACTTTGGAACCGTTTCCCACGCGCATCGTCACCTCGTCCTTGGCCAGAGTTCGCTTAATCCGTAGTCCCTGTTTCGTGTTGCAAATATTAGCAACAAAACCAGTATCAAATACCCAGGTGCTACTGCGAGCTCTAGTAAGGTACACATCAATAACATGTATATCACATATACCTTTGTTCACCTTGCCATCCTTCTTATCCGCCAAATACTTGGGGCAGTTCCGCTTCCAATGACCAGTCTGCTTGCAGTAGAAGCACTCAGTCTCAGGCTTAGGTCCAGACTTGGGTTTCTTCTCTTGAGCAGCAACTTGCTTGCTGTTCTTCTTGAAGTTCCCCTTTTTCTTCCCTTTGCCCTTTTACTTGAAACTGGTGGTCTTATTGACCATCAACACTTGATACTCCTTCTTGATTTCTACCTCCGCAGCCTTTAGCATTGCGAAGAGATCGGGAATCGTCTTATCCATCCCTTGCATGTTATAGTTCATCATGAAGCTCTTGTAGCTTGGTGGCAGTGATTGAAGAATTCTGTCAATGACGCTATCATCCGGAAGATTAACTCCCAGTTGAATCAAGTGATTATTATACCTAGACATTTTGAGTATATGCTCACTGACAGAACTATTCTCCTCCATCTTGCAGCTGTAGAACTTATTGGAGACTTCATATCTCTCAATCTGTGCATTTGCTTGAAATATTAACTTCAACTCCTGGAACATCTCATATGCTCCATGACGTTCAAAACGTTGTTGAAGTCCCGGTTCTAAGCCGTAAAGCATGGCACACTGAACTATCCAGTAGTCATTAGCTTTGCTCTGCCAGACGTTCATAACATCTGGTGTTGCTCCTGCAGCAGGTTTGGCACCTAGCGGTGCTTCCAGGACGTAATTCTTCTGTGCAGCAATGAGGATAATCCTCAAGTTACGGATCCAGTCTGTGTAATTGCTACCATCATCTTTCAACTTTGCTTTCTCAAGGAACGCATTAAAATTCAACGGAACAACAACACGGGCCATCTATCTACAATCAACATAGACAAGCAAGATACTATCAGGTACTAAGTTCATGATAAATTTAAGTTCAATTAATCATATTAGTTATGAACTCCCACTTAGATAGACATCCCTCTAATCCTCTAAGTGATCACGTGATCCAAATCAACTAAACCATAACCGATCATCACATGAAATGGAGTAGCTTTCAATGGTAAACATCATTATGTTGATCATATCTACTATATGATTCATGCTCGACCTTTCGGTCTCAGTGTTCCGAGGCCATATCTGCATATGCTAGGCTCGTCAAGTTTAAACTGAGTATTCTGCGTGTGCAAAACTGGCTTGCACCCGTTGTAGATGGACGTAGAGCTTATCACACCCGATCATCACATGGTGTCTGGGCACGAAGAACTTTGGCAACGGTGCATACTCAGGGAGAACACTTTTATCTTGAAATTTTAGTGAGAGATCATCTTATAATGCTACCGTCAATCAAAGCAAGATAAGATGCATAAAAGATAAACATCACATGCAATCAATATAAGTGATATGATATGGCCATCATCATCTTGTGCTTGTGATCTCCATCTTTGAAGCACCATCATGATCACCATCGTCACCGGCGCGACACCTTGATCTCCATCATAGCATCGTTGTCGTCTCGCCAACTATTGCTTCTACGACTATTGCTACCGCTTAGTGATAAAGTAAAGCAATTACAGGGCGATTTCATTGCATACAATAAAGCGACAACCATATGGCTCCTGCCAGTTGCCTATAACTCAGTTACAAAACATGATCATCTCATACAATAAAATATAGCATCATGCCTTGACCATTTCACATCACAACATGCCCTGCAAAAGCAAGTTAGACGTCCTCTACTTTGTTGTTGCAAGTTTTACGTGGCTGCTACGGGCTTAGCAAGAACTGTTCTTACCTACGCATCAAAACCACAACGATAGTTCATCAAGTTAGTGTTGTTTTAACCTTCTGAAGGACCGGGCGTAGCCACAGTCGGTTCAACTAAACTTGGAGAAACTGACACCCGCCAGCCACCTGTGTGCAAAGCACGTCGGTAGAACCAGTCTCGCGTAAGCGTACGCGTAATGTCGGTCCGGGCCGCTTCATCCAACAATACCGCCGAACCAAAGAATGGCATGCTGGTAAGCAGTATGACTTGTATCGCCCACAACTCACTTGTGTTCTACTCGTGCATATAACATCTACGCATAAAACCTGGCTCAGATGCCACTGTTGGGGAACGTAGTAATTTCAAAAAAAATCCTACGCACATGCAAGATCATGGTGATGCATAGCAACGAGAGGGGGAGTGTATCTTCATACCCTTGAAGATCGCTAAGCGGAAGCGTTTATCAACGCGGTTGATGTAGTCGTACGTCTTCACGATCCGACAGATCCAAGTACCGAACGCACGGCACCTCCGAGTTCTGTACACATTCAGCTCAATGACGTCCTCGCCTTCTCGATCCAGGAAGACGGGCGAAGTAGTAGATGAGTTCCGGCAGCACGACGGTGTGGTGACGGTGTTGGTGAAGAACAATCTCCGCAGGGCTTTGCCTAAGCACTACGGAAACTATGACGCAGGATAAACTAGAGGGGACGGGGTTGCCGGCACACGGCTTGGTGTTTCTTGATGTATCTTTGGTGCTAGCCCTGCCCCTCTATTTATATGTTGAGCCTTGGGGTTGAAACTTGGAGTAAAAGCCTCCACAAAGTCGGTTTCACCCGAAAGGCAAGAGTCCTTCTCGCACTCCAGGGCCAGACGCCAGGGTTCCCGGCGTCTGGACCCAGACGCCAGGGACCCTGGCGTCTGGCCCCTGGACTCCACAAAACTTCCTTTTGCGCTTTCCAAAAACCTTGTGGGCTTTCCCCTTTGGTCCAAATAACGTGTTATTGTACCCAAACATTTCGGGAAACATCTGGAACTCCTTCCGGTGAATTCCGGAACCCTTCCGGAGATCAAACACTATTATCCCATATATCAGACTTTATCTCTGGACCATTCCGGAGTTCCTCGTCATGTCCATGATCTCATCTGGGACTCCAAACAACATTCGGTCACCAACATACATAACTCATATAATACTATATCGTCAACGAAACGTTAAGCGTGCGGACCCTACGGGTTCGAGAACTATGTAGACATGACCGAGACACGTTTCCGGTCAATAACCAATAGCGGGACCTGGATGCCCATATTAGCTCCCACATATTCTACGAAGATCTTTATCGGTCAAACCGCATAACAACATATGTTGTTCCCTTTGTCATCGGTATGTTACTTGCCCGAGATTCGATCGTCGGTATCTCAATACCTAGTTCAATCTCATTACCGGCAAGTCTCTTTACTCGTTCCATAATACATCATCCCGCAACTAACTCATTAGTTGCAATGCTTGCAAGGCTTTAAGTGATGTGAATTACCGAGTGGGCCCAGAGATACCTCTCCGACAATCGGAGTGACAAATCCTAATCTCCAAATATGCCAACCCAACAAGTACCTTCGGAGACACCTATAGAGCACCTTTATAATCACCCAGTTACGTTGTGATGTTTGGTAGCACACAAAGTGTTCCTCCGGTAAACGGGAGTTGCATAATCTCATAGTCATAGGCACATGTATAAGTCATGAAGAAAGCAATAGCAACATACTAAACGATCAAGTGCTAAGCTAAAGGAATGGGTCAAGTCAATCACATCATTCTTCTAATGATGTGATCCCGTTAATCAAATGACAACACATGTCTATGGCTAGGAAACATAACCATCTTTGGTCAACGAGCTAGTCAAGTAGAGGCATACTAGTGACACTCTGTTTGTCTATGTATTCACACAAGTATTATGTTTCCGGTTAATACAATTCTAGCATGAATAATGAACATTTATCATGATATAAGGAAATAAATAATAACTTTATTATTGCCTCTAGGGCATATTTCCTTCACACTAATGCTCAAGTGATACAAGGGTGCTCCTCGAGCTGTATGCTAGAGGCAGGAGGGAGCAAGGCTCAGCTCTCTTCCTGCTCTATGGGGTGGCTAGTGCTAATGGCGTCGAACCCTTTGCATGGGTGGCCTGGGGGGTTTATATAGGCCTACCCCCCAGGGGTACAATGGTAATCCGGCTGGCCGCCGGCTTCTCCGCCGACCGTTGGGGCCCGCCGCCTGGTTGGGCCCCGCCGTCCGGTTGGTGGACGCTTACTGTAGCCATGTCGTCAGTGACGAGGGCTTGGTCACCTTTGCGTGGCTACAGTCCCGCCGCCTGGCGGGAGGATACTGTAGCCACACCTGGTCTCATCAGCTCAATGGCATGCATGCCTCGGGACAAGGGACGGCCGCCTGCTGGAGGCCGGCTGTCGGTGTCAAAACCGACGGATCTCGGGTAGGGGGTCCCGAACTGTGCGTCTAGGCGGATGGTAACATGAGACAAGGGACACGATGTTCTACCCACGTTCGGGCCCTCTTGATGGAGGTAAAACCCTATGTCCTGCTTGATTAATATTGATGATGTGGGTATTACAAGAGTAGATCTACCACGAGATCAAGGAGGCTAAACCCTAGAAGCTAGCCTATGGTATGATTATTGTTCTGTCCTACGGACTAAAACCCTCCGGTTTATATAGACATCGAAGAGGGCTAGGGTTACATAGAGTCGGTTACAATGGTAGGAGATCTACATATCCGTATCGCCAAGCTTGCCTTCCACGCCAAGGAAAGTCCCATCCGGACACGGGACGAAGTCTTCAATCTTGTATCTTCATAGTCTTGGAGTCCGGCCGATGATGATAGTTCGGCTATCCGGACACCCCCTAGTCCAGGACTCCCTCAGTAGCCCCCGAACCAGTCTTCAATGACGACGAGTCTGGCACGTATATTGTCTTTGGCGTTTGCAAGGCGGGTTCTCCTCCAAATTCCATGTGCTTGCCGAATAGTGTCCGGCTTCCTTATAAATGTTGCACTCCTTGGCTTCCACGTCCAATAATGGCCCTCTTCCACGTGTCGCATGAATGCGAAGAGCCAGGGTATTTTTACGTTTTACCCCCAATCTGTACGAATAAGCTGCCTATAAGAGAGGCGAGGATCTAGATCCAAATCACACCATCCCCCTTACGCGAGTACTCATCGGAGCGCTTCTGAAAAAAATCCACTCCATCATGGACAGTCGACGCGGCTCCTCCTCTCGTGCTCCTAGCCCTCAGCCAGGAGATTGGAGGAGATGTTCAGTTCCACACAGTGAGCTGGTGACGCTCCAAACGGAGGGATACCTTCCTCCGGCCTTCATGGTCCCGGCACAAGCCGGACTGGCCACCTACAAAGGTGGAAAGCAGGCAGAGAACACCCCCAATCCCTCCAAAGGAGAGCGGGTGTGCTTCGTCCCTTATCTAATAAGGGGACTTGGATTTCCCATACATCCGTTTCTCCGGGGGCTCCTGGAGTTCTATGGACTCCAGCTTCACCATCTTACTCCTGCCTCCATTTTGCACATCGCGGGCTTTGTAGCCCTTTGCAAGCTGTTCTTGGGCATTGAGCCCCATTTTGCGCTGTGGAAGAGATTGTTTTGCCTCGTACCCCGTTCTTACGAGGGGTCGATATATCAAGTGGGCGGAGCCGAAATATGGCGCATCGCCAGGACCGTATATATATCCGGAACCCCGAAGAAGGCGTCTGAAGACTGGCCTTCGGAATGGTTTTATATGGAAGATGCCCCGCTGCCGGATCCAGTTCGGATCGGCCTCCCGGAGTTTAGCAATGCTCCTCTGAAGAAACGCCTTAGTTGGCACCCGCGGAGCCCTCAACAGGAAGATGATAGGAGTGTCCAATATCTGATGGGCCGGATAAGGTTACTGGCCCATTCCGATTGACCATGATCGGAGTCATGGCCACATGCATTATGTGAGGGGATCAGCCGCTCCAATATAGGGGCCACCCCATGTGGGATTTCAACGGGGAGAATGACGCCACCCGTCATGGCCGCAAGGGGCCGGGATCGACCGTCGATCTGGTGAAGATCCTGTCCGGTTTGTATAAGGGGGGGAAGGAGGACTTCCTCCGCACGAGTCCATTGAATGGATTCTCCATGAATAACCCTCGGAGCTGGGTAAGCGGACGTTTATCTATTCGATCCGTGCTTTCAAAGTTAAGTGTCTTACTTTATGATTTCGACGCAGGAACTGCGCCGGGATGTGGAGGGCATACAAAGCCCGACTCCACAACCTGAGGATCCGGGAAGATCCCTTGATCCGGCCTCCGGAGAGGATCCGGACATAGAGGTGGAGCTGATTGACGGGGTGTTCCACCAACTCAGCATGGACAATGCTCTAGTCGCCATTACGGCTGACTACCCCGGTTTATCTCCGGCTTCCCAAGTAAGTACGACCAAAGTCCTGACACCCTTACTTTGTCCATGCTTATTTCTGACCACCGTATACCAACGGTGCTCCGCAGGAGGTGCCTTTGAGGCGGGAAGCCGAGCCTGCGGCAACTGACCAACCAGGGTCAGTGCGGCCCAGCAGGCGGAAGAGGAGTGCGGTGCGAATCAAAACGTCGCTGCAACGGTATGGCGCACCATTGTCTTTTAAGGGAAAGACTCCTGGGAGGTATATTAATGCTCATGATTTTTCCAGGAGAAAGAGCGCTCGCCGGACTATGCCCGGAGAGGTTGCCAACCAAGCCTCCGCCAGCCAGGCTCCAACACCTGGTCCGGAGGGGGAGGCGAGCGCAAGGAGTGAGCCGGATGCTCCTCCAACGGAGGATGCCAATAGGCTGTCCGCCACCAGGTCTGAGGTGGAGAGCGCCATGAATCACAGGCGTCGCCGGATAGTTCTTCGTGACGCATGTTTCTCCCCAGAGGCGTTGAATGCCTTTAATGCGAGAGACGCGCACCTCCGTGCTGCTCAAGATGGTTTAACCAGAGCCACGGAGCAGTATGTGAAGGACATATGAGTAAGGAATTTTAATAGTTATATATGCCAGTAGCCCCCAAGACTTAAAATAGTTAAAATAACTGATTTAAGGATCATTTGTTATGCAGGATCTTACGGAGAAGAATACCCACCTATCCCAGGAGCTTCAAGAGTGCAAGGCCCAACTTGAGGCCGCACTAGCCGCCGCCGGGGGAGCCACAGAGACCCCCTCTGGTAATACATACTTTGAAAAGATAAGTAGTTTATGAATTGCGGCATGTGCGTTTAGTCTGACAATAATATTGCAGAGGGTGCCGGACTAGATCCGGACAAGCAACATCTGCTGCGCCAGCTGAAGGCCGGCGAGAAGGTGCTTATGAGGGTGCAGCAGGAGAGGAACAAACTCCAAGATGCCAACACCCAGCTGGGCGAAGAACTAAAAGATGTTAGGGTCCAGCTGTCTGACTCCGTAAAGGAGAATCGGCGGCTTCGTCGCGGCATTTACAGTAAGTGCTTGAGCAAACTCTTTTGAAAAGAAGAGTTTGGCGAGGAAGTCGATTGACAGAAATGTGTCTGTAGGTGTGCTCACGGGTCGTCCGGCGGAGGAAATGCCTGGTTCCACGGGTGACCTTCTTCCTGAGCTGCTGCAACTGCACGAACGTGTTCGGCAGACGATGAGCGGCGTCGTTCAGGCCTTATGGCCGTCCGTCTCCCTAACCGAGGGTCTTGGAGGGCTTGCTGAGAAGCTTCAGGGAGTACGGCAGTGCTTCCGTCTGTGGAAGATATCGGCCTGTCGTCAAGGCGCCAGGGAGGCCTGCACAATGGTGAAGACGCGGTACATGAAGGCTGATCCAAACCACATGGCCAAGGTCGGACCTGTGGGGCTCGATGCGAAGGAGATCCCTGTGAGCCTGGTGTACGGCCAAGTAGAGTTGTCCGCGAAATATTCCCAACGGGACTGTAAACTAGACAGCCTGTTAGATGGGATTGAAGAGGAGTACAATTAGTCAGTTTGACGATGTAATTTAAAATGACATGTAAAATGCCTTCTAGCCAGATTGTAGATCGTTTGTCTTTGCAGACCTTTTCGCTTCAACCTCGGGACCCAACAGTCAGGAGTGTGTCCGAATACCCTCATGGTTATATAAAAAACCGTGGCATGCATGGAGACCAGGCGTAGGGGTCATTAGTGCTTTATCAGACAAGTGCCCAACTAGCTATGTTATATTACATGGTTAGTAAGAAACATCTTCCAGGGAGAATAGTTCCATTAGGGGTTCCTTTCCCTGGGAGGCATGCCCTAAAGTGCATGTCCGGACTGCAAAAAGAGCAGAAAAAGCATCTGGGGGCAGATAAATAAATAAGTAATAAATTATCTTTCAAGTCACCGACCGAATATTCCCTTAAGAACGCTACCTTTCGGCTTCACCCAGTCTGAGGTACACATCCGGCTGACCCGGCAGTAACAATCGCAGAGGTGCTCCCTTTACCTCCTAGCCGAACAATCGGGAACGTAGGGGTAAGCACAGGAGCCAGGCAACCCAGCTTGGCCAAAACTTAAGTCATGTTGATGCATATAATGGTGAATAAAAGGTACATGCAGAAGTATGACACATGTGTTGGGCATGAAGCCCGTATAAATAAGCTTCTATTAAAGAAGCCCCCGGGTATAATGAGTGCAAGTAGCACATCAAGTGTGGGCGAACAATGCGCAGATCAGCCCTCAAAGGCTTTTACTAAAAAAGGGAGGGAAAATGAGGGAAGCAAAAGACAGCGAAAATATAAAAGGTGGACGGAGGAAGGAGACGAACTCTGAGTCCGGTGCTAGGCGTAGAATCTTTGGAGACGGGCTGCGTTCCATGGGTTCGGCTCGAGTTGGTTGTCAGATTCGTTGCGTAGATGGTATGCTCTGCCGGTAAGGACTTGGTTGATGATGAAGGGACCTTCCCATTTGGGCTTAAGTTTGTCCTTTTTCTTGTCCGGTAGGCGTAGAACTAGCTCGCCAACATTGTAAGTTTTGGCCCGTACTTCTCTGCTTTGATATCTTCGAGCCTGCTGCTGATAGAATGCGGAACGGGCTTTTGCCACGTCGCGCTCCTCCTCTAAGGCGTCCAAACTGTCCTGCCGATCCAACTCGGCTTCTCTTTCTTCGTACATGCGCATGCGAGGTGAGTCATGAATTATATCGCAGGGCAAAACTGCCTATGCGCCGTATACCATGAAAAAAATGGTGTGAATCCGATAGTGCGGTTTGGCGTGGTCCGCAGCCCCCAGAGTACGGAGTCGAGCTCCTCTACCCAGTGCGTGTTAGATTCCGTGAGGGACCACACTAATCTGCGTTTGATGCTGCTCATGATTAGACCATTTGCTCGTTCGACTTGACCGTTAGTTTGAGGGTGATAGACTGAAGCGTAGTCGAGCTTGATGCCCATGTTTTTGCACCAGAGTTTAACCTCGTCGGCCGTGAAATTCATGCCGTTATCAGTGATGATGCCGTGGGGGACGCTGAAACGGTGTACTACCCCAGATATGAAGTCTATCACGGGTCCGGATTCTGCCGTTTTAACTGGCTTGGCCTCTATCCATTTGGTGAATTTGTCCACCATGACCAATAAGTATTTTTGCTTGTGGGTTCCCCCTTTAAGGGGTCCGACCATGTCAAGCCCCCAGACCGCGAACGGCCAAGTGATGGGTATAGTTTTGAGGGCGGTGGGTGGCATGTGGCTTTGATTAGCAAAGAGCTGGCAACCGACGCATCGTTGGACTAAGTCTTGAGCATCTGCCCGGGTTGTCGGCCAATAAAATCTTGTACAGAAGGCCTTGCCTACAAGGGCCCGGGCTGCGGCGTGGTGCCCGCTGAGTCCGGCGTGAATTTCAGCCAGGAGAGTTCACCCTTCCTCTTCGGAGATGCACCTTTGAAGGACTCCGGTTGTGCTTTTCTTATAAAGTTCTCCCTCATGGACCTTGTAGGCTTTAGATCGCCGAACTATGCAGTGGGCATCATTTTGGTCTTCGGGAAGTTCCTGCCTAATTAAGTAGGCTAGGATTGGTTCCGTCCATGGGGCAATTACTGCCATTATCTCGTGGGATGAAGGTGTTATTTCATTGGCTGAGCCACCGATTGTGTCAGGATGTTCCGTGTTGGGTGGCGCGGTTGGTTCTGGGTTGTTATTTCCGGACTCCTCTTCCCATAATACGGATGGCTTAAAGAGCCGCTCCAGGAAGATGTTTGGAGGGACGGCGTCGCGTTTTGCACCGATGCGCGCCAACACGTCGGCTGCCTGGTTGTTATCCCGGGCTACATGGTGGAATTCGAGTCCTTCGAACTGAGCTGACATTTTTAAGACGGCGTTACGATAGGCTGCCATTTTCGGATCCTTGGCGTCAAAGTCTCCATTTACTTTGGATATTTGCGAGGTTTGAGTCCCCGCGCACCTATAGGCGTTGAATACCCATGGAGATTGCCATCCGGAGACCATGTAGAAGGGCCTCATATTCGGCTGCATTGTTGGAGTCCGTGTACATTATCTGAAGTACGTATTGGACTGTGTCTCCGGTTGGGGATGTCAATACGACGCCAGCCCCCAAGCCGGCCAACATTTTGGAGCCGTCGAAATGCATGATCCAATTGGAGTATGTGCCGTACTCTTTAGGGAGTTCGGCTTCGGTCCATTCGGTGATGAAGTCGGCCAAAACTTGCAACTTTATAGCTCGTCGTGGTTTGTAGGTTATGTCAAATGGTAAGAGCTTGATGGCCCATTTTGCAATCCTGCCCGTCGTGTCGCGGTTGTTTATAATGTCGTTGAGAGGTACTTCGGAGGCCACTGTTATCAAGCACTCTTGAAAGTAGTGTCGCAGCTTCCGGGATGCCATGAACACCGCGTACGCTATCTTTTGATAATGTGGATACCGGGACTTGCATGGAGTTAGAACAGTGGATACGTAGTACACTGGTTTTTGAAGAGGGAATTTGTGTCCTTCTGTTTCTCGTTCGACGATGAGTACCGCGATGACAACTTGATGTGTTGCCGCGATATATAATAACATCGGTTCGCCCAGGTTGGGCGTGGCCAGGACCGGATTTGTTGCCAATATGGCCTTTATTTCTTCGAGTCCGGCCGTGGTGGCATCCGTCCATTCGAAGTGTCTGGTGCGCTGGAGGAGGCGATAGAGGGGCAATGCCTTTTCTCCCAAACGGGAGATGAAGCGGCTTAGAGCCACCACGCATCCAGTCAGTTTTTGTGTTTGTTTGAGGTCTTTTGGGATATCCAATTGTGACAGGGCTCAGATCTTGGCTGGGTTTGCTTCAATTCCTCTACCGGATACAATGAAGCCCAAGAGCTTTCCGGCTGGTACGCCGAAAACGCATTTTTCCGGGTTGAGCTTAATGTCATATGCTCGGAGGTTGTCGAATGTAAGCCTCAAATCGTCTACTAGAGTTTCGACGTGTTTGGTCTTAACGACCACATCGTCTACGTATGTCTCCACTGTTTTGCCTATCTGGGTAGCCAGACATGTCTGAATCATGCGCTGGCATGTTGCGCCGGCGTTTTTGAGTCCGAAGGGCATTGTGTTGAAGCAGAATGGTCCGTATGGAGTAATGAATGCCGTTGCGGCCTGGTCTGCTTCCGTCATCTTGATTTGATGGTATCCGGAGTATGCGTCGAGGAAGCACAATGAATCGTGCCCTGCGGTAGCATTGATGATTTGGTCGATGCGGGGGAGGGGGAAAGGATCCTTTGGACAGGCTTTGTTAAGGTCTTTAAAATCGACACAAAGGCGCCAGGATTTGTCCTTTTTTGGTACCATTACCAGGTTTGCTAGCCAGTCCGGATGTTTTATATCTCTGATGAATCCGGCTTCTAATAGTTTGGCTAGCTCCTCTCCCATTGCCTGTCTTTTGGGTTCGGAAAATCGCCGAAGAACCTGTTTGACTGGCTTGAATCCTTTTAGGATATTTAGGCTGTGCTCTGCCAGCCTGCGTGGGATTCCTGGCATATGTGAAGGGTGCCAGGCAAAAATGTCCCAATTTTCCCGAAGGAATTCTCGCAGTGCGGCTTCTACATCAGGGTTTAATTGTGCCGCAATGGAGGCCGTCTTTGTGGGGTCCGTTGGATGGACCTGGAATTTGACTATTTCGTCTGCCGGTTTAAAAGAGGTGGACTTAGATCTCTTATCGAGTATCACATCGTCCCTATTCACCGTGGAGCGCAGCGCAGTGAGTTCCTTTGCCACTAGGGCTTCGGATAGTGCCTCTAGGGCTTGTGCGGCTGTCTTATTTTCAGCGCGGAGTGCTATATCTGGATCACTGACAAGAGTGATGATTCCATTGGGCCCGGGCATTTTAAGCTTCATATACCCGTAATGGGGTAGAGCTTGGAAAATTGTGAGTGCCTCTCGTCCTAACAAGGCGTGATATCCGCTGCCGAATGGGGCCACTTGGAACGTGACCTCCTCGGACCTGTAATTGTCCGGTGAGCCGAACACCACATCTAGTATGATTTTTCCTATGCAGCGTACTTCTTGACTAGGGATTATTCCTCTAAAGGTTGTGCTGCTTCGCTCAATGCGGCTCCAGTCTATTTCCATTTTTTGGATGGTTTCCTCGTAGATGAGGTTTAATCCGCTGCTGCCATCCATGAGTACCTTGGTAAGACGAAAGTCGTCCACTATCGGACTGAGGACCAATGCGGCTGGTGCTCGGGTTGTTCGGAATTTAGGTTCGTCGCTGGCATTGAAGGTGATAGCCGTGTCGCTCCATGGATTTGTTGTTGCTACTTGGTAGACTTCGGCGAGGCTGCGGATTGTTTGTTTCCGCATATTATTTGATGCGAAAGTCTCGAAGACTGTTAATACCGTATTGGTACTGTTGGGCTGGTTCTCCGGGGCTAGAAAACCTTCGCCCCTTTTGGCCACCTGCCGTAGTATCCAACATGCTCGAAGGCTATGTGTTGGAGTGGCGCCCTCTGTACTATAGATTTTACAGGGTCCGTTGAGCCATCCCTCCAGTACGGTTCCGTGCCCTTTAGGGGGTTTTTGCTTTTTAGTTTTTGACCCAGGTGCTTGAGTATGATGCACCCTTTTATTTCGGACTAGGGTTGTGTTCAGGGCCGGATTGTCCCAAAACCTGGTTTCGGTTTTCCAGGCACTCTCCATCGCATAGTTTTTTCGTACTATGGTCGCCAGGTCGGCGAAGCGTGTAACTTCGCGACGACTTATGGCGTTCATGATTCCCTTGTCCGTGCAATTGTTGCAGAAAATTGAGATTGCGCTTTCCTCACGGCAGTCCTTAATCCTGTCCATAACCAGGAGGAATCTGGCCCAGTAATGATGTATTGTTTCATCGGTCTCTTGCCGTATTTGAGATAGATCGCTTGTGTTTGGGTGGGCGGGTGGAATTAAATTCGGAACCCCGCCCAATCTGAGGCTCAAAGGCCGAGGAGTTTCTGGATTTGGAAGCTTGGATTGCTGGATGTTATCCAACGAATCTGGTCCGATGCCTGACTTTAGGTTCAGTACTTGATTGACGCCCGTCCCTCCGCAAGAATCCGGCATGGAGGGATCGGGAATCCGGACATAACTGGTCTTTACCATAGAAGAAGATTCGCCGCGTTGTTCCTCTACCATAGCAACGTGGTGGGTAGCCTGGGGAGAGTTAATTTCTCTCAGGTCGGTTTTAAGCCCAATCTGATCGTAGTCTGTAGCGACTCCCAGGGCGGCGATGCAATCCAAGAGCTCATTTACGGAGGAGATCTCTATCGGATCTAGCTTCTCGGCGAATTCCGAGCTGACATGAAGATCGCTTTTGATGACCTGAGAGGTCATTGTCGGAGCGGTGGCCGAACAGGCGGTCATAAGAAAACCACCTAGCCGGATAGTTTGGTCGGTGGCCAAAGCTCCCTTGGCGACGGCGCCGTCTTTAAAGACGGGAAAAGGCATCCCTTCTGATTGCGACGGCACAGAGAAACTCTCAATGAAAGCACCAATGTCGGTGTCAAAACCGGCGAATCTCGGGTAGGGGGTCCCGAACTGTGCGTCTAGGCGGATGGTAACAGGAGACAAGGGACACGATGTTTTACCCAGGTCCGGGCCCTCTTGATGGAGGTAAAACCCTACGTCCTGCTTGATTAATATTGATGATGTGGGTATTACAAGAGTAGATCTACCACGAAATCAAGGAGGCTAAACCCTAGAAGCTAGCCTATGGTATGATTGTTGTTCTGTCCTACGGACTAAAACCCTCCGGTAAGCGAACACTCTGCGTGCCTGACCCATGCTTTTCGAAACTTAAGTTTCTTATATTGCGCTCCTCTTCCGACTACTGGTCCGGACTGGCCTTTGTTGGCCAGCCACCGCGGGCTCGACTTCTCGCCCTAGGGGCGCCTCCTGCACAGCGCCATCGTATACGATGGTCAGAAATAAGCAAGGAAGGAATGACGGTGTCAGGACTTCGGTCGCAATCACCTGGGAAGCCGGATATAGTCTGGGATAGTCGGCCGTGATGGCGACTAAAGCATTGTCCATGCTGAGCTGGTGGAACACCCCGTCGATTAGCTCCACCATTATGTCCGGATCCTCTTCGGAGGCCGGATCCCGGGATCTCTCTGGATCCTCGGGTTGCGGAGCTGGACTTAGCATGTCCTCCAGATCTGGCGCAGCTCCTGCGTCGAAAGAAGAACACAATATAAGAAACTTAAGTTTCGAAAAGCATGGGTCGGGCACGCAGAGTGTTCGCTTACCCAAGGCCGGGGATTGTTCATGGAGAACCCATTCAACGGGTTCATCCGAAGGAAATCCTCCTTCTCCCCCTTATACAGGCCGGACAGGATCGTCACCAGATCTTCGACCGAATCCGGCCCTTTGCGGCCATGACGGGTGGCATCGTCCTCCCCGTTGAAATCCCACATGGGTGGCCCCTGTATTGTAGTGGCTACACCCCCCGCATAATGTATGTTGCCATGACTCCAATCATGGTCAACCCGGCATGGGCCAGTAACCTTATTCGGCCCATCAAATAATGGACGCTCTTGTTTTCCTCCAGTTGGGGGCTCCGCGGACGCCAACTAAGGCGTTTCTTCAAAGGAGCATTGCTGAACTCCGGGAGGCCGATCCGAACAGGGTCCGATAACAGAGCGTCTTCTATATAAAACCATTCCGAAGGCCAGTCTTCGGACGCCTTCTTAGGGGTTCCGGATGGATATCCGGTCCCGGTAATGCGCCATATTTCGGCGGCGCCCACTTGATATATGGACCCCTCGTGAGAGCGGGGTACAAGACAGAACAAACTCTTCCACAGCACGAAATGGGGCTCGACGCCCAGGAATAGCTCGCAAAGAGCTACATAACCCGCAATATGTAGGATTGAGGTGGGCGTGAGGTGATGAAGCTGGAGTCCGTAGAACTCCAGGAGCCCGCGGAGGAATGGATGTACAGGAAATTCGAGCCCCCTTATCAGATAGGGGACGAAGCATACCCGCTCCCCTTTGTTGGGATTTTGGGTAGCCTCCGCTTGCTTTCCACCTTTGTAGGTGGCCAGCCCGGCTCGAACCGGAACCATGAAGGCCGGAGGGAGATATCCCCCTGCTTGGAGCTTTACCAGCTCGTTGTGCGGAACAGAGAATCTCCTCCAATCTCCTGGCAAAGGGCTGGGAGCGCGAGAAGAGGAGCCGCGTTGACGGTCCATGATGGAATGGATTCTTGGTCGAAAGCGGTCCGATGAGTATTTGCGTGAGGAAGATGGTGATTTGGATCTGGATTCTTGCCTCCCTTATAGGCAGATTATTCGCACAACTAGGGGGTAAAACATAAAAGACACCCTGGCTTTTCACATTTGCGCGACGCGTGGAAGAAGGCCATTATTGGGTGTGGAAGCCAAGACGAGCAACATTGATGAAGAAGCCGGACACTGTTCGGCAGGTACGTGGAACTTGAAGGAGAACCCGCCTTGCAACGCCGAAGACTACACACATGCTGGACTTATCGTCATTGAAGCCTGGTTCGGGGGCTACTGAGGGAGTCCCGGATTAGGGGGTGTCCGGATAGCCGGACTACCATCACCGGCCGAACTATCATCGGCCGGACTATCATCATCGACCGGACTCCAAGACTATGAAGATACAAGATTGAAGACTTCGCACCGTGTCCGGATGGGACTTTCCTTGGCGTGGAAGGCAAGCTTGGCGATACGGATATGTAGATCGCCTACCATTGTAACCGACTTTATGTAATCCTAGCCCTCTCCGGTGTCTATATAAACCGGATGGCTCTAGTCCGTAGGACACAACAACAACAATCATACCATAGGCTAGCTTCTAGGGTTTAGCCCCCTTGATCTCGTGGTAGATCCACTCTTGTAAACATCCACAATATCAATATCAATCAAGCAGGACGTAGGGTTTTACCTCCATCAAGAGGGCCCGAACCTGGGTAAAACATCGTGTCCCTTGTCTCCTGTTACCATCCGCCTAGACGCACAGTTCGGGGCCCCCTACCCGAGATCCGCCGGTTTTGACACCGACAGCTAGGGTTACACAGAGTCGGTTACAATGGTAGGAGATCTACATATCCGTATCGCCAAGCTTGCCTTCCACGCCAAGGAAAGTCCCATCCGAACACGGGACGAAGTCTTCAATCTTGTATCTTCATAGTCTTGGAGTCCGGCCGATGATGATAGTTCGGCTATCCGGACACCCCCTAGTCCAGGACTCCCTCACCGGCTCCTCTTGAATCCGCTTGGTCGTGCTTCCGCCGCCTTCCTGGAGGTCACTGCTCTATAGGGCCTGCCTTGAGCAGGCCGTACCGACAGGCCGTCGTGGGGAACAGGACTCCGCCTGCCCGGAGCGACGTCAGGGGAGACATGGCACAGTGCCCCGCTGTGCGGAGATCTCCGTTTGTACGGAGCACTGTAGCCATGCTCCTCTTGAGCATCGGAGGCGACGCGCCTTACTGTAGCCATGCTCCGTCTTGTACTCTCGATGGGGGGCTCGGCCATCCTGCAGTTGTGGGACGGCCGCCAGCCTGTTGTCGCCCTCTCTGGAGGGCGGCAGCCAGGAACCGGCCGCCCGAAGCGTCGTGGTCTGGGGTCATCCACCCTCTGGCAGCTAGCCACTGAGCCAGCCGGCCCCAGAGGGCGGAGTTTCGGCTTGGGGCCCAGCTAGGCGGAGCTGGCCCAAAGTCTTGGTAAATCTTGGGACTCAGGTGAGCCTACCCGTGGCCCATTACTCCGACAGGGGCACTCTTTGAAGTACTTTGTGTTGGTTGGATGAATCTGAGATTGTGTGATGCATATCGTATAATCATGCCCATGGATACTTGAGGTGACAATGGAGTATCTAGGTGACATTAGGGTTTTGGTTGATTTGTGTCTTAAGTTGTTATTCTAGTATGAACTCTATGATGGATTGAGCGGAAAGAATAGCTTTATGTTATTTTACTATGAATTCTTGAATAGATCGAGCAGAAAGGATAACTTTGAGGTGGTTTCGTACCCTACCATAATCTCTTTGTTTCTTCTCCGCTATTAGTGGCTCTGGAGTGACTCTTTATTGCATGTTGAGGGATTGTTATATGATCTATCTATGTTATTATTGTTGGGAGAACTTGCACTAGTGAAAGTATGAACCCTATGCCTTGTTTCCTAGCATTGCAATACCGTTTACGCTCGCTTTTATCATTAGTTACCTTGCTGTTTTTATATTTTCAGATTACAAAAACCTATATCTACTATCCATATTGCACTTGCATCACGAACTCTTCGCCGAACTAGTGCACCTATACAATTTACCATTGTATTGGGTGTGTTGGGGACACAAGAGACTCTTTGTTATTTGGTTGCAGGGTTGTTTGAGAGACCATCTTCATCCTACGCCTCCCACAGATTGATAAACCTTAGGTCATCCACTTGAGGGAAATTTGCTACTATCCTACAACCATGTGCACTTGCAGGCCCAACAACTGTTGGAAATATGCCCTAGAGGCAATAATAAATGGTTATTATTATATTTCTGTGTTCATGATAATTGTCTATTATTCATGCTATAACTGTGTTATCCAGAAATCATAATACACGTGTGAATACATAGACCACAACAAGTCCCTAGTGAGCCTCTAGTTGACTAGCTCGTTGATCAATAGATAGTCATGGTTTCCTGACTATGGGCATTGGATGTCATTGATAACGGGATCACATCATTAGGAGAATGATGTGATGGACAAGACCCAATTCTAAGCATAGCTCAAAGATCGTGTAGTTCGTTTGGCTAGAGCTTTGGGTGTGCCAAACGTCACAACGTAACTGGGTGACTATAAAGGTGCACTATGGGTATCTCCGAAAGTGTCTGTTGGGTTGGCACGAATCGAGACTGGGATTTGTCACTCCGTATGACGGAGAGGTATCTCTGGGCCCACTCGGTAACGCATCATCATAATGAGCTCAATGTGACCAAGTGTCTGGTCACGGGATCCTGCATTACGGTACGAGTAAAGTGACTTGCCAGTAATGAGACTAAACGAGGTATTGGGATACCGACGATCGAGTCTCGGGCAAGTAATGTACCGATTGACAAAGGGAATTGAATACGGGGTTGATTGAATCCTCGACATCGTGGTTCATCCGATGAGATAATCGAGGAGTATGTGGGAGCCAACATGGGTATCCAGATCCCGCTGTTGGTTATTGATCGGAGAGGGATCTTGGTCATGTCTGCATATCTCCCGAACCCGTAGGGTCTACACACTTAAGGTTCGGTGACGCTAGGGTTGTAGAGATATTGGTATGCAGCGAACCGAAAGTTGTTCGGAGTCCCGGATGAGATCCCGGACGTCACGAGGAGTTCCGGAATGGTCCAGAGGTGAGGAATTATATATAAGAAGTGTTGTTTCGGCCATCAGGAGAATTTCGAGGGTCACCGGTATTGTACCGGGACCACCGGAAGGGTCCCGGGGGTCCACCGGGTGGGGCCACCTATCCCGGAGGGCCCTGTGGGCTGAAGTGGGGAGGGGACCAGCCCCTGGTGGGCTGGTGCGCTCCCCCCCCCTTGCCCCCCCCCTGCGCCTAGGGTTGGGAACCCTAGGGGAGGGGGCGCCTCCACTTGCCTTGGGGGGCAAGTTCCCCCCTTGCCCGGTGCCCCCCCTAGGAGATCCCATCTCCTAGGGCCGGCGCCCCCCCTGGGGACCCTATATAAAGAGGGGGGAGGGAGGGCAGCTGCACCCTGCATCTTGGCGCCTCCCTTCCCCCTTACTACACCTCTCCCTCCCGCAGACGCTTGGCGAAGCCCTGCCGGATCCCTGCTGCATCCACCACCACGCCGTCGTGCTGCTGGATATTCATCAACCTATCATTCCCCCTTACTGGATCAAGAAGGAGGAGACGTCACACTGACCGTACGTGTGTTGAACGCGGAGGTGCCGTCCGTTCAGTGCTAGGATCTCTGGTGATTTGGATCACGACGTGTACGACTCCCTCAACCCCATTCTCTTGAACGCTTTCGCTCGCGATCTACAAGGGTATGTAGATACACTCCCCTCTTTCGTTGCTGGATGAACTCATAGATTGATCTTGGTGAACGTAGGAAAAAATTTATTTTATGCAACGTTCCCCAACAGTGGCATCATGAGCTAGGTCTATGCATAGTTCTCTTTGCACGAGTAGAACAGAATTTGTTGTGGGCGTAGATGTTGTCAACTTTCTTTCCACTACTAGTCTTATTTTGCTTCAGCGATATTGTGGGATGAAGCGGCCCGGACCGACCTTACACGTACGCTTACGTGAGACAGGTTCCACCGACTGACATGCACTAGTTGCATAAGGTGGCTAGCGGGTGTCTGTCTCTCCCACTTTAGTTGGAGCGGATTCGATGAAAAGGGTCCTTATGAAGGGTAAATAGAAGTTGGCAAATCACGTTGTGGCTTTAACGTAGGTAAGAAAATGTTCTTGCTAGATCACCTATAGAAGACACGTAAAAACTTGCAACAACAATTAGAGGACGTCTAACTTGTTTTTGCAGCAAGTGTCTTGTGATGTGATATGGCCAAAGTTGTGATGAATGATGAATGATATATATGTGATGTATGAGATCATGTTCTTGTAATAGGAATCACGACTTGCATGTCGTTGAGTATGACAACCGGCAGGAGCCATAGGAGTTGTCTTTATTTTTTGTATGACCTGCGTGTCATTGAAGAATGCCATGTAAATTACTTTACTTTATTGCTAAACGTGTTAGCCATAGAAGTAGAAGTAGTCGTTGGCGTGACAACTTCATGAAGACACAATGATGGAGATCATGATGATGGAGATCATGGTGTCATGCCGGTGACGAAGATGATCATGGAGCCCCGAAGATGGAGATCAAAGGAGCTATATGATATTGGCCATATCATGTCACTATTTATGATTGCATGTGATGTTTATCATGTTTTTCATCTTGTTTACTTAGAACGACGGTAGTAAGTAAGATGATCCCTCATAATAATTTCAAGAAAAGTGTTCCCCCTAACTGTGCACCGTTGCGAAGGTTCGTTGTTTCGAAGCACCATGTGATGATCGGGTGTGATAGATCCTAACATTCGAATACAACGGGTGTAAGCCAGATTTACAAACGCAATACACTTAGGTTGACTTGACGAGCCTAGCATGTACAGTCATGGCCTCCGAACACGGAAGACCGAAAGGTCGAGCATGAGTCGTATAGAAGATACGATCAACATGAAGATGTTCACCGATGTTAACTAGTCCGTCTCACGTGATGATCGGACATGGCCTAGTTGACTCGGATCATGTTTCACTTAGATGACTAGAGGGATGTCTGTCTAAGTGGGAGTTCATTAAATAATTTGATTAGATGAACTTAATTATCATGAACTTAGTCTAAAATCTTTACAATATGTCTTGTAGATCAAATGGCCAACGCTCATGTCCACCTGAACTTCAACGCGTTCCTAGATAAAACCAAGCTGAAAGACGATGGCATCAACTATACGGACTCGGTCCGGAACCTGAGGATCATCCTCATAGCTGCCAAGAAATACTATGTCCTAGAAGCACCGCTAGGTGAAGCACCAATCCCAGAGAACCAAGACGTTACGAACGCTTGGCAGTCTCGTGCTGATGATTACTCCCTCGTTCAGTGTGGCATGCTTTACAGCTTAGAACCGGGGCTCCAAAAGCGTTTTGAGCAACACGGAGCATATGAGATGTTCGAGGAGCTGAAAATGGTTTTCCAAGCTCATGCCCGGGTCGAGAGATATGAAGTCTCCAACAAGTTCTTTAGTTGTAAGATGGAGGAACATAGCTCTGTTAGTGAGCACATACTCAAGATGCCTGGGTTGCACAACCGCTTGACTCAGCTGGGAGTTAATCTCCCGGATGACGCGGTCATTGACAGAATCCTCCAGCCGCTCCCACCAAGCTACAAGAGCTTTGTGATGAACTTCAATATGCAGGGGATGGAAAAGACCATTCCTGAGGTATATTCAATGCTGAAATCAGCAGAGGTAGAGATCAAAAAGGAACATCAAGTGTTGATGGTGAATAAAACCACTAAGTTCAAGAAAGGCAAGGGTAAGAAGAACTTCAAGAAGGACGACAAGGAATTTGCCACGCCTGGTAAGCCAGTTGCCAGGAAGAAGTCAAGCAATGGACCCAAGCCTGAGACTGAGTGCTTTTATTGCAAGGGAAGTGGTCACTAGAAGCGGAACTGCCCAAGTACTTAGCGGACAATAAGGCCGGCAAAACCAAAGGTATATGTGATATACATGTAATTGATGTGTACCTTACCAGTGCTTGTAGTAGCTCCTGGGTATTTGATACCAGTGTGGTTGCTCACATTTGTAACTCAAAGCAGGAGCTGCGGAATAAGCGGAGACTGGCAAAGGATGAGGTGACGATGCGCGTCGGGAATGGTTCCAAGGTCGATGTGATCGCCGTCGGCACGCTACCTCTACATTTACCTACGGGATTAGTTTTGAACCTCAATAATTGTTATTTAGTACCATCTTTGAGCATGAACATTGTATCAGGATCTCGTTTAATTTGAGATGGCTACTCATTTAAATCCGAGAATAATGGTTGTTCTATTTATATGAGTGATATGTTTTATGGTCATGCCCCACTGGTGAATGGTTTATTCTTAATGAATCTCGAGCGTAATGTTACTCATATTCATAGTGTGAATACCAAAAGATGTAAAGTTGATAACGATAGTCCCACATACTTGTGGCACTGCCACCTTGGTCACATTGGTGTCAAGCGCATGAAGAAGCTCCATGCTGATGGACTTTTAGAGTCTCTAGATTATGAATCGTTTGACACATGCGAGCCATGCCTCATGGGCAAGATGACCAAGACTCCGTTCTCCGGAACAATGGAGCGAGCAACCAACTTATTGGAAATCATACATACTGATGTGTGCGGTCCAATGAGCGTTGAGGCTCGCGGAGGATATCGTTATGTTCTCACTCTCACTGATGACTTGAGTAGATATGGTTATGTCTACTTGATGAAACACAAGTCTGAGACCTTTGAAAAGTTCAAGGAATTTTAGAATGAGGTAGAGAATCAACGTGACCGAAAGATAAAGTTCTTACGATCAGATCGTGGGGGTGAATATTTAAGTCACGAATTTGGTACACACTTAAGGAAATGTGGAATCGTTTCACAACTCACGCCGCCTGGAACACCTTAGCAAAATGGTGTGTCTGAACATCGTAATCGCACTCTATTGGATATGGTGCGATCTATGATGTCACTTACCGACTTACCGCTATCATTTTGGGGATACGCTCTAGAGACAACTACATTCACTTTAAATAGGGCACCGTCTAAATCCGTTGAGACGACACCGTATGAATTATGGTTTGGGAAGAAACCTAAGCTGTCGTTTCTAAAAGTTTGGGGATGCGATGCTTATGTCAAGAAACTTCAACCTGAGAAGCTCGAACCCAAGTTGGAAAAATGAGTATTCATAGGATACCCTAAGGAAACCATAGGGTATACTTTCTACTTAAGATCCGAAGGCAAGATCTTTGTTGCCAAGAACGGGTCCTTTCTGGAGAAAGAGTTTCTCTCGAAAGAATTAAGTGGGAGGAAAGTAGAGCTTGATGAAGTGCTACCTCTTGAAACGGTGATTAGCGCAACTCAGGAAAATGTTCCTGTGGTGCCAGCACCGACAAGAGAGGAAGTTAATGATGATGATCAAGATACTTCGGATCAAGCTCCTACTGAACTTCAAAGGTCCACAAGGACACGTTCCGCACTAGAGTGGTACGGCAATCCTGTCTTGAAAATCATGTTGTTGGACAATGGTGAACCTTCGAACTATGAAGAAGCGATGGCAGGCCCGGATTCCAACAAATGGCTTGAAGCCACGCAATCCGAGATAGGATCCATGTATGAAAACAAAGTATGGACTTTGACAGACTTTCCCGATGATCGGCGAGCGATAGAAAACAAATGGATCTTTAAGAAGAAGACGGACGCGGATGGTAATGTTACCATATATAAAGCTCAACTTGTCGCTAAGGGTTATCGACAAGTTCAAGGGATTGACAACATGAGACATTCTCTCCCGTAGCGAAGCTGAAGTCCGTCTGAATCATGTTAGCAGTTGCGGCATACTATGATTATGAGATATGGAAAATGGACGTCAAAACGGCATTCCTTAATGGTCACCTTAAGGAAGAACTGTATATGATGCAGGCGGAAGGTTTTGTCGACCCTAAGAATTCTAACAAGGTGTGCAAGCTCCAGCGATCCATTTATGGGCTGGTGCAAGCATCTCGGAGTTGGAACATTCGTTTTAATGAGATGATTAAAGCGTTTGGGTTTATGCAGACTTATGGAGAAGCCTGCGTTTACAAGAAAGTGAGTGGGAGCTCTGTAGCATTTCTCATATTATATGTGGATGACATACTCTTGATGGGAAATGATATAGAACTTTTGGACAGCATAAAGGCCTACTTGAATAAGTGTTTTTCAATGAAGGACCTTGGAGAAGCTGCTTACATATTAGGCATCAAAATCTATAGAGATAGATCAAGACGCCTCATAGGTCTTTCACAAAGCACATACCTTGATAAGATATTGAAGAAGTTCAATATGGATCAGTCCAAGAAAGGGTTCTTGCCTGTATTGCAAGGTGTGAGATTGAGCTCGGCCCAATGCCCGACCACGGCAGAAGATAAAGAAGAGATGAGTGTCATCCCCTATGCCTCAGCCATAGGGTCTATTATGTATGCCATGACCTGTACTAGACCTGATATAAACCTTGCCGTAAGTTTGGTAGGAAGGTACCAAAGTAATCCCAGCAAGGAACACTGGACAGCGGTCAAGAACATCCTTAAGTACCTGAAAGGGACTAAGGACATGTTTCTCGTATATGGAGGTGACGAAGAGCTTGTCGTAAAGGGTTACATCGACGCTAGCTTCGACACAGATCTGTATGACTCTAAGTCACAAACCGGATAAGTGTATATTTTGAATGGTGGGGCAGTAAGCTGGTGCAGTTGCAAGCAGAGCGTCGTGGCGGGATCTACATGTGAAGCGGAGTACATGGCAGCCTCGGAGGCAGCGCATGAAGCTATCTGGGTGAAGGAGTTCATCACCGACCTAGGAGTCATACCCAATGCGTCGAGGCCAATCGCACTCTTCTGTGACAACACTGGAGCTATTGCACTTGCCAAGGAGCCCAGGTTTCACAAGAAGACCAGGCACATCAAGCGTCACTTCAACTCCATACGTGAAAATGTTCAGGATGGAGACATAGATATTTGTAAAGTACATACGGACCTGAATGTAGCAGATCCATTGACTAAACCTCTCCCTAGGGCAAAACATGATCAACACCAGTATGCAATGGGTGTTCGATTCATCACAATGTAACTAGAATATTGACTCTAGTGCAAGTGGGAGCTATTGGAAATATGCCCTAGAGGCAATAATAAATGGTTATTATTATATTTCTGTGTTCATGATAATTGTCTATTATTCATGCTATAACTGTGTTATCCGGAATACATAATACACGTGTGAATACATAGACCACAACAAGTCCCTAATGAGCCTCTAGTTGACTAGCTCGTTGATCAACAGGTAGTCATGGTTTCCTAACTATGGGCATTGGATGTCATTGATAACGGGATCACATCATTAGGAGAATGATGTGATGGACAAGACTCAATTCTAAGCATAGCTCAAAGATTGTGTAGTTCGTTTAGCTAGAGCTTTTTACAATTGTCGAGTATCATTTCCTTAGACCATGAGATTGTGCAACTCCCGGATACCGTAGGAGTGCTTTGGGTGTGCCAAACGTCACAACATAACTGGGTGACTATAAAGGTGCACTACGGGTATCTCCGAAAGTGTCTGTAGGGTTGGCACAAATCGAGACTGGGATTTGTCACTCCGTATGACGGAGAGGTATCTCTGGGCCCACTCGGTAATGCATCATCATAATGAGCTCAATGTGACCAAGTGTCTGGTCACGGGATCATGCATTACGGCACGAGTAAAGTGACTTGCCGGTAACGAGACTAAACGAGGTATTGGGATACCGACGATCGAGTCTCGGGCAAGTAACGTACCGATTGACAAAGGGAATTGAATACGAGGTTGATTGAATCCTCGACATCGTGGTTCATCCGATGAGATCATCGAGGAGTATGTGGGAGCCAACATGGGTATCCAGATCCTGCTGTTGGTTATTGACCGGAGAGGCATCTCGGTCATGTCTGCATATCTCCCGAACCCGTAGGGTCTACACACTTAAGGTTCGGTGACGCTAGGGTTGTAGAGATATTAGTATGCAGCGAACCGAACGTTGTTCGGAGTCCCGGATGAGATCTCGGACGTCACGAGGAGTTCCGGAATGGTCCGGAGGTGAAGAATTATATATAGGAAGTGTTGTTTCGGCCATCGGGAGAATTTTGGGGGTCACCGGTATTGTACCGGGACCACCGGAAGGGTCCCGGGGGTCCACCGGGTGGGGCCACCTATCCCGGGGGGCCCCGTGGGCTGAAGTGGGGAGGGGACCAGCCCCTGGTGGGCTGGTGCGCCCCCCTTGGCCCCCCCTGCGCCTAGGGTTGGGAAACCTTGGGAGGGGGCGCCTCCACTTGCCTTGGGGGGCAAGTTCCCCCCTTGGCCGCCGCCCCCCCTAGGAGATCCCATCTCCTAGGGCCGGCCACCACTGGGGACCCTATATAAAGAGGGGGAGGGAGGGCAGCCGCACCCTACATCTTGGCGCCTCCCTTCCCCCTTGCTACACCTCTCCCTCCCGCAGACGCTTGGCGAAGCCCTGCCGGATCCCTGCTGCATCCACCACCACGCCATCGTTCTGCTGGATCTTCATCAACCTCTCCTTCCCCCTTACTGGATCAAGAAGGAGGAGACGACACACTGACCGTACGTGTGTTGAACGCGGAGGTGCCATCCGTTCGGCACTAGGATCTCCAGTGATTTGGATCACGACGTGTACGACTCCCTCAACCCCGTTCTCTTGAACGCTTCCGCTCGCGATCTACAAGGGTATGTAGATACACTCCCCTCTCTCGTTGCTGGATGAACTCATAGATTGATCTTGGTGAACGTAGGAAATTTTTTATTTTATGCAACGTTCCCCAACAACAACGTCTACAAGAAGAAGGTTGTGTAGTAGACATCAGATGATGATATGTATTATATGAGTTATGTGTTTTGGTGACCGAAGGTTGTTGGAATCCCGCGTGAGATCACGTACATGATGAGGAGTCTCGAAATGGTCGAGAGGTAAAGATTGATATATTGGAAGGTGGTATTTGGACACTGGAATGATTCTGGAGTGTTTTGGGAATTTATCGGAGTACCGGGGGTTACCGAAACCTCCCGGGGGAAGTAATGGGCCACATGGGCCATAGGGGAGAGGCAAGGCAGCCCGCAAGGGGTGGCCCCCCCATGGGGAGTCCGAATTGGACAAGGGGAGGGGGCGCGTCCCCCTTTCCTTCTGCCTCTCCCTCTCCTTCCCCTTTCCCCCCTCCGTTAGAAGGAAGGGGGGCGAATAGGACTAGGAGTCCTAGTAGGACTCCCCCATGGGGCGCACCCTAGGCCGGCCTCCTCCCCTCTCCCTCCTTTATATACAGGAGCGGGGGGCACCTCAAAGCATAGCAATTGTTCTTAGCCGTGTGCGGTTCCCCCCTCCACCGTTTACTCCTCCGGTCATATTGTCGTAGTGCTTAGGCGAAGCCCTGCGCGGATCACATCACCATCACCGTCACCACACCGTCGTGCTGACGGAACTCATCTACTCCTTTGACCCTCTACTGGATCAAGAGTTTGAGGGACATCATCGTGCTGAACGTGTGCAGAACTCAGAGGTACCGTACGTTCGATGCTTGACCGGTTGAATCGAGAAGACGTTCGACTACATCAACCGCGTTAAGCTAACGCTTCCGCTTTCGGTCTATGAGGGTACGTGGACACACTCTCCCCCTCTCGTTGCTATGCATCTCCTAGATAGATCTTGCATGAGCGTAGGAAGTTTTTTGAAATTGCATGCTACTTTCCCCAACAGTGGCATCCGAGCCAGGTCTATGCGTACATGATATGCACGAGTAGAACACAAAGAGTTGTGGGCGGTGATCGTCATACTGCTTACCACCAATGTCTTATTTTGATTCAGCATTATTGTTGGATGAAGCGACCCAGACCAACCTTACATGACGCGTTCATGAGACCGGTTCCACCGACAGACATCCAACTAGTTTTGCATAAAGGTGGCTGGCGGGTGTCTATTTCTCCAACTTTAGTTGAATCGAATTTGACTGTGGTCGGTCCTTGTGAAGGTTAAAACAACAAACTTTATAAATCACCGTTGTGGTTTTTGTGCCGTAGGTAAGTACGGTTCATGCTAGAAGCCCGTAGCAGCCACGTAAAACTTGCAACAACAAAGTAGAGGACATCTAACTTGTTTTTGCAGGGCATGTTGTGATGTGATATGGTCAAGACATGATGTGATATACGTTGTTGTATGAGATGATCATGTTTTGTAAAAGTTATCGGCAACTAGAAGGATCCATATGGTTGTCGATGTATTGTATGAAATACAAACGCCATGTAATTGCTTTACTTTATCACTAAGCGGTAGTGATAGTCATAGAAGCAATAGTTGGCCAGACAACCATGAAGCTACGATGGAGATCAAGGTGTCAAGCCAGTGATGATGGAGATCATGACATTGCTTTGGTGATGGAGATCAAAAGCACAAGATGATGATGGCCATATCATGTCACATATTTTGATTGCATGTGATGTTTATCTTTATGCATCTTATTTTGCTTAGTATGGCGGTACCATTATAAGATGATCCCTTAACTAAATTTCAAGGTATAAGTGTTCTCCCCGAGTATGCGCCGTTGCTAAAGTTCTCCATGCTGCGACACCACGTGATGATCGGGTGTGATAGGCTCTACATTCAAATACTATGGGTGCAAGCCAGTTTTGCACATGCGGAATACTAGGGTTAAACTTGACGAACCTAGCATATACAGATATGGCCTCGGAACACTAGAGACTAAAAGGTCGAACATGAATCATATAGTGGATATGATCAACATAGAGATGTTCACCATTGGTGACTACTCCATCTCACGTGATGACCGGACATGGTTTAGTTGATTTGGATCACGTATCATTTAGATAACTTGAGGGGTGTCTATCTAAGTGGGAGTTCTCAAGTAATATGATTAATTGAACTTAATTTATTATGAACTTAGTCCTGATAGTTTTTGCACATCTATGTTGTAGATCAATGGCCCGTGCTACCATTCCCTTGAATTTTAATGTGTTCCTAGAGAAAGCTAAATTGAAAGATGATGGTATAAACTAGACATACTGGGTTCGTAACTTGAGGATTATCCTCATTGCTGCACAGAAGAATTATGTGCTTGATGCACCGCTAGGTGTACCACCTTCCCCAGCAACTACAGACATTGTGAATGCCTAGCAGTCGCGTGTTGATGACTACTCGTTAGTTCAATGTGCCATGCTTTATGGCTTAGAATTGGGACTTCAAAGACGTTTTGAACATCACGAACCATATGAGATGTTCCAGGAGTTGAAGTTATTATTTTAAGCAAATGCCCGAGTTGAGAGATATGAAGTCTCCAACAAGTTCTATATCTGCAAAGTGAAGGAGAACAGTTCTGTTAGTGAGCACATACTCAGAATGTCTGGGTACCTTAATCACTTGACTCAGCTGGGAGTTAATCTTCCAGATGATTGTGTCATTGACAGAGTTCTTCAATCACTGCCACCTAGCTATAAAGGCTTCGTGATGAACTACAATATGCAAGGGATGGAAAAGACTATTCCCGAGCTCTTCGCAATGCTAAAGGTTGCGGAGGTACAAATCAAGAAGGAGAATCAAGTGTTGATGGTTAACAAGACCACTAGTTTCAAAAAGAAAGGTAAGGGTAAGAAGGGGAAATTCAAGAAGAATGACAAGCAAGTTGCACTCCCGAGAAGAAAACCAAAGCTGGACCCAAGCTTGAAACTGAGTGCTTCTACTGCAAGGGACTAGTCACTGGAAGTGGAACTGCCCCAAGTATTTGGCGGATAAGAAAGATGGCAAAGTGAGCAAAGGTATATTTGATATACATGTTATTAATGTGTACCTTACTAATTCTCGTAGTAGTGCATGGGTATTTGATACCGGTTCGGTTGCTCATATTTGTAACTCGAAGCAGGGACTACGGATCAAACAAAGATTGGCTAAGGACGAGGTGACGATGCGCGCCGGGAATGGTTCCAAGGTCGATGTGATCGCCATCAGCACGCTACCTCTACATTTACCTCCGGGATTAGTTTTAGACCTGAATAATTGTTATTTGGTGCCAGCGTTGAGCATGAACATTATATCTGGATCTTGTTTAGTGCGAGACGGTTATTCATTTAAATCAAAGAATAATGGTTGTTTTGTTTATATGAGTAATATCTTTTATGGTCATGCACCCTTGAAGACTGTTCTATTTCTGTTGAATCTTGATTGTGGTGATACACATATTCATAATATTGATGCCAAAAGATGCAAAGTTGATAATGATAGTGCAACTTATTTGTGGCACTGCCGTTTGGTTCATGTCAGTGTAAAGCGCATGAAGAAACTCCATAATATGGACTTTTGGAATCACTTGATTATGAATCATTTGATACTTGTGAACCGTGCCTTATGGGCAAGATGACTAAAACTCTGTTCTCCGGAACAATGGAACGAGCTAATGACTTATTGGAAATAATACATACTGATGTATGCGGTCCTATGAGTGTTGAGGCTTGTGGCGGGTATCGCTATTTTCTGACCTTCACAGATGATTTGAGCAGATATGTGAATATCTACTTAATGAAGCACAAGTCTGAAATTGTTGTGCGATATAACTATTAAGTATGACCCGCCCAGGAGGTGCTGGGTTATACCTATGGCGGTTCATCAATATGAAGCCCGTGAGGATATTGAAGATGGCAGTTCATGGAGCAAGGGCCCAAGGCCCAAGGGCGACTTAAGGCCCATAGGGGTAAACCGCCGTATGTGTATGACTTATATTGTAAGGCAAGTATATTTAGTCACCGAGCCGGACACGCTGTCTATGAGCCGGCCGGGACTCCGTGAGCCGTTGGGCGTCAACCTGTGTATATAAAGGGACGACCCGACGGCGGTTCAGGGCAAGAAACCAGAGATCGAAAGCTAGGTCAAGCGCACTCGCTCCCCGGTAATCGAGACATAAGCAATACCACCCCAAACTGGATTAGGCCTTTACCTTCACCGCAAGGGCCGAACCAGTATAAATTCTTGTGTCCTTTGTCCCGTTTAACCCCTTTAAGTTAACCTAGTTGTGATGGCTCCACGACTAAGTCCTCACACTAGGACATCTGCCCAGAATATTCCACGACAGTTGGCGCCCACCATGGGACCAGCGCACGGTGGTTTCGAGTTCTTAAAGGGCATCTTCGAAGGGATCAAGGGATACGCTATGGGCCGGATGACCAAGAGTCGTCACGGAAGCTCTACATCGACGATGCAGGCTGGGGCCCCAAAGCCGGCTCAATTGAGTACGGGTACCAGGTCCCCTTCAGCGAAATTCACGTCTTCATCGGCAACATCGGCGAGCCGGACCCTGAGTCGGACATCTGCACCGACATCATTGAGACGGCTCAGCGGGCAAGACCCGCCCGAGCTCAGCCCTCCATGAAAGGATTTCAAAGGACCTCGGAAGGTGCCTAACTACACGGCCGACTTACCCCCAGAGGTGTGGATTGAGAGTTACGAGATGGCCATGGAACTGTTGGAGGTCAGTGATGCTGCGTGTGCCAAAATACTTCACCATGATGCTGGATGGGATGGCCCGTACTTGGTTAATAGGGCTGTCTGCCAATTCCATTGGGTCATGGGGCGGGCTAAAAGCCCGGTTTATCCAGAACTTTAAAGATACGTGCAAACAACCCATGTCGATTGTGGATTTGGATGCTTACGCCCAAGAGGAGGGCGAGTCAACAACCCATTGGGTGTGCCGGGTCAAGGCTATCATACACTCATCTGATAACATCAATGTCGGCTCTGCAGTTATAATGTTAGAGAAGAATTGTCGTTTTTTGCCTCTTAAGCAGAAGCTGGGGTGGCTCAAGCGTGATTGCAATGATCTAGGGTAACTGATGGCGGCTCTAATTAAATATGCCGACTCTGATAGTACCAAGGACCCCGAGTCTGATGATGAAAAGCCGGGAAAGGGAAAGAAGAGTGGCAACACCAAGGGTCAGCAGCATAACCCGGTGAGTCAGGGGGGCAACAATAAGCGCAAGGCCGATAATAATTCAGATTTTGTGGCCAATACCAAT
This sequence comes from Triticum aestivum, assembly GCF_018294505.1. NCBI lineage: Eukaryota > Viridiplantae > Streptophyta > Magnoliopsida > Poales > Poaceae > Triticum > Triticum aestivum. The sequence continues at coordinate 340,420,739 of NC_057795.1, forward strand.
ACACGGAATAACGGTCAGCATCGTAAGGGAAAGCCAGCTCCTCGGATAGGTGGATCATGTGTAAATCTTGGGCAGTTGCTGAATCAGCCTTGCCCAAAGCATGGCACGAAGGAAAGGCAGTCCAGTCACCTTTGGAAAGATTGTCAAATTATGAGGGAGTTCAAAAACTCTGATTTTTTCCAGAACAATCATGGGCCGGGCAGCGGCTTAGGTTCTGGTGGCGGCGGTTCTCATGGCCCGGGTTATGGTGGTGGCGATTCTAGTTCCGGCTTCCAGGGTCACCAAAACCATCAAGGTAATCAGGGTGGTTACAATCAACAATCCGGTCAAGGGGGTCAGCAGCAGCAGTCTGGATATCAAAGCCATCCGAAGCAGTTGAATAGCGGGAAGTACCACATCTTCACCACAAGTCTATGAAAGCGGGACCTGAAGCTCCACAAGAGGGTTGTGAACGCCGTTGAGCCGGCAGTTCCCCATTACTTGCGATGGTCTGAGCAACACATTATGTGGAGTAGCGAGGATCACGTGCCCCGGGTTGATAATCCGGGTCACTTGTCCTTGGGGGTGGTGCCTCAAGTTGGTGGATACAAATTCACTAAGGTACTCATGGATGGGGGTAGCAGCATTAATATCCTATAGTATGATACTTCCCATCGCATGGGGTTGACTGAAAAAATCTTAAGCCGTCCAATACTATTTTCCATGGAGTGGTGCCTGGTAAGTCGGCGTACCCTGTAGGCAAGATTGAGCTGGAAGTAGCCTTTGGGGATGAACATGATTCCAGAGCCGAGAGACTAACCTTTGAAGTGGTCAAGATTAGAAGCCTGTATCACGCTCTATTCGGACAGTCGGCTTATGCCAAGTTCATGGCACGACCTTGTTATGTTTATGTGCAGCTCAAAATGCCGGGTTATAAGGGGACCATCACAGTGCATGGAAGCAGGAAAATAGTTTTGGAGTGTGAAGAAGGTGATGTTGCTTATGCTGAGTCTATCTGTGCAACAGAGGAGTTGAAGTTTTACAAAGACAATGTTGATCCAGCGGATATGACATCTTTGAAAAAGCCAACTATAGAGCATGAACTAGTATTGAAGTTTAAGTCGGCTGATGACACTAAGCTAGTTGACTTTGTTCCTGGCGACTCATCCAAGTAGTTCAATATCAGTGCTAACCTAGATCCTAAATAAGAAAGCGCGCTCATCAAGTTCATCCATGAGAACCGGGACATCTTTGCATGGAAACCTTATGATATGCCAGGTGTACCAAGGGAACTCGCTGAGCACACTCTTAATATTGATCCAAAGTTTAAGCCAGTCAAGCAATTCCTTCGTTGCTTCAATGAAAGGCGTAGGGCCATTGGTGAAGAGGTGGCCTGTCTCTTGGCAGCTGGGTTCATTGTCTCAGTCTTTCATCCTGAGTGGTTGGCTAATCCAGTGCTGGTGCTTAAAAATAATGGCACTTGGCGTATGTGTGTGGACTACACAGACTTAAACAAGGCTTGTCCGGCTAATCCTTTTGCTCTCCCTCGTATTGATCAAATCATTGATGCTACAGCGGGTTGTGAGCGTTTGAGTTTTTTGGATGCTTATTCTGGCTATCATCAGATCAAGATGGCAGTTAAAGACCAGGAGAAGACAACTTTTATCACTCCCATTGGAGCCTTCTGCTATGTGTCTATACCTTTTGGGCTCAAGAGTGGCCAGGCAACTTACCAGCGATGCGTAGCAGAATTGTCTTCACAGTCAGATTGGGCGCAATGTTCATGCTTATGTGAATGATATTGTGGTGAAATCCAGAGAGAAAGAAACTTTGATAGATGATTTGAAGGAGACCTTCAACAATCTCCGGGTCTACAAGATGATGCTTAACCCAGCCAGGTGCATTTTTGGTGTGCCAGCGGGCAAGCTTTTGGGTTTTCTGGTTTCTAACAGAGGCATTGAAGCTAACCCAGAGAAGATCGAGGCCATAACCTCCTTGGCAAAGCCGGCGTGTATCAATGATGTTCAACGTCTAGCGGGTCGGATTGCTGCCTTAAGCCGGTTCATAAGCCGGTTGGGTGAGAAGGCCATACCACTGTACCAGATGATGAACAAAACAAATCACTTTGTTTGGAGTGATGCTGCTAATGATGTGTTTGAAGCTTTGAAGAAACAGCTGGCTGAGCCACCAGCCCTTGCTACTCCTATTGATAAGGAGCCATTGTTATTATATGTGGCTGCTAACGCCCGGGCTGTCAGTGTAGCTGTTGTGGTGGAACGGAAGGAAGCAGGCAAGGAATATCCGGTTCAACGGCCGGTTTACTATATCAGTGAAGTACTCATTGAGTCCAAGCAGAGGTATCCACACTGGCAGAAGCTTGTATATGGGTTGTTCATCGCCAGTCGGAAGCTTAAACAATATTTTCTGGGTCATCCCATCATTGTGGTTAGTTCTTCCCCCTTAGGGGATATTATTCAAAACAGAGAAGCCACATGTCAGGTAGCCAAGTGGGCCATTGAGCTTGGACCTCATGGTTTGAAGTATATGCCTCGCACGACCATCAAGTCTCAAGCACTTGTGGATTTCATCAATGACTGGACATAGCTGCAGATGCCTGAAGAAAAGCCGGATAACACATATTGGACTATTCACTTTGATGGGTCCAGACAATTGGAAGGCTCGGGGCTGGAGTGGTCTTAGCTTCCCCTTGAGGTGACAAGTTTTGTTATGTTTTAAGGTTGATGTTTCCCTGTACTAACAATGCAGCTAAGTATGAAGCCTTACTCCACGGTGTTCGGATGGCTAAGGAGATGAATTTAAGCTGGGTGAGATGTTTCAGCGACTCAGACTTGGTAGCTCAGCAAGTTTCAGGCAAATGGGATTCTAAGGATCCACAAATGGCGGCTTACCGCCATGAGGTTGACGCTATTGCTGGGCACTTCAAGGGTTATCAAGTGGAACACATTGATCAGAGGAAAAATGACGCGGCTGATGCCTTAAGCCAGTTAGGGTCCCAGCATAAGCCGGTGCCACCTAACACTTTCTTGGATATTCTGAATAACCCTTCTGTCCAATTGCCTACAGAGGAAGATCTGACTATTCCTGACCCGGAAGCACAATTGGTGGCGGCTCTTCACGCTATTCCTGATTGGACAGTTCCATATTTGGCTTATATGACCCGGGGCGAGTTACCTAAGGATGAAACTTTGACCAGATAGATAATCCGGCGGTCTAAGTCAATGACAGTTTTTAATGGAGGGCTGCACCGTTGCAGTGTTACTGGAGCATTTCAACGTTGCGTTTCTCCTGAAGAGGGTCGTGAACTTCTTCGCGGGATTCATGAAGGAGATTGTGGTCATCATGCCGGCTCTAAATCTATCATGGCTAAAGCTTTTCGTCATGGATTTTATTGGCTGACGGCTCATGCTGATGCAGAGGATTTGGTTAGTAAATGTGATGGTTGTCAGAAATTTTCACGGCGAGCTCATGTGTCGGCTCAAGAATTGAGGATGATTCCAATTACTTGTCCATTTGCAGTTTGGGGGCTTGATATGGTTGGGCCTTTTAAAAGGTCCAAGGATAAAAAGACCGACCTTTTGGTGGCGGTTGAAAAATTCACAAAGGGGGTCGAAGCAGAGCTGGTCAGTAAGTGTGACGTGGCAATGGCGGTTCAATTCATCAAAAAGGTGATTTTTCGCTTTGGTTTTCCCCCACAACATTATAACTGATAATGGCACTAATCTGTCCAAGGGTGCTATGAAAGAGTTTTGTCAACGTGAGCATATTCGACTTGATGTGTCGTCGATAGCTCACCCCCTATCCAATGGTCAAGCTGAAAGAGCCAATCAAGAAATATTGAGAGGCATTAAGCCCCAGCTTATGGTTACCTTGCAGAGGACGCCGGGTTGTCGGGTGGAGGAGTTGCCTTAAGTGCTATGGAGTATCAATACTACCCCCAACAGATCTACAGGTTACATGCCTTTCTTCATGGTTTATGGAGTAGAGGCGGTTCTTCCTAGTGACATCATGGCTTTATTCATGGCTTATGTTGAAGCTGATAATGAAAAAGCACGTGAGGATGCACTTGACCTATTAGATGAGGAGCGTGACCTTGCGGCGGCTCATTCGGTGATTTACCAACAAGATTTGCACTGTTATCACAGCCGCCGGGTTAAGACCAGAACCTTTCAAGAAGGTGACTTGGTGCTCCGGCTCATCCAGGATCAAACTGATATGCACAAGCTATCCTCACCTTGGGAAGGACCTTTTGTGGTCAGCAAGAATCTGAACAATGGGTCATACTACCTTATTGATATTCAAGAACACAAGGACTCACGTAAGTCGGAGGAGGAGACCCGCCGGCCGTGGAATATTGCTCATCTTCGGCCTTAATACACTTGAGCATCGGCTCTTATGATGTACGTATTTGACAATGTATATATTATGATGTTTATAATAAAGCCGGCATCCCTGATAAATAGGGCCTCTGTCGTTTCATTTCCATGAATAATGAGTCTTTTTCATCATAATTTCAATGGTCATTTGGGGGCTTCCTGCTCGTATTCAAACCATAGCTGTGAATATCCCTCTTGATCGTGCAATGCCAAAACTTATGGTCACTTGGGGGCTTCCTGCTCGTATTCGAAGCATAGCTATGAATATCCCTCTTGATCGGCGCAATGCCAAAACTTATGGTCACTTGGGGGCTTCCTGCTCATATTTGAAGCATAGCTGTGAGTATCCCTCTTGATCGACGCAATGCCAAAAATTTATGGTCACTTGGGGGCTTCCTGCCGTATTCGAAGCATAGCTGTGAATATCCCTCTTGATCTGCTCAATGCCACAAACCACTTGGGGGCTTCCTGCTTGTATTCGAAGCACAGCTACGAAATAACCCTTTTGGTCCGGCTCATACGCCATGATTACAAACCACTTCGGAGCTTCCTACTCGTATTTGAAGCATAGCTATGAAATAACCCCTTTGGTCCGGCTCATACGCCATGATTACAAAGCACGTGGGGGCTTCCTGTTCAAACATAGGTGTATTCACCAAAGAGAACATAGTGTTACTACCCACGTGAGCTGGTTTTAGTCGTTAAGTTGCCAGTGTATAATGATTTCATGTGTTTAGAGCATTGTGCTCTAAGCTTTGGGACATTACCCCTTGCTGCATATGGCGTGATAAGCCGGTGGTATAAATCAATTGAACAGGCCATTCTGCTCTCACTCTTTGGGTTGTAACCCTTACTGCATGGGTATCATAAGCGGGCAGTACGATTCAGTATCACAGGTATGATATTTTTTGTTATGATTATATCTAATCATGATTAAACCGGCCCCGACTGTAAACTGTTTTAATCATCAGTGGTTTCATATGGGGTATTATGACCCGCCCTGTGGTAAACCGCCAGGGCATTTGTGATCTCCTTGTGTGCAGGACAAGATAAAATCTCATCTGCATAAATCAACGTCGTCATAAGGGTATAATGATAGATTCCAAGTGGCAGATCAAACAGTGTTGGGCAAAACACAAACGTGCATGATGGCATGACAGAGCAAAGTTTTTGCTAGCCTATTACATGACTCAGTGAGCCAAAATGATTAAGTGTTTTTAGGAGATCAAATATATGAACTGCCCATCGGATCAATCTTCTTGGCCCTGACAGCTTGAAGCTTCTGGATCATCCTTCTCCGCTTCTTTTCGTCCTCCTCTGCTGCCTGGAAGTTTGGTGATGACCAATCAATGCCACACAAGGCTTGTAATTTAGCTTCATCATCTATAAGCTCAGACGGGTCAACTTCAGGAGCAAAAGTGTGCTTACGGATTGGGGAAATTAGATCCATCACTTTGTAAGCCGGCGTAGGCAGCTTCTGATTTTCCATGTCATAAGTTGGTTGATATTTTGAAAGATCTATTTCATTGGCAATCAGGCTGGCCAAGGGACGTATCTCCTTCACGCAGGCGGCAAAGTCTTTCTTCTCAAAGGGAGTGCCATCCTCTTTTAAGCTTGGATACCCGGTAGCTATATCGGCCAGGTCTAGCTTTGGTAGCCATGCTTTGGCCTGGCTTAGAGCTGTCACAGCACCGGCTCTTGCAGATGATCGCTTCATCTCATTGATCCTCTCAGGCAGAACAGAAAGCTTCTTCAAGACATCGCTCAAGAGAGTAGGTGCTTGATTAGCCGAAGAAATCGTGGCTAGTGCATGCTGAGTTCCAATATATAGCTGTTCAACAAGTGTATAAACAACTTTCAACTTCACCAGCATCTCTTGACTAAGATTGGTGCTCCTGGGACTTGAATAATAATTATGGATGGGTTAGAGGCGGTTTATACCATCAAGGAAGATATTCACATATGATACTAGTAAGGCGACTCACCAAAGATAGTAGAAACCATCTGGGATACACGATGTTTTAAACCAGTAAGCTCAGTGGTCACCACTTGAAGAGCTGCCTCAGCCTTTTCAGCCCGCTGTATCAAGGCAGTTTTTTCTTCAGCCTAGGCATTTCTTTCAACCTGAAAACTGGTCTTCAACTTTTCAGTTTCAGCTACTCTAAACTGGAATTTTGAGTCCGCCTTCCGGGTCTCAGCTTGGTGCTCCAGCCAGGTTTTCATGTTAGTCAGTTGCGATTGAAGCTGAGAAGTGGTGTCCTGTACATACATCGGTTCAAAATCATGTTTGTATTTGGGTTACAGAAAAGAAGTCCCAACCATTTTGGAAGCAACAACACTTGGCACTTGGGAGCTAATGCCTACTAAGAAATTATTCATACAACGGCTCATGTGACTAAGCGCCAAGCACTTTGCAAGAAAGAGTACTTGGCACTTGGGGGCTAATGCATATTGCTCGCATCTTATGATGACCCGATTGTGCTACGAACAAACACAGCCGGCTCATGGGGGCTACACAAGTAAGCTTTGATTCATAAACAACAATGAACAGGACCGGTTCATTTATGCTGATTAAACCGGCCCTTGGGGGCTACGGATGCAGTGTTAATTAATCATTAAAGATCTGCTTTAACTAAGATGGTGTAAGCCGGATTTTGAAGGATTCTATCAAGTCTACAACATATTCAATTCTATCACATACAATAGACTTGGGGGCTGACAGGATATGCATAACTCATTAACGAATGACTACATACCTCAAAAAAATTATGCATCTACTTCACCATGTCAACTTCAAGATCGCGGCTGGTGTGCACTTGATTGAGATAACCAGAGTATACTCAACCAATACTCAGTTGAGAGTAGTTGGCAGCGTCAAATCTCACTTTTCGCCTCTCAATATGTTCTTCTTTGGCGGAGTGCTTGGCCAGGACAGTAGGTCTTCCCGACTCTCTAAAGCCGGCGCCAGTAATCATCACGTCATCGGGCATTTGTTTCAGCCAGCTTAATTGGGCTTGATGATTCAGTGTTCAAGGGATCGTTGTTTGTCTGATCAATAGAAGGGTCAGGAATCACTGGTGGAACATCAAGAACTGGTTCTTCTGGTTGAGGGACGGAGGTTTCATGCGCTGGAATTTGTTGCTTCAGTTCATTGACTTTGGGGTCTTCAGCCGGCTTGGTGACCCTTGCCTTCTTGCTAGGCTTGGCCTTTCCACTACATGGGTCATGAGAGGTCAGCATAAATATAAAGGAGCATGAGGAGCAAATAATAAGTATTTGCTATTACGCAGGAGCAGTTTTCAAAGCTGGCGACTGTGATGAGTCGCCGAAAGAGGAGCAAGATGTCCCCTGATAATTTGAATCGAAAGAATTAAGTGGTCGGCGGATGAGACCCACCAGAGGATAAAAAGAATTTAAATCGGGGATGACCTTGTTTCCACGTTTCCTTGAAGTGTTCTGTAAGCCGGAAGATAATTCTTCACCTCCGCTGGTCCGAGTCTGTCACCGGCTCTCGTGTTGTTGTTGCTTCAAAAGAAAGTGAGGATCCAAATGAGCTAAGGGGTGTGAAAAGCTTACTTTCCGGATTACTCTTCGATTTTTCTGTCTTAGTAAAGGCTCAGAGTCAGAGGAAATGATAGTTACCTCTTCATCGCCAGCTTGACTGGCCCCCGTGTCATCCTGATGATAATCAATGTCAATAAGATAGTTGAAAAAAGAGCCAAGAGAATCAAGAGCTACCTCCAACTCAGAGTTGTCGTTCAGCTCAAACAGCTTGGAAGTACTGGATTTCTTCTTATTCTTCTTGGCGGTTTTCTTGGCAGCCCTGGCCTTTTTGGCAGCCTCATGGTCATATTTCTTTTTCCAAAAATCAGTATCAGCCTGTGAAAATCATCAAAGTTGAGTTAGTAGAACATTGGAGTGATGAAGATAAAGTAAGTAATTTAAAGACTCACCTCTGGTGGCAGGTTAAGTGTGCAGAAAGGGTTCAGACCCACTTTGTTGCAGTCTTCCGGATCTTCATTCAGAAGGGACTCTGTCATTTCTTTGATGGCGTCATCAGTTAAACACATGGAGCTGTGGCACAGTGGATCCTTCTTACCACTCGTGTAAGTACACATTAAGCCGGATCGGCGACTCAAGGGTATGATCTGCCAAGCAACCCAACATCGAACCCAAGTCAATACCAATTAAACTGTTTCCCAGCAGAGCCTTGACCTTTGCAATAGTGGGGGGAGCTTTTTACGTTCAGCAGTGGTAAGCTTCTCAGGAAGATGATGTTTTGAGTCAAGACACTGGGCACGATAGCCTGGCAGTGGGTTCTCGTCAGCCGGAGAGGTATCTTTGCAATAAAACCATGTCTGGTTGCAATCTTTGGGGTGACTCGGCAAGTGAGCATAGCGGAAAATAGCATCTCTTCTTTGTTGAATTGAGATTCCGCCAAGTTCCAAGTTGGGTCCGTTTGTAAACTCGTTTTGGTGGTTTAGATAAAAATATTCCTTAAACAGTTCAACATCGGGCTCCTCTTGAAGGTATACTTCATAGAAAACTTGGAAGTTGCAGATGTTTGATACGGAATTGGGTCTGATGTCTTGAGGATGAAGCTCAGAGAAGTGCAAAACATCTCGGAAAAATTTAGAACCGGGCGGTGAGAAGCCCCGATTCATGTGATCAGTAAAAGCAATGACTTCACCATCCTTTGGCTGAGGTCTTTCTTCTTCTGGATTGGGGGCGCGATAATGCATGATAGTTTTTTCTGGTAAATAACCGGTTTCGACAAAGTCTTTGAGCGTGTCCTTAGTGATAATGGAGGGAACCCAGTTACATGAAATGGCTGTCTTCGGCGGCATTGTGAAGAAAAAAGCCTAAAAGAAAAACACAATTTTGCCGGTTTAAGTTGATTCATTAAGCCGGAGGAAAAGCACTACAGTACATATTCAGAATGGCGGCTTAAAAGGGGCCTAATGATATATGACTAGCTACAACTGGTGATGTAAGCCACCATGACCAGATTGATATCTATCTAGAGTGAAATCTGCTAAGTGTTGAATCTAGCTACAACTAGTGATGTAAGCCGCCATGACCAGATTGATATCTATTAAGAGTGAAATCTGCTAAGTGTTGAAAAAATAGGTTTTTACATATTGGAGCAGGTGATTTGGATCGAGCGCTGTGTGGAAAAAGAAAATAAATTCTAAACCAAAAGCGGCAGCAGAGGAGTTCGTGTGCTCTGTTGAGATCTTCTATGAAGGAAAAAGTGTGCTGATATTAAAAGCAAAGGCTAAACTGCTACCGCACGAGTTTTATACTATTTTCATATCAGAAGCTACTGGGGTTGAAGAAGAAAATGAAGAAAAACAAAGAACACCCTAGTACAGATCTGAAGCGGAGGGAGATGGATATTTACAGAGGTAGATGGACTACGGTGGAGCGCCGGCGTTTTCTGGACCAGTCAGGTTGATGCAGCGGCCTGAGTTGGTGCAGCAGTCGGAGGACGGCGGCGGCGAAGCTCGAGGCGAAAAAGGAGTCATGAGAGGATGAGGAAGACGACAAGGAAAGAGGGGAAATGAAAAGAGGGCTGTCTGACCCTATTTATAAAGAGAAGGGAAGGGGTGGGCGCGAAAAACGAGGAGGCCAAAGAATGATTATCCAGCGGTACGGATGCCTCGGTTTTCGGAATGGTCATTATGTTGGGGAACGTAGTAATTTAAAAAAAATTCCTACACACACGCAAGATCATGGTGATGCATAACAATGAGAGGGGAGAGTGTTGTCCACGTACCCTCGTAGACCGAAAGCGGAAGCGTTAGCACAACATGTTTGATGTAGTCGTATGTCTTCACGATCTGACCGATCAAGTACCGAACGTACGACACCTCCGAGTTCAGCACACGTTCAGCTTGATGACATCCCATGAACTCCGATCCAGCAGAGCTTTGCGGGAGAGTTCCGTCAGCACGACAGCGTGATGACGGTGTTGATGATGCTACCGGCGCAGGGCTTCGCCTAAGCATCGCTACGATATTACCGAGGTGGAATATGGTGGAGGGGGCACCACACACGGCTAAGAGATCAAGAGATCAATTGTTGTGTCTAGAGATGCCCCTGCCCCCGTATATAAAGGAGCAAGGGGGGAGGCCGGCCGGCCCCTGTAGGGCGCGCCAGGAGGAGTCCTCCTTTTAGTAGGAGTAGGACTCCCCTTTCCTACTCCTACTAGGAGGAGGAAAGGATGGAGGAGAGGGAGAAGGAAGGAGAGGGAGAAAGGATGAAAGATGGGCCGGCCCCCTAGTCCAATTCCGTTTGGGCTAGGGCGGCTGCGCGCCCTGCCTCCTCTCTTCCACCACTTGGCCCATGAGGCCCATTACTTCTTCCCCGTATTCCCGTAACTCCCCGGTACCCCGAAAAATACCCGAATCACTCGGAACCTTTCTGATAGCCGAATATAGTCGTCCAATATATCGATCTTTATGTCTCAACCATTTCGAGACTCCTCATCATGTCCCCGATCTCATCCGGGACTCCAAACTACCTTCAGTACATCAAATCACGTAAACTCATAATACCGATCGTCACCGAACTTTAAGCGTGCGGACCCAACGGGTTCGAGAACTATGTAAACATGACCGAGACACGTCTCCGGTCAATAACCAATAGCGGAACCTGGATGCTCATATTGGCTCCTACATATTCTATGAAGATCTTTATCGGTCAAAGCGCATAACAACATACGTTGTTCCCTTTGTCATCGGTGTGTTACTTGCCCGAGATTCGATCATCGGTATCTCAATACCTAGCTCAATCTCGTTACCGGAAAGTCTCTTTTATCTCGTTCCGTAATACATCATCCCGCAACTAACTCATTAGTCACATTGCTTGCAAGGCTTATAGTGATGTGCATTACCGAGAGGGCCCAGAGATACCTCTCCGAGAATCGGAGTGACAAATCCTAATCTCGAAATACGCCAACTCAACAAGTACCTTTGGAGACACCTGTAGAGCACCTTTATAATCACCCAGTTACATTGTGACATTTGGTAGCACAGAAAGTGTTCCTCCGGTAAACGGGAGTTGCATAATCTCATAGTAATAGGAACATGTATAAGTCATGAAGAAAGCAATAGCAACATACTAAACGATCAAGTGTTAAGTTAACGGAATGGGTCAAGTCAATCACATAATTCTCCTAATGATGTGATCCCGTTAATCAAATGACAACTCATGTCTATGGCTAGGAAACGTAACCATCATTGATTCAACGAGCTAGTCAAGTAGAGGCATACTAGTGACACTTTGTTTGTCTATGTATTCACACATGTATCAAGTTTCCGGTTAATACAATTCTAGCATGAATAATAAACATTTATCATGAAATAAGGAAATAAATGATGACTTTATTATTGCCTCTAGGGCATATTTCCTTCAGTCTCCCACTTGCACTAGAGTCAATAATCTAGTTCACATCATCATGTGATTTAACACCAATATTCACATCTGTATGTGATTAACATCCATAGTTCACATCGTCATGTGACCAACACCAAAAGGGTTTACTAGAGTCAATAATCTAGTTCACATTGCTATGTGATTAACACCCAAAGAGTACTAAGGTATGATCATGTTTTGCTCATGAGAGAAGTTTAGTCAAAGGGTCTGTCACATTCAGAGTCGTGTGTATTTTGCAAATATTCTATGTCTACAATGCTCTGCACGGAGCTACTCTAGCTGATTGCTCCCACTTTCAATATGTATCCAGATTGAGACTTAGAGTCATCTGGATTAGTGTAAAAGCTTGCATCGATGTAACTCTTTACGACGAACTTTTTTATCACCTCCATGATCGAGAAACATCTCCTTAGTCCTCACTAAGGATATTCTTGACTGCTGTCCAGTGATCTACTCCTGGATCAAAATTGTACTCCCTTGCCAAACTCAGAGCAAGGTATACAATAGGTCTGGTACACAGCATAGCATACTTTATAGAACCTATGACTGAGGCATAGGGAATGACTTTCATTCTCTTTCTATTTTCTGCCGTGGTCAGGATTTGAGTCTTACTCAATTTCACACCTTTGCAACACAGGCAAGAACTCCTTTGACTGTTCCATTTTGAACTACTTCAAAAACTTATCAAGGTATGTTCTCATTAAAAAATCTTATCAAGCGTCTTGATCTATCTCTATAGATCTTGATGCTCAATGTGTAAGCAGCTTCACCGAGGTCTTTCTTTGAAAAATCTCTTATTCAAGTATCCTTTTATGCTATCCAGAATTTCTATATCATTTCCAATCAACAATATGTCATCTACATATAGTTTTAGAAATGCTACAGAGCTCCCACTCACTTTCTTGTAAATAAAGGTCTTCTCCAAAAGTCTGTATAAAACCATATGCTTTGATCAACTCATCAAAGCGTATATTCCAACTCCGAGATGCTTGCACCAGTCCATAGATGGATCACTGGAGCTTGCACATTTTGTTAGCACCTTTAGGATTGACAAAACCTTCTGGTTGCATCATATACAACTCTTCTTTAATAAATCCATTAAGGAATGCAGTTTTGACATCCATTTGCCAGATTTCATAAATGTGGCAATTGCTAACATGATTCGGGCAGACTTGAGCATCGATACGAGTGAGAAAATCTCATCATATTCAACATCTTGAACTTGTCGACAAACTTTTTGCGACAATTCGAGCTTTGTAGATAGTAATATTACTATCAGTGTCCGTCTTCCTCTTGAAGATACATTTATACAATATGGCTTGCCGATCATCGGGCAACTCCACCAAAGTACACACTTTGTTCTCATACATGGATCCCATCTCAGATTTCATGGCCTCAAGCCATTTCGTGGAATCTCGCTTCCTCATAGTTCGTAGGTTTATCATGGTCTAGTAACATGACTTCCAGAATAGGATTACCGTACCACACTGATGCGGACCGTACTCTGGAAGATCTACGAGGTTCTGTAGTAACTTAATCTGAAGTTTCATCATCATCATCATCATTAGCTTCCTCACTAATTGGTGTAGGAATCACTGGAACTGATTTTTGTGATTAACTACTTTCCAATTCGGGAGAAGGTACAATTACCTTATCAAGCTCTACTTTCCTCCCACTCACTTCTTTCGAGAGAAACTCCTTCTCTAGAAAGGATCCATCTTAGCAACGAATATTTTACCTTCGGATCTGTGATAGAAGGTGTACCCAACAGTTTCATTTGGGTATTCTATGAAGACGCACTTCTCCGATTTGGGTTCGAGCTTCTCAGGTTGAAGTTTTTTCACATAAGCATCGCAGCCCCAAACTTTAAGAAACGACAACTTTGGTTTCTTGTCAAACCACAGTTCATAAGGCGTCGTCTCAACGGATTTTGATGGTGCCCTATTTAACGTGAATGCAACTGTCTCTAATGCATAACCCCAAAACGATAGTGATAAATCGGTAAGATACATCATAGATCGCAACATATTCAATAAAGTGCGGTTACGACATTTGGACACACCATTACGCTGTGGTGTTCCATGTGGCGTGAGTTGTGAAACTATTCCACATTGTTTTTAAATGAAGGTCAAACTCATAACTCAAATATTCTCCTCTACTATCAGATTGTAGAAACTTTATTTTCTTGTTACGATGATTCTCCACTTCACTCTAAAATTCTTTGAACTTTTCAAATGTTTCAGACATGTGCTTAATTAAGTAGATATACTCATATCTGCTCAAATCATCTATGAAGGTCAGAAAATAACGATACCCGCCATGAGCATCAACACTCATTGGACCGCATACAGCAGTATGTATTATTTCCAACAAGTCAGTAACTCGTTCCATTGTTCCGGAGAATGGAGTTTTAGTCATCTTGCCCAAAAGGCACGGTTCGCAAGCATCAAATGATTCATAACCAAGTGATTCCAAAAATCCATCTTTATGGAGTTTCTTCATGCGCTTTACACCGATATGACCCAAACGGCAGTGCCACAAATAAGTTGCACTATCATTACCAATGTTGCATCTTTTGGCATCAATATTATGAATATGTGTATCACTACGATCGAGATCCAACAAACTATTTTCATTGGGCGTATGACCATCGAAGGTTTTATTCATGTAAACAGAACAACAATTATTCTCTGACTTTAAATGAATAACCGTATTGCAATAAACATGATCAAATCATATTCATGCTCAACGCAAACACCAAATAACATTTATTTAGGTTCAACACTAATCTCGAAAGTGTAGGGAGAGTGTGATGATGATCATATCAATCTTGGAACTACCTCCAACACACATCGTCACTTCACCCTCAACTAGTCTCTGTTTATTCTGTAATTCCTGTTTCGAGTTACTAATTTTTAGCAACCGAACAAGTATCAAATACTCAGGGGCTACTATAAACACTAGTAAAGTACACATCAATAACCTGTATATAAAATATACCCTTGTTCACTTTGCGATCCTACTTATCCACCAAATATTCAGGGTATTTCCGCTTCCAGTGACCATTTCCTTTGCAGTAGAAGCACTCAGTTTCAGGCTTTGGTCCAGCTTTGGGCTTCTTCGCGGGAGTGAAAACTTGCTTGCCATTTGACATGAAGTTCCCTTTCTTTCCCTTTGCCATTTTCTTGAAACTAGTGGTCTTGTTAATCATCGACACTTGATGCTCTTTCTTGATTTCTACCTTCATCGATTTCATCATCATGAAAAGCTCGGGAATCATTTTCGTCATCCCTTGCATACTATAGTTCATCACGAAGTTCTTCTAACTTGGTGATGGTGACTAGAGAACTCTGTCAATCACTATTTTATCTAGAAGATTAACTCCCACTTGATTCAAGCGATTGTAGTACCCAGACAATCTGAGCACATGCTCACTAGTTGAGCAATTCTCCTCCATATTTTAGCTATAGAACTTGTTGGAGACTTCATATCTCTCAACTCGGGTATTTGATTGAAATATTAACTTAAACTCTTGGAACATCTCATATGGTCCATGAAGTTCAAAATGTCTTTGAAGTCCCGATTCTAAGCCGTTAAGCATGGTGCACTAAACTATCAAGTAGTCATCATATTGAGCTAGCCAAACGTTCATAACGTCTGCATCTGCTCCTGCAATAGGTCTGTCACCTAGCGGTGCATCAATGACATAATTCTTCTGAGCAGCAATGAGGATAAACCTCATATTACGGACCTAGTCCGCATCATTGCTACTATCATCTTTCAACATAGTTTTTCTCTAGGAACACATATAAAACATAGGGAAGCAACAACGCTAGCTATTAATCTACAACATTATTTACAACATACTATTAGGACTAAGTTCATGATAAATTAAAGTTCAATTAATCATATTACTTAAGAACTGCCACTTAGATAGACATCCCTCTAATTATCTAAGTGATCACGTGATCCAAATCAACTAAACCATGTCCGATCATCACATGAGGTGGAGTAGTTTTCAATGGTGAACATCACTATGTTGATCATATCTACTATATGATTCACACTTGACCTTTCGGTCTCAGTGTTTCGAGGCCATATCTGTATATACTAGGCTCGTCAAGTTTAACCTGAGTATTCCACGTGTGCAACTATTTTGCACCCGTTGTATTTGAACGTAGAGCCTATCACACCCGATCATCATGTGCTGTCTCAGCACAAAGAACTTTTGCAACAGTGCATACACAGGGAGAACACTTATACCTTGAAATTTAGTGAGAGATCATCTTATAATGCTATCGTCAATTAAAGCAAAATAATATGCACAAAGGATAAACATCATGCAATCAATATAAGTGCTATGATATGGCCATCATCATCTTGTGCTTGTGATCTCTATCTCTGAAGCACCGTTATGATCACCATCGTCACTGGTGCGACACCTTGATCTCCATCATAGCATCGTTGTCGTCTCACCAACTATTGCTTCTATGACTATCGCTACCGCTTAGTGATAAAGTAAAGCAATTACAGGGCGATTGCATTGCATACAATAAAGCGACAACCATATGGCTCCTGCCAGTTGCCGATAACTTTGTTACAAAACATGATCATCTCATACAATAAAATTTAGCATCATGTCTTGACCATATCACATCACAACATGCCCTGCAAAAACAAGTTAGACGTCCTCTACTTTGTTGTTGCAAGTTTTACATGGCTGCTACGGGCTGAGCAACAACCGTTCTTACCTACGCATCAAAACCACAACGATAGTTCATCAAGTTAGTGTTGTTTTAACCTTCTCAAGGACCGGGCTTAGCCACACTCGGTTCAACTAAAGTTGGAGAAACTAACACCCGCCAGCCACCTATGTGCAAACCACGTCGGTAGAACCAGTCTCACGTAAGCGTACGCGTAATGTCGGTCCGGGCCGTTTCATCCAACAATACCACCGAACCAAAGTATGACATGCTAGTAAGCAGTATGACTTGTATCGCCCACAACTCACTTGTGTTCTACTCGTGCATATAACATCTACGCATAAACCTGGCTCGGATGCCACTGTTGGGGAACGTAGTAATTTCAAAAACATTCCTACGCACACGCAAGATCATGGTGATGCATAGCAACAAGAGGGGAGAGTGTTGTCCATGTACCCTCGTAGACCGAAAGTGGAAGCGTTAGCACAACGCGGTTGATGTAGTCGTACATCTTCATGATCCGACCGATCAAGTACCGAACGTACGGCACCTTCAAGTTCAACACACGTTCAGCTCGATGACGTCCCACGAACTCCGATCCAGCAGAGCTTTGCGGGAGAGTTTCTTCAGCACAACGGCGTGATGACGGAGTTGATGATGCTACTGACGCAAGGCTTCGCCTAAGCACCGCTACGATATTACCGAGGTGGAATATGGTGGAGGGGGGCACCGCACACGGCTAAGAGATCAAGAGATCAATTGTTGTGTCTAGAGATGCCCCCCTGCCCCCGTATATAAAGGAGCAAGGGGGAAGGCCGGCCGGCCCCTATAGGGCGCGCCAGGAGGAGTCCTCCTCCTAGTAGGAGTAGGACTCCCCTTTCCTACTCCTACCAGGAGTAGGAAAGGAAGGAGGAGAGGGAGAGGGAAGGAAAGGGAGGAAAAGGAGGAAAGAGGGGTCGGCCCCCTAGTCCAATTCGGTTTGGGCTAGGGGGGCCGCGCGCCCTGCCTCCTCTCTTCCACCACTTGGCCCATGAGGCCCATTACTTCTTCCTCGTATTCCCGTAACTCCCCGGTACCCCAAAAATACCCGAATCACTCGGAATCTTTCCGATGTCCGAATATAGTCGTCAAATATATCGATCTTTATGTCTCGACCATTTCGAGACTCCTCATAATGTCCCTGATCTCATCTGGGACTCCGAACTACCTTCGGTACATCAAATCACATAAACTCATAAAACTGATCGTCACTGAACTTTAAGCGTGCGGACCCTACGGGTTCGAGAACTATGTAGACATGACCGAGACACGTCTCCGGTCAATAACCAATAGCGGAACCTGGATGCTCATATTGGCTCCTACATATTCTACGAAGATCTTTATCGGTCAAACCGCACAACAGCATACGTTGTTCCCTTTGTCATCGGTATGTTACTTGCCCGAGATTCGATCGTTGGTATCTCAATACCTAGCTCAATCTCGTTACTGGAAAGTCTCTTTACTCGTTCCGTAATACATCATCCCGCAACTAACTCATTAGTCACATTGCTTGCACGGCTTATAATGATGTGCATTACTGAGAGGGCCCAGAGATACCTCTGTGACAATCGGAGTGACAAATCCTAATCTTGAAATACGCCAACTCAACAAGTACCTTCGGAGACACCTGTAGAGCACCTTTATAATCACCCAGTTACGTTGTGATATTTGGTAGCACACAAAGTGTTCATCCAGTAAATGGGAGTTGCATAATCTCATAGTCATAGGAACATGTATAAGTCATGCAGAAAGCAATAACAACATACTAAACGATCAAGTGCTAAGCTAACGGAATGGGTCAAGTCAATCACATCATTCTCCTAATGATGTGATCCCGTTAATCAAATGACAACTCATGTCTATGGCTAGGAAACTTAACCATCTTTGATTCAACGAGCTAGTCAAGTAGAGGCATACTAGTGACACTCTGTTTGTCTATGTATTCACACATGTATCAAGTTTCCGGTTAATACAATTCTATCATGAATAATAAACATTTATCATGAAATAAGGAAATAAATAATAATTTTATTATTGTCTCTAGGGCATATTTCCTTCACATTAAAGATAAGGATCTGTTAACATATATTGGATATTGTGTAAAATTAATGGCAGATGATGTCTCGGCGGGTTACTCCAATCGCAGGAGATGACTTCATGGCGGGTTATGAGATCTTGCACAAATGAAGAAGGAAGGATTTTTTCTAAAGTGTTGAAGATTGACATGAACAAGTTCAAATAAATCTAGGGCCTAATGTTGGAGATATAACTATTAAGTATGACCCGCCCAGGAGGGGCCGGGTTATACATATGGTGTTTCATCAATATGAAGCCCGTGAGGGTATTGAAGATGGTGGTCCATGGAGCAAGGGCCCAAGGCCCAAGGGCGACTTAAGGCCCATAGGGGCAAACCGCCATATGTGTATGACTTATATTGTAAGGCAAGTATATTTAGTCACTAAGCCGAACACGTTATCTATGAGTCGGCCGGGACTCCATGAGCCGTTGGGTGTCAACCTGTGTATATAAAGGGACGACCCAGCGGCGGTTCAGGGCAAGAAACAAGAGATCGAAAGCTTGGTCAAGCGTATTCGCTCCCTGGTAATCGAGACATAAGCAATACCACCTCAAACTGGATTAGGCCTTTACCTTCACCGCAAGGGGCGAACCAGTATAAATTCTTGTGTCCTTTGTCCGTTTAACCCCTTTAACTTAACCTAGTTGTGATGGTTCCACTACTAAGTCCTCACACTAGGACATCTGTCGTGACTATTCCCCAACATAAACATTTGAAAAGTTCAAAGAATTTCAGAGTGAAGTGGAGAACCATTGTAATAAGAAAATAAAGTTTCTATGATCTGATCGTGGAGGAGAATATTTGAGTTATGAGTTTGACCTTCATTTAAAACAATGTGGAATAGTTTCACAGATCACGCCACCTGGAACACCACAGCGTAATGGTGTGTCCGAACATCGTAACCGCACTTTATTAGGTATGGTGCGATCTATGATGTCTCTTACCGATTTACCTCTATCGTTTTGGGGTCATGCATTAGAGACAGCTACATTCATGTTAAAAAGGGCACAGCAAAGTCCGTTGAGATGACACCGTATGAACTGTGGTTTGGCAACAAACCTAAGCTGTCATTTCTTAAAGTTTGGGGATGCGATGCTTATGTCAAAAGGCTTCAGCCTGATAAGCTTGAATCCAAATCGGAGAAGTGCGCCTTCATAGGATACCCTAAGGAAACAATTGGGTACACCTTCTACCACAAGTCTGAAGGCAAGATTTTTGTTGCGAAGAATGGAACATTTCTAGAGAAGGAGTTTCTCACGAAACAAGTGAGTGGGAGGAAAGTAGAACTTGATGAGGTAATTGTACCTACTCTCAATTTAGAAAGTAGCTCATCTGAGAAATCTGTTCCCGTGATGCCTACACCAACTGGAAAGGAAGCTAATGATAAAGATCATGAAACTTCAGATCAAGTTGCTACAGAACCTCATAGGTCAAACAGAGCATGAACCGCACCAGAGTGGTATGGTAATCCTGTTCAAGAGGTCATGTTACTTGACCATGACGAACCAATGAACTACGAAGAAGCTATGATGAGCCCAGATTGCGATAAATGGCTTGAAGCCATGAAATCTGAGATAGGATCCATGTATGAGAACAAAGTGTGGACTTTGGTGGATCTGCCTGATGATCGGCAACCCATAGAGAATAAATGGATCCTCAAGAAGAAGACTGACGATGATGGTAATGTTACTATCTATAAAGCTTGACTGTTGCAAAAGGTTTTCAACAAGTTCAAGGAGTTCACTACGATGAGACTTTCTCATCCATAGCGATGCTTAAGTCTCTCTGAATCATGTTAGCAATTGCCGCATTTTATGATTATGAAATCTGGCAAATGGATGTCAAAACTGCATTCCTTACTGGATTTCTTAAAGAAGAGTTGTATATGATGCAACTAGAAGATTTTTTTGATCCTAAAGGTGCTAACAAAGTGTGCAAGCTCCAGCGATCCATTTATGGACTGGTGCAAGCATTTTGGAGTTGGAATATACGCTTTGATGAGGTGATCAAAGCATATGGTTTTATATAGACTTTTGGAGAAGCCTGTATTTACAAGAAAGTGAGTGGGAGCTCTATAGCATTTCTAATATTATATGTGGATGACATATTGTTGATTGGAAATGATGTAGAATTTCTGGATAGAATAAAAGGATACTTGAATAAGAGTTTTTCAATAAAAGACCTTGGTGAAGCTGCTTATATATTGGGCATCAAGATCTATAGAGATAGATCAAGACACTTGATAGGACTTTCACAAAGCACATACCTTGATAAAGTTTTGAAGAAGTTCAAAATGGATCAGTCTAAGAAAGGGTTCTTGCATGTATTATAAGGTGTGAAGTTGAGTCAGACTCAATGCCCGACCACTTCAGAAGATAGAGAGAAAATGAAAGTCCTTCCGTATGCCTCAGCCATAGGTTCTATCATGTATGCTATGCTATGTACCAGACCTGATGTGTGCCTTGCTATAAGTTTAGCAGGGAGGTACCAAAGTAATCCAGGAGTGGATCACTGGACAACGGTCAAGAATATCCTGAAGTACCTGAAAAGTACTAGGGATATGTTTCTCGTTTATGAAGGTGACAAAGAGCTTGTCGTAAGTGGTTACGTGGACGCTAGCTTTGACACTGATCCGGATGATTCTAAGTCACAATCCGGATACGTGTTTCTATTAAATGGTGGAGCTATCAGTTGGTGCAGTTCCAAGCAGAGCGTTGTGGCGGGATCTACGTGTGAAGCGGAGTACATAGCTACTTCGGAAGCAACAAATAAAGGAGTCTGGATGAACGAGTTCATATCCGATCTAGGTGTAATACCTAGTGCATCAGGTCCAATGAAAATATTTTGTGACAATACTAGAGCAATTGCCTTGGTGAAGGAATCTAGATTTCACAAAAAGACCAAACAAATCAAGAGACGCTTCAACTCCATCCAAGATTTGGTCAAGGAGGGAGACATAGAGATTTGCAAAATACATATGGATTTGAATGTGGTAGATCCGTTGACTAAGCCATTTCCACGAGCAAAACATGATCAGCACCAAGACTCCACGGGTGTTAGATTCATTACAATGTAATCTAGATTATTGACTCTAGTGCAAGTGGGAGGCTGAAGGAAATATGCCCTAGAGGCAATAATAAAGTTGTTATTTTATATTTCCTTATATATCATGATAAATGTTTATTATTCATGCTAGAATTGTATTAACCGGAAACTTGATACATGTGTGAATACATAGACAAAAACACCGTGTCCCTAGTATGCCTCTACTAGACTAGCTCGTTGATCAAAGATGGTTATGTTTCCTAGCCATGGACATGAGTTGTCATTTGATGAACGGGATCACATCATTAGTGGAATGATGTGATGGACAAGACCCATCTGTTAGCTTAGCATAATGATCGTTTAGTTTTATTGCTACTGCTTTCTTCGTGTCAAATATATATTCCTCTGACTATGAGATTATGCAACTCCCAGACACCAGAGGAATGCCCTGTGTTCTATCAAACGTCACAACGTAACTAGGTGATTATAAAGATGCTCTACAGGTATCTCCGAAGGTGTCTGTTGGGTTGGCATAGATCGAGATTAGGATTTGTTACTTTGAGTATCGGAGAGGTATCTCTGGGCCCTCTCGGTAATGCACATCATATGAGCCTTGCAAGTAATGTGACTAATGAGTTAGTTGCGGGATGATGCACTACGAAACGAAGTAAAGAGACTTGTCGGTAACGAGATTGAACTAGGTATGAAGATACTGACGATCGAATCTCGGGCAAGTAACATACCAATGACAAAGGGAATAACATATGTTGACATTGCGGTTCAACCTATAAAGATCTTCGTAGAATATGTGGGAACCAATATGAGCATCCAGTTTCCGCTATTGGTGGTTGACCGGAGAGGTGTCTCGGTCATGTCTACATAGTTCTCGAACCCGTAGGGTCCGCACGCTTAACGTTTGATGACAATATGTATTATATGAGTTATGTGTTTTGGTGACCGAAGGTTGTTCAGAGTCCCGGATGAGATCACGGACATGACGAGGAGTCTCGAAATGGTCGAGAGGTAAAGATTGATATATTGGAAGGTTATATTCGGACACTAGAATGGTTCCAGAGTAGTTCGGGTATTTTTCGGAGTACAAAGGGGTTACCAGAACCCCCCCTAGGAAGTATTGGGCCTTAATGGGCCATATGGAGAGGAGAGGCAGTCCACGAGGAGGTGCCCCCCATGGGGAGTACAAATTGGACTAGGGGAGGGGGCGCGGCCCCCCTTTCCCTCTCCCTCTCCTTCTCTTTCCCTTTTCCCCCTCCGTTGGAAAGAAGGGGGGAGCCGACTAGGACTGGGAGTCCTAGTAGGACTCCCCTCAGTTGGCACACGCCCTAGGGCTGGCCTCTTCCCCTCTCCTCCTTTATATACAGGGGCAGGGCAGCACCCCAAAGAACAACAGTTGTTTCTTAGCCGTGTGTGATGCCTCTACTAGATCAAGAGTTCGAGGGACGTCATCGCGCTGAACGTGTGTAGAACTCGGAGGTGCCGTACGTTCGGTACTTGATAGGTCGGAATGAGAAGAAGTTCGACTACATCAACCACGTTAAGTTACTGCTTCCGCTTTTGCTCTACGAGGGTAAGTGGACACACTCTCCCCCTCTCATTGATATGCATATCCTAGATAGATCTTGCGTGAGCGTAGGAAATTTTTGAAATTGCATGCTACGTTTCCCAACACAACATACTTGTGGCACTACCGTTTAGGTCATATTGGTGTAAAGTGCATGAAGAAACTCCATGTAGATGGGCTTTTGGAATAACTTGATTATGAATCATTTGATACTTGCGAACCATGCCTCATGGGCAAGATGACTAAAACTCCGTTCTCCGGAACAATGCAGTGAGTTGATGACTTATTGGAAATAATACATACCGATGTATGCGGTCCGATGAGTATTGAAGCGCATGGCGGGTATCATTATTTTCTGACCTTCACAGATGATTTGAGTAGGTATGGGTATATCTACATGATGAAACACAAGTCTGAAGCATTTTAAAAGTTCAAAGAATTAGAGTGAAGTGGAGAATCATCGTAACAAGAAAATATTTTTTTATGATCTGATCGCGGAGGCGAATATTTGAGTTAGTAGTTTGGCCTTCATTTAAAACAATGTGGAATTGTTTCACAACTCACGCCACCTGGAACACCATAGTGTAATGGTGTGTCCGAACATCGTAATAATACTTTATTATATATGGTGCGATCTATGATGTCTCTTATCGATTTACCACTATCATTTCGGGGTTATGCATTAGAGACAGCCGCATTCATCTTAAATAGGGCACCGTCTAAATCTGTTGAGACGACACTGTATGAACTGTGGTTTGGCAAGAAACATAAGTTGTCATTTCTTAAAGTTTGGGGTTGCGACACTTATGTCAAAAGCCTTCAGTCTGATAAGCTCGAACCCAAATCAGAGAAGTGCATCTTCATAGGATACCTAAGGAAACAATTGGGTACACCTTCTACCACAGATCCGAAGGAAAGATCTTTGTTGCTAAACAATGGGTCCTTTCAAGAGAAGGAGTTTCTCTCAAAAGAAGTGAGTGGGAGGAAAGTAGAACTTGATGATGTAATTGTACCTTCTCTCAAATTGGAAAGTAGAACATCATAGAAAACCATTCTCGTGATGCCTACACACAATAGAGAGGAAGCAAATGATAATTGATGTTGGCTTGAACAACATCGGTATTTCCCCAAAGAGGAAGAGATGATGCAACACAACAACGGTAGGTATTTCCCTCAGTGATGAGACCAAGGTTATCAAACCACCAGGAGAACCACGCAACACTACGTAAACAGTACCTGCACACAAAGAACAAATACTTGCAGCCCACATGTTAAAGGGGTTGTCAATCCCTTTCGGGTAACGATGCCAGAAATTGTCAAGTTGACGGGATAAAATTGTAGTAGATTGATAGATGCAAATAAAAGAAAATAAAATTCAGCGATGTATTTTTGGGTTTTTGGATTAATAGATCTAAAAATAAAAGCGAATAAAAATAGATCTCGAAGGCAAATATGAAGAGACTCAGGGGCCGTAGATTTCACTAGTGGCTTCTCTCAAGAAAAATAGCATACGGTGGGTAAACAAATTACTGTTGGGCAATTGATAGAACTTCAAATAATTATGATGATATCAGGCAATGATCATTATATAGGCATCACATCCAATATTAGTAGACCGACTCCTGCCTGCATCTACTACTATTACTCCACACATCGACTGCTATCCAGCATGCATCTAGTGTATTAAGTTCATGGAAAAATGTAGTAATGCAATAAGAACGATGACATGATGTAGACAAGATCTATTCATGTAGGAATTATACCCCATATTGTTATCCTTATGGCAATGATACATACGTGTTGGTTCCCCTTCTGTCACTGGGATCAAGCACCGTAAGATCGAACCCATCACAAAGTACCTCTTCCCATGGCAAGAAAAATCGATCTAGTCGGCCTAACTAAACAAAAGATTCAAAGAAGAAATACGAGGCTATAAGTAATCAAGCATATAAGAGATCAAAAGACTCAAATAACTTTCATGGATAAAAACATAGATCTGATCATAAAATCAAACTTCATCATATCCCAACAAACACACCGCAAAAAAGAGTTACATCAAATAGATCTTCAAGAGACCATTGTATTGAGAATCAAAAGAGGGAGGAAGCTATCTAGCTACTAACTACGGACCCGTAGGTCTACAATGAACTACTCACGCATCATCAGAGAGGCACCAATGAGGATGATGAACCCCTCTGTGATGGTGTCTAGATTGGATCTGTGGTTTTTGGAACTTGCGATGACTGGAATTGATTTTTGTCGACTTCCCTAGGGTTTCTATAATATTGGGGGTATTTATAGAGAAAATAGGCGGTGCGGGAGGCGGCCGAGGTGGGCACAACCCACCTGGGTGCGCCTGGGCCCCCAGGCGCGCCTTGGTGGGTTATCCTCCCCTCAGAGCCCCCCTCAGGTGCTTTCTTGGCCCATCGTGTGTCTTCTGGTCCAGAATAAATCACCAAAAAGTTTCACTGCATATGGACTCTGTTTGGTATTGATTTCCCGTGAAGTAAAAAACAAGAAAAAAAACAGCAGCTGGCACTGGGCATATGTCAATAGGTTAGTCCCAAAAAATGATATAAAGTTGCTATAAAATGATTGTAAAACATCCAAGAATGATAATATAACAGCATGGAACAATCAAAAATTATAGATACATTGGAGACGTATCAACATCCCCAAGCTTAATTCCTGCTCGTCCGCGAGTAGGTAAATGATAAAAACAGAATTTTTGATGTGGAATGCTGCCTAACATGTTCATCACATGTTCTTTTCTTTGTAGCATGGACATTTGGACTTTTATATGATTCAAAGCAATAGTCTAGTTTTGGCATGAAGATTTCAATACTCAAGCATATCAACAAGCAACCATGTCTTTCAAAATATCAACACTAAAGCAAGTTATCCCTAGCCCATTATGCTCAATCATTGATCCATTCATGAAACACACTCGTATATTAGCTACACCCAATGCTCAAGTGCGATCATAGTGCCCCTTAGTTGGTGCTTTATAAGAGAAGGTGGAGACTCAAATAAAAATAAAAATTGCGTTAAGTAAAGGAAAGGCCCTTCGCAGAGGGAAGTAGGGATTTGTAGAGGTGCCAGAGCTCAAAGCGAAAAAGATAGAGGTAAAACATTTTGGGTGGCATGCTGTTCCTGTCAACGAAAATGATCGAGTAGTTCCCAATACTTACCATGCTAGATATATCATAGGCGGTTCCCAAACAGAAAATAAAGTTTATTCCTTTTTCCACCATACTTTCACATTCCATGGCTAACTGAATCCACGGGTGCCGTCCATCCCAACACTTTCCAAGGAATTTATTGTTTGACAACATAAAGTAAATTCATTTTTAATTTCGGGACTGGGCATCCCTAATACCTTTGTCGTACTCTCGTTCAATGACAAGTGAATAAACACTCATCATGAGAATAACACATCTAGCATGGAAAATATTAGCCACCCCTACCGTCTCATGAGCGGTACGAGCACACAAAAGAGAAATTTATTTTGAAAATTAGAGATGGCACATACAAATTTGCTTCGAACGGCACGAAAATGCTGCAAATAGGTAGGTATAGTGGACTCATGTGGGAAAACTGGTTTAAGGATTTTGGATGCACAAGTAGTGATCATACTTAGTGCAAATGAAGGCTAGCAAAAGATTGAGAAGCATCCAACCAAGAAACAAAAAATCTCATAAGCGAGCATTAAGAATAATTAACACCGAAT
The DNA here is from genome assembly GCF_018294505.1 of Triticum aestivum. NCBI lineage: Eukaryota > Viridiplantae > Streptophyta > Magnoliopsida > Poales > Poaceae > Triticum > Triticum aestivum. Next base: position 340,447,725 of record NC_057795.1, read on the forward strand.
AATGCACTACAAGTAGGATGTAATTTCATTGCATAACTATTGACTACCGTGCTTGCATAGGGAATCACAAACCTTAACACCAATATTCTTACTAAAGCATAATTACTCATCAACATGACTCACATAATATATCAACATATCGCAAAACTATTACAAGGAATCAAGTTTATTTTGTCCAATGATCTTCATGAAAGTTTTAATTATATCCCTCTTGAATATCTATCACTTTGGGACTAATTTCATATGATGCTTTCGATAGCTCAAACAAATCTAAGTGAAGAACATGAGCATAAAAAATTTCTTCTCTCAAAATAATTTAAGTGAAGCAAGAGAGAAGTTCTTAAATTTTTTACTAACTCTCAAATAAATCTAAGTGAAGCATGAGAGCATTTCTTTAAAAATACTAAAGCACACCGGGCTCAAAGAGATATGAGTGAAGCACTAGAGCAATTCCATAGCTCATAAAGATTTAAGTGAAGCCTAGAGAGCAATTCTAACAAGTCATAGCATATTTTTGGCTCACTCAAATATGTGTGTCCATCAAGGATAGATGACTTAAAACAAAAAGCAAAACAAACAAAGAATCATATCATACAAGACGCTCCAAGCAAAACTCATGATATGTGACGAATAAAAATATAGCTCCAAGTAAATTACCGATGGTCGTTAGAAGAAAGAGGGGATGTCACTCGGGGCATCCCCAAGCTTAGTTGCTTGCTTCTCTTTTAGATAATAGCTTGGGATGCCATGGGGCATCCCCAAGCTTAGGCTCTTCTTACTCCTTGTTCCTTCATCCATCGTGATCTCACCCAAAACTTGAAAACTTCAATCACACAAAACTCAACGAAGCCTTCGTGAGATTCATTAGTATAACAAAGTAAATCACTACTCTAAGAAATGTTGAAAACCCATTCATATTTTATTTTTTCATTATATCTAATTTATTCCAACTTACTATAGCATATACCCTTCAATACAAACCATAGATTCATCGAAATAAGCACACAACACAAAGATAACAGAATCTGTCAAAAACAGAACAGTCTGTAGTTATCAGAGAACTTCATATACTTCTGTAACTGAAAAATTCTGAAAAATTAGGACAACGTGGGAAATTTGCATATCAATCTTGTGTAAAAAAATCAGAGCAAAATCACATTTTTGTGATTTATGAAAATTATGTTTCTGAGCGCAAAAGTTTCTGCTTTCCAACAAGATCAAATCAACTATCACCCAACATAATCCCAAAGGCTTTGCTTGGCACAAACACTAATTAAAACATAAAAGACACGATCATAATAGAGGCATAATTTTTCCAACACTCAAGAATAGAAAGAAAAAGGCAAAAATAAATTTTATTCATTGGGTTGCCTCCCAACAAGCGCTATCGTTTTATGCCCCTAGCTAGGCATTGATAATTTTAATGATGCTCACATGAAAGACAAGAATTGAAGCACAAAGAGAGCATCACATAGCATGTGAAAATCACATTTAAGTCTAACATACTTCCTATGCATAGGCACTTTATAAGCAAACAAATTATCAAGGCAAGCAAAAACTAGCATATGCAAGGAAGAAGAATAAAACTTTGAAAATTTAAGCATCAAGAGAGGTAATTTAGTAACATGAAAATTTCTACAACCATATTCTCGTCTCTCATAATAATTGCATATAGGATCATAATCAAATTCAACAATATAGCTATCACATAACTTATTCTCGATATGATCCATATGCATGCAAAGTTGACACTCTTCCAAAATAGTGGGATTATCATCAAATAAAGTCATGGCCTCCCCAAGCCCACTTTTACCAAAAAAAAATAAGATTGATCATTCTCCAAAGTAGTGGGATCATTATTACCTAAAGTTGGACCTCTTCCAAGCCCACTTTAAATATTATCGCGAATATATTCATCATGGGGCTTAAATAAATTTTCAAGATCATACGAAACATTATCACCCCAATCATGATCATTGCAATAAGTAGTGGACATAGAAAAATTAGCATCCCCAAGCTTGGGGTTTTGCATATTATTAGCACAATTGACATTGATAGAAATTATAGTAAAATCGTTGCAATCATGCTTTTCATTCAAGGGGCTATCATGAATCACTTCATAAATTTCTTCATCACAATTTTCAGATTCACGAATCCCAAGCAAAACTTCATAGAGATAATCAAGTGTACTCAAATCACTAGCAACTGGTTCAGCATAATTAGATCTCTTGAAAAGATTAGCTAGTGGATGAGGATCCATATCAATAAATTTTTAGCAAGCAAAGATGAAGCATATAGAAGGCACATGGCAACGCAAGCAAACAAAAGATCGAATTGAGAGGAAGGCAAACAGAAAGAAGGCAAAATAAAAAGGCGAATTTTGTGAAGTGGGGAAGATGAAAACGAGAGGCAAATGGCAAATAATGTGAATTGCAAGGAGATGAGGTTTGTGATTAGGAACCTGGTATATGTTGATGATGTCTCCCCGATAACGACGCCATAAATTCCTTTTGATGTTGGCTTGAACTACGTCGGTATTTCCCCAAAGAGGAAGGGATGATGCAGCACAGCAACAGTAGGTATTTCCCTCAGTGATGATACCAAGGTTATCGAACCAGTAAGAGAACCACGCAACACTACATAAATGGTACCTGCACACAAAGAACAAATACTTGCAACCCGACGTGTTAAAGGGGTTGTCAATCCCTTTCGGGTAACGGTGCCAAAAATTGTCAAGTTGACGGGATAAAATTGTAGTAGATTGATAGATGCAAATAAAAGCAAATAAAATTCAACGAGGTATTTTTGGGTTTTTGGATTAATATATCTGAAAATAAAAGCGAATTAAGATAAAATCTCGAAGGCAAATATGATAAAGAAGAGACCCGGGGCCGTATATTTCGCTAGTGGTTTCTCTTAAGAAAAATAACATACGGTGAGTAAACAAATTACTGTTGGGCAATCGATAGAACTTCAAATAATTATGATGATATCCAGGCAATGATCATTACATAGGCATCACATCCAAGATTAGTAGACCGACTCCTGCCTGCATCTACTACTATTACTCCACACATCGACCGCTATCCAGCATGCATCTAGTGTATTAAGTTCATGGAAAAACGAAGTAATGCAACAAGAACAATGACATGATGTAGACAAGATCTATTCATGTAGGAATTAGACCCCATCTTGTTATCCTTAATGGCAATGATACATACGTGTCGGTTCCCCTTCTGTCACTGGGATCAAGCACCATAAGATTGAACCCATCACAAAGCACCTCTTCCCATGGCAAGAAAAATTGATCTAGTCGGCTAACTAAACCAAAGATTCAAAGAAGAAATACAAGGCTATAAGTAATCATGCATATAAGAGATCAAAAGACCCAAATAACTTTCATGTATAAAAACATAGATCTGATCATAAACACAAAGTTCATCGGATCCCAACAAACACATCGCAAAAAAGAGTTACATCAAATAGATCTCCAAGAGACCATTGTATTGAGAATCAAAAGAGAGAGAGGAAGCCATCTAGATACTAACTACGGACCCATAGGTCTACAATGAACTACTCACGCATCATCAGAGAGGCACCAATGAGGATGATGAACCCCTCTGTGATGGTGCCTAGATTGGATCTATGGTTTCTGGAACTTGCGGCAGCTGGAATTTATTTTCGTCGACTCCCTTAGGGTTTCTAGAATATTGGGGTATATATAGAGCAAATAGGTGGTGTGGGAGGCGGTCGAGGTGGGCACAACCCACCTGGGGTGCGCATAGGCCCCCAGGCGTGCCCTGGTGCGTTGTGCTCCCCTCGGATCCCCCCTCAGGTGCTTTCTTGGCCCATCGTGTGTCTTCTGGTCCAGAAAAAATCACCAAAAAGTTTTGTTGTGTTTTCCTGCAAAGTAAAAAACAAGCAAAAAACAAGAACTAGCACTCGGCACTATGTCAATAGGTTAGTCCCAAAAAATGATATAAAGTTGCTATAAAATGATTGTAAAACATCCAAGAATGATAATATAACAGCATGGAACAATCTAAAATTATAGATATGTTGGAGACGTATCAATAATGATCATGAAACTTCAGATCAAGTTACTACTGAACCTCGTAGGTCAACCAGAGAACGAACCGAACTAGAGTGGTACGGCAATCCTGTCCTGGAAGTCATGTTATTAGATCAAGGTGAACCTATGAACTATGAAGAAGATATGATGAGCCTAGATTCTGACAGATGGCTTGAGGCCATGAAATCTGAGATAGGATCCATGTATGAGAACAAAGTATGGACTTTGGTGGACTTGTCCGATGATCGGCAAGCCATAGAGAATAAATGGATCTTCAAGAAGAAGATTGATGCTGATGGTAATATTACTGTCTATAAAGCTCAACTTTTTGCGAAAGGTTTTTGACAAGTTCAAGGAGTTGACTATGTTGAGACTTTTTCACCCGTAGCGATGCTTAAGTCAGTCCGAGTCATGTTAGCAATTTCCGCATTTTATGATTATGAAATCTGGCAAATGGATGTCAAAACTGCATTCCTTAATGGATATCTAAAGAAGAGTTGTATATGATGCAACCAGAAGTTTTTGTCGATCCTAAAGGTGCTAACAAAGTGTGCAAGCTCCAGCGATCCATCTATGGACTGGTGCAAGCATCTCAGAGTTGGAATATACGCTTTGATGAGGTGATCAAAGCATATGGTTTTTACAGACTTAGGGTGAAGCTTGTATTTACAAGAATGTGAGTGGGAGCTCTTTAGCATTTCTGATATCATATGTGGATGACATATTGTTGATTGGAAATGATGTAGAATTTCTGGATAGCATAAAAGGATACTTGAATAAGAATTTTTCAATGAAAGACCACAGTGAAGCTACTTACATATTGGGCATCAAGATCTATAGGGATAGATCGAGACGCTTAATAGGACTTTCACAAAGCACATATCTTGGCAAAGTTGTGAAGAAGTTCAAAATGGATCAGTCTAAGAAAGGGTTCTTGCCTATGTTGCAAGGTGTGAAGTTGAGTAAGACTCAAAGCCCGACCACGGCAGAAGATAGAGAGAGAATGAAAGGCATTCCCTATGCCTCAGCCATAGGTTCTATAAAGTATGACATGCTGTGTACTGGACCTATTGTGTACCTTGCCATGAGTGATCCAAGAGTAGATGGTTGGACATCGGTCAAAATTATCCTTAGTTACCTAAGAGGACTAACGAAATATTTCTTGGTTATGGAGGTGATAAAGACTTCTTCGTAAAGGGTTATGTCGATGCAAGCTTTAACACCGATTAAAATGACTCCGAGTCTCTATCTAGATACATATTGAAAGTGGGAGCAATTAGCTAGAGTAGCACCATGCACATCATTGTAGACATAGAAATTTGCAAAATACATACGTATCTGAATGTGGCAGACCCGTTGATTAAACTTCTCTCACAAGCAAAACATGATCACACCTTAGTACTCTTTGGGTATTAATCACATGGCGATGTGAACTAGATTACTGACTCTAGTAAACTCTTTGGGTGTTAGTCACATGGCGATGTGAACTATGGGTGTTAATCACATGGCGACGTGAACTAGATTATTGACTCTAGTGCAAGTGGGAGACTGAAGGAAATATGCCCTAGAGGCAATAATAAAGTTGTTATTTTATATTTCCTTATTCATGATAAAGGTTTATTATTCATACTAGAATTGTATTAATCGGAAACTTAAATACATGTGTGAATACATAAACAAATACCTTGTCCCTAGTAAGCCTATACTGGACTAGCTCGTTGATCAAAGATGGTTAAGGTTTCCTAACCATGGACATGTGTTGTCATTTGATAACGGGATCACATCATTAGGGTAATGATGTGATGGCAAGACCCATTTGTTAGCTTAGCATATTGATCGTTCAGTTTATTGTTATTGCTTTCTTCATGTCAAATACATATTCCTTCAACTATGAGATTATGCAACTCCCGAATACCGGAGGAATACCTTGTGTGATATCAAACATCACAACATAACTAGGTGATCATAAAGATGTTCTACAGGTATCTCCGAAGGTGTTTGTTGAGTTGGCATAGATCGAGATTAGGATTTGTCACTCCGAGTATCAGAGAGGTATCTATGGGCCCTCTCGGTAATACACATCATAAGCTTGCATGCAAATGAATAAGGAGTTAGTCACGAGGTGATGTATTATAGAATGAGTAAAGAGACTTGCCGGTGATGAGATTGAACTAGGTATGAAGATACCGACGATCGAATCTCGGGCAAGTACCATACCGATAGACAAAGGGAATTGCGTATGTTGTCATAATGGTTCGACCGATAAAGATCTTCATAGAATATGTAGGAGCTAGTATGGGCATCCAGATTATGCTATTGGTTATTGACCGGAGAGGTGTCTCGGTCATGTCTACATAGTTCTCGAACCACCCGTAGGGTCCGCACGCTTAACGTTCGTTGATGATATAGTGTTATATGAGTTATATTATTTGGTGACCAAATGTTGTTTGTAGTCCCGGATGAGATCACGGACACGACGAGATATCTCGAAATGGTCGAGAGGTAAATATTGATATATAGGACGATGGTATTTGGACACTGGAAGGGTTTCGGGATGCATCGGGTAGCCATCGGGTCACCGGAAGGGGTTCCGGACAACCCCGGTTAGGTATATGGGCTTAATGGGCCAAGGGAGGTATAGACCAGCGCACAGGGGGCTGGTGCGCCCCTTTCCCTGGCTCTCCATCCCTAGGGAAGGAAAGGGGGACGGCTAGCCCCTCCTGCCTTTCCCTCTCATGGAAGAAAGGAAAAGGGGGGCGCCTCCTTCCCCTGCCTTCCCCCCGCACCTATATAAGGAAAAGGGGGCCGCCACTTGGGGGGGGGGATCCCAAGTAGGATTCGGCCTACTTGGGGCGCCCTCCTGGCTGCTCCCTCCACCCCTCCACCTATATATATGTGGGAAGGGGCCGCCTAGTAGGGACACAACATTGTCTTAGTCGTGTGCGACGCCCCCTCCACGGTTTACACCCCCGGTCATATTTTCATAGTGCTTAGGCGAAGCCCTGCGGAGATCACTTCACCATCACCATGTCGTCGTGCTGTCCAAAATCATCCACTACCTCACCATCTTGCTGGATCAAGAAGGCGCGGACGTCACCAAGCTGAACATGTGCTGAATGCAGAGGTGTCGTATGTTCGGTACTTGATCGATTGGATCGCGAAGAAAGTTCAACTACGTCAACCGTGTTGTGAAACGCTTCCGCTTATGGTCTACAAGGGTACATAGACACACTCTTCCCCCTCGTTGATATGCATCTCCATGGATAGATCATTGCGTGTGCATAGATTTTTTTTGTTTTCCATGCAAGGCTCCCCAACACCTCTCCAAGTGAAAGAAGGGGCAGTGAGGCACGCATGTATCGTTGCTATTAAGGATAACAAGATGGGGGTATTCCTACATCAATAGATCTTGTCCACATCATGTCACCATTCTTATTGCATTACTCTGTTTCTCCATGAACTTAATACATTAGATGCATGCTGGATAGCGGTCGATGTGTGGAGTAATAGTAGTAGATGCAGAATTGTTTCGGTCTACTAATCTTGGACGTGATGCCTAGATAATGATCATTTCCTGGATATCGTCATAATTATTTGATCTTCTATCAATTGCCCAACAGTAAAAATTTTTACCCACCATATGTTATTTTCTCGAGAGAAGCCACTAATGAAATCTACGGCCCCCAGGTCTATCTTTTATCATATTCTGATCTATTTTTATTCGCTTTTGTTTTCAAATCTATTATTCCAAAAACCCAAAAATACCTTGCTGCACTTTTTCTTTATTTATTTTATTTCGTGTTTTACTCAGATCTATTTATCCAAAATCATACAAACCAATCTACTTTTTCTCGAGGAGGGATTGACAACCCCTCTTACGCGTAGGGTTGCAAGTTTTTGTTCTTTGTGTGCAGGTACCATTTACATAGCTTGCCCTGGCCTCCTACTGGATTGATACCTTGATTTCATAACTGAGGGAAATACTTACTGTAGCTGTGTCGCATCATCCCTTCCTCTTTGGGGAAATACCGACGCAGTCTCAAGCCACGTCAAAGGAATTTCTGGTGCCGTTGTCGGGGAGGATCAAGTCAAGATCTATCAGGTTCCTAATCAAAAATCTCATCTCCTTGAATTTACATTATTTTCCATTTGCCTCTCGTTTTCATCTCCCCCACTTCACAAAAAATTGCCTTTTATTCGCCTTCTTTTTTTCGTTCGCCTTTTTCTCGTCAGATCTCTTCTTGTTTGCGTAGTCACGATGTCTCAAGAAAATCCCAAATTGTGTGACTTTTCCAATATCAATAATAATGATTTTATTAGCACTCCGATTGCTCCTCCCGCCACTAGTGCAAAGTCTTGTGATATTGATGCCGCTTTGTTGAATCTTGTTATAAAAGAACAATTTGCCGGTACTCCTAATGAGGATGTCGCGTCCCATCTAAACACATTCGTAGAATCGTGTGATATGCAAAATAAAACAGACGCGGACAATGATATTGTGAAGTTGAAATTATTTCATTTCTCCTTGCGGGATCGTGCAAAAAATTGGTTTTCTTCTTTGCATCGCAATAGTATCGATTCTCGCGATAAGTGCAAAGGTGTGTTTATTAATAAGTATTTTTTGCGCACGAAAATTATTTCCTTTAGGACTCAAATCATGAATTTTAAGCAACTTGAGCATCAACATGTTGCACAATCTTGGGAAAGAATGAAATTGATGCTAAGAAGTCGTCCTATTCATGGTCTAAATCTTTGGATGATTATACAAAAAAATTATGCTGGATTGAATTTTGTTTCTATAAAAAAATTAGATTCCACCGCGCGTGCTACTTTTATGGAAATTACTTTGGGTGAAGCTACTAAATTGCTAGATAATATCATGGCAAATTATTCACAATGGCATACTGCAAGAGCACCTACTAGTAAAAAAGTTAATTCGCTTGAAGAAATTGGTACTTTGAGTGAAAAAGTTGATGCTCTTATGAAATTTGTTGGTAGTAAAAATGCTCATATTGATCTTGATGATGTGCCTTTGTCTACTTTGATTGAGCAAAATAGTGATCCCGTAGATGTGAATTTTATCTCATGAAATAATTTCAATAACAATGCTTATAGAGGTAATTTTAAACCTAGGCCTTTTCCTGGAAATTCCTCTGATAACTATGGTAATTCTTCTTATAATAATAACAGGAACCCCTCTGATCTTGAGAATGATATTAAAGAATTTATCAATGCTCAAAAAGTTTTCAACACTACGATAGAAGAAAAGCTGAATAAGATTGAAGATATGTCTAGAAATATTGATAGAATTTCTCATGATGTAGAAAATCTCAAGTTGAAAACTTTTTCACCCAAGGTTGATGAATCATTTAAAGCTTTATATGTTTTTATGGATGAAAGTAAGAAAAGAACAACTATGCTTAGAGCTAAAAGAGAATTTTTAGAAAGAGCGTTTTCTAGTGATTGCTTTCATAAAGATGATGAAGATCTTAAAGTAATTGGTGTTTCTTATATTGATTCCTTGTTTAATAAGATTAAAATTGATGATAAATGGACTGGAGAAGAGTCAACTTTAGCTAAAAGGCATCCCAATGATTTGGAGTGTGAAAATCTTGATGAAAAGTTGATAAAAGTGTGTTTGGAGAGGTAAAAACTTTAACTAGCGATGTGCCCACTATTTTGGATTGCAAAGACTTTAATTATGATAGTTGCTCCTTGATTGAGTGTATTTGTTTGTTGCAATCCATGACAAATTCACCCCATGCTTATGAACAAAATAAAACTTTTACTAAACATATTGTTGATGCCATGATGAAAGCTTTTGAGGAAAAGCTGGAATTAGAGATTTCAATTCCTAGGAAATTACATTATGAACGGGAACCTACCATTAAAGTCAATATAAAAAATTATGAGTGCTTTGTTTTATGTGATTTGGGTGCTAGTGTTTCCACAATTCCAAAATCTTTATGTGATGTGCTTGGTCTTACCAATATTGAAGAGTGTTCTTTAAATTTACACTTGGTGGATTCTACTACTAAATAGCCTTTTGGAAAAATTAATGATGTTCTTATTCTTGCAAATAGGAATTATGTGCCCACAGATTTTATTGTTCTTGATATTGATTGCAATCCGTCTTGTCCAATTATACTTGGTAGGCCGTTTTTACGCATTATAGGTGCCGTGATTGATACGAAAGAAGGAAATATTAAATTTCAATTTCCACTAAGAAAGGGTAAGGAACACTTCCGTAGAACAAGAATTATGCCACCATATGAATCAATCATGAGGGCAACCTATGGATCTAAAACTAAAATTGACAATACTTGAATCTTTGCATTATGCCTACCTAGGGGTATAAAACAATAACGCTTGTTGGGAGGCAACCCAATGAATAAAATTTATTTTTGCCTTTTTCTTTCTGTTCTTGAGTATTTGCACAATTATGCTACTGTTAGGATTGTGTTATATTTTTTTAATTAGTGTTTGTGCCAAGTAAAGCCTTTGGGATCATGCTGGGTGATAGTTGATTTGATCTTGTTGAAAAATAGAAACCTTTGCGTCCAGTAGAAGAATTTTAGAAAATCACAGAAGTGACGAACAATTCTGAAAATTTTATACAAGATTGATATACAAATTTCCTATGTTGTCCTATTTTTCAAAAAAAATTGGAGTTACAGAAGTATGGACAAAGTCCAGATTATTATAGACTGTTCTGTTTTTGACAGATTCTATTTTCGTTGCATTGTGTGCTTATTTTGATGAATCTATGGATTGTATCGGGGAGTATAAGCCACGATAAAGTTGGAATACAGTAGGTATAATGCAATAATAATATATGAATGGGTTTGCAACAGCACTTAGAGTGGTGATTTGCTTTCTTATACTAACGAATCTCACGAAGGTTTTGTTAAGTTTTGTGTGATTGAAGTTTTTAAGTTTTGGGTGAGATCATGATGGATGAAGGAATAAGGACTAGAAAGAGCCTAAGCTTGGGGATTCCCCATGGCACCCCAAGTTAATATTCAAGGAGAACCAAGCAACTAAGCTTGGGGATGCCCTAGAAGGCATCCCCTCTTTCTTCTAACGACCATCGACAATTTTACTTGGAGCTATATTTTTGTTCGTCGCATATCATGAGTTTTGCTTGGAGCGTCTTGTATTATATGAGTCTTTTCTCATTTTTATTTTTAGTTTGTCACAAATATCCTTGCTGGACATACCTATTTGAGAGAGCCAACATTATGCTATGCTTTGTTAGAATTGCTCTTTATGCTTCACTTAAATTTTTTGAGCTATGGAATTGCTCTAGTGCTTCACTTATATCTTTTTTAGCACGGTGTGCCTTAATATTTTTGAAGAAATACTCTCGTGATTCACTTAGATTCATTTGAGAGTTAGTAATTTTGAAGAAGTTCTCTCATACTTCACTTATATTATTTTGATCTCTATGCTCATGTTCTTCACTTAAATTTATTTGAGCTTGTCAAAAGCAACGACAATATATGAAACTAGTCCCAAAGTGATAGATATTCAAGAGGGATATAAGAAAAACTTTCATGAAGATCATTGGACAAAATAAACTTGATTCCTTGTAATAGTTTTGAGGTATGATGGTAGCAATATGTGAGTCATGTTGGTGAGCAATTATACTTTAGTAAGAATGTTGGTGTTAAGGTTTCTGATTCCCTATGCAAGCACGAAAGTCAATAGTTATCCAATGGAATTACATCCTACTTGTGGTGCATTATTCGGTGTTAGTTATGTTTAATGCTTGTTTATGAGATTTTTCGTTTCTTGGTTGGTTGCTTCTCAATCTTTTTGCTAGCCTCTACTTGTCCTAAGTAGAAATACTACTTGTGCATCCAAAATCCTTAAACCTAGTTTTGCCATATGAGTCTACCATACCTACCTATATACGGTAATTCCGTGCCGTTCTAAGCAAATTTGTATGTGTGCCAACCCTAATTTTCAATATAAATTCATTTTTGTATGCCCGTACCGCTCATGAAGCGGCAGGGGGTGGCCAATATTGTTGGAATCCAATAACTCCCGAACGTTCGGGATTTGAGCAGTTCATCCCGAACGTTTTGACATGGCAACTTTAGTTCGTAGGGGATGGCAACTTTAATTGATAAGGGATGGCAACTTTGTCCTTTTTCATTTTTTCATCAGAAAATTGCCATGTTTCCCTAATCTCACGCAAACTAAAGTTACCATCTAAAAGCGTTCGGGTTGCCATGCTTAACTCCCGAACGTTCGGGAGTTATCATTACTGATTTTTTTCCATGCTAGATGTGTTATTCTCAAGATGAGTGTTTATTCACTTGTCATTGCATGAGAGTACGGCAGTAATAGGGATGCCCAGTCCCAAGATGAAAAAGAAATTTACTTTATGTTGTCAAATAATAAATTCCTTGGAAAGTGTTGGTATGGATGGTACTCATGGATACGACTAGTTGTGGAGTGTGAAAGAATGGTGGGAAAAGGAATAAACTTTATTTTCTGTTTGGGAACCGCCTATGATATATCTAGCATGGAAAGTATTGGGAATTCTCAGTCATTTTCGTTGACAGGAAAATCATGCCTCTCAAAATGTTTTTATCTCTCAATTTTTTGCTTTGAGATCTGGCACCTTTACAAATCCCTACTTCCCTCTACGAAGGACCTATCTATTTAATTTATGGAAATTTATTTTTATTTGAGTCTCCATCTTCTCTTATAATGCACCAACTAAGGGGCACTGTGATCGTACTTGATCATTGAATGTAGCTAATATTTGAGTGTGCTTCGTGAATGGATCAATAATTGAGCATGATGGACTAGGGATAACTTTCTTTAGTGTTGATATTTTGAAAGACATGGTTGCTTGTTGATATGCTTGAGTATTGAAGTCTTCATGTCAGATGTAGACTATTGCTTTGAACCATCTAAAAGTCCAAATATCCATGCTACAAAAGAAAAAGAATATGTGATGAACATGTTAGGCATCATTTCACATCAAAAATTATCTTTTTATCAGGGGAAAGGCTTGAACACAAGGTGACCCTCATTCAACTTGTTGTTTAATCTTGTTGCGGATGTTTTCTCTAAAATGCTATCTAAATCTGTCAATCATGGTTTGATTTGTGGGCCCCTTCCTCATGCCATTTCTGGGGGGGGGGGTTGTGAGCTTGCAACATGCGGACGATACCATCCTGGTCATTAAACACTACCTGAAATATACTAGGAATCTGAAATGGATCCTGACTTGTTTTGAAAAACTTTTTGGTTTAAAAATTAACTTCCATAAAGGTGATCTCCATACTATCCATGTTCAGATGATATGTCCAAAGAATTTGCATAGGTTTTCTGTTGCCAATTTGGAGAATTCCCTTTTAAATATCTAGGGGTTCCCCTTCATTTTAAAAAGCTTAGAAGGGAAGATCTCCAACCAATAATTGTTAGGATTATTAAGAACATTGTTGGTTGGTTGGTTGGGTAAAGTTCTCTCTTATAGAGGCAAACTGATCCTTCTGACTACCTGTATTGCCAACATCCCTACTTATCTTATATGTCCAGTATGAAATTTCCTAAATGGGCTATTGATATGATCTCTTCTCAAATGTCCCACTTCTTCTGGGGCAATGTGGGAGAGGTCCATAAACACCACTTGGCTGATTGGGGCCTTGTGTCTAGGAAAAACGGAATTGGTGGTTTGGGGATTCCCAATCTTAGGGATTTAACATGGCTCTACTTGCTTCTTGGGATAAAAGATTTTATGATGGTAGAGATAATGATTGGAAAAAAAATCTTCTTCGAGTATGCCATCAACAAACCTAATATTTTTTATGCCAAACCTGCCTTGGGCTCTCCTTTTCTGAAGAGTATCTCTTGGGCTTTTCCTGCTGCAAAAACTTTTTATAGATGGACACCTAGAAATGGAGAAAAGTTGCCTTTTGGCATGATAATTGGGTTGGAGATTGCTCCCTGAAGACCTCATTCTGGGACTTGTTTGACATCTTTCAGCAGCAAGAGGCTAATCTTGCTCAAGTTTGGAATGGGGAGACCTTGCATCTTACTTTCAGGAGATGTGTTGATGAGACTACTTTGTCTAGATGGTTTATCCTGTTAAACTTGGTGAAACAAACTACTCTTTCTACTAATGTTGATTGTCCTGTTTGGACCCTTGAAACTTCTGGCCAATACTCCGTTAAATCTTTTTATAAAATGGTCGATTTTGGTGGGGTTTCTTCTGAGATCCAAGATTCAATTTGGAAAATTAAGGTTCCCCCAAATATCCATGTGTTCCTATGGCTGATGTTTAATAACCAAAGTTTAACTAGAGATAACCTAGCCAAAAAGACATGTAGAGGATATGTCTTGTGTCTTTGTAGTGAACTTGAAACTATACAACACCTTTTCTTTGATTGCATTGTTGCTAAAGAGATCCGGTCCATTATTGCTTAATCTTTTGCCATTCCTATTCCTGTTTCCTTCACTTCCTTGTCTTCCTTCTAGAAGAAAAAGAAACATTATGAAGCACTCAACACTGCTACATCTGCTACCTTGTGGAGCTTATGGCTTTTGCGCAGTGACTTTGTCTTTCAGGGAAGAAGATGATGAAGTATACGCTGTGTCTTGGATCTGGTTGGGGCTATGATCAGGCAATGGAAAATCCTAAGTACCAAGGCCCGGGGTGCTCTTCTTCTCCGGTGCTTAAAATTTTTGGATCATCAAAGAGGGAAGTTGCTTAGGATCGCCTGGAGTGGCTAAAAAATGGGGATGGGAAGGGTGCTATTTTGTGTGCCAAATTGAGTCTATCTTTTGTGCACTTTCTCTGGTCCCCCTGTCAAACTCTTCTAAAATGTAATGAGGTAGTTTATGTGAACCCTGTATAATCGATTTATGGCAGCTATTTTGGTTGTCGCCGAGCGTTGCTTAACAGTCTGGTTGATTGTGGTTTGCCGAGCGCTGCTTAACAGTCTGCTTAAAAGTAACAGCGCTGCTTTAATAAAAGTTGAGGCGGGGGGAAACACCTTTCATTTAAAAAAATGTAAAAAGGTTCATCGAATTCAAAAAAGTCCGTTGAATTTGAAAAAAGTTCATTGAATTTAAAAACAAAGTTCATCGAATTACATGATCGCGTGGTTAATCGTAGCGAAGGTTGAACGAGGAAGTTCGCAGGCTTGGTGGAGCAGAACCACCCGTTCGATCACACGCGATTACTCCTCTAGCAAAAAGCAACGGGCAAAATTCGCTGAAACCGAAAACGCTCCACCGTAGCCCATAGGCCACAGCTATGCCAGCCCAACGCGAGTCGCCTTCACACCGCGAGAGACGTGAAGGAGATGCACCCTGGCCACCCGCGCCGCTCCCAACGGTCGGACGAATCCGGCCGTCCACCCGCGCCCTGCGCCCGGGCATACCCGTCGAAATCTGAACCCCTTTCCCAGCCCTGGCCGCACCGTAGACCTAGGAGGGCAGAACCGTCCGGCGCAAAAGTCTCTCTCACCTTATATCTCGGCCGAATCCCCAACGCCGCATTCGAAAACCTTCCTCGCGAAACCCCAACCCCGCTCCTCTGCTCTCCTCCTCCTGGTCCCTCGCGAGAACAGGTCTGGGTTGCGTCTCCGGCGGCGGAGAAGCAAGGGAGGCGGAGATGTCGGTCAGCAACATAGGCATGATGGACGGCGCCTACTTCGTGGGGCGGAACGAGATCCTCGCCTGGATCAACACCACGCTGCAGCTCAGCCTCGCCAAGGTCGAGGAGGTACGCACGGATCTCCCCCTCCCCCCTCCACCTCGTGTTTCAATCGGCTGTTCGTCCCCCGATCCGCGCGGTTTGCCTCCAGGCGCTGGGGTTCTGCTGGATCTGCGGGTTCGATTCGTTGTGTTTCGGGATGCTGACATGGCGCGCGGCCGGAATTCTCGTGTGCAGGCGGCGTCGGGCGCGGTGGCGTGCCAGCTCATGGACGCGGCGCACCCCGGGGCGGTGCCCATGCACAAGGTCAACTTCGACGCCAAGAACGAGTACGACATGATCCAGAACTACAAGGTCCTGCAGGATGTGTTCAACAAGTTGAAGATCACTAAGGTGCGCTTCCCCCCCCCCCCCCCCCCCCTCTTGAGCGAATTTATGTGGCGTTAGTTGTATTGCTCATGCCGCCAGATTACTCCGCACACGAGGCTGATTTAGATTTTGGCCGTGCTGTGTGGGCGCGTGTTTGTTCGGTAGCCTGTAGTTTCTGTAAGAAACGATTGATTGCCCCGAATTCTGATTCTAGATCCAGTGGTATGTACTACTGCATGGACTTGGAGAGGACCCAAGGTTGCAACTACGCTTGGTTACCAGAAATTGCAGTGGATTTCTAGAGTTTTGTGTTTTATTTCAGTGGTGCCAGAGTTGTATGCAGTTCTAAGGTTGAGACAACCGAACAATACCAAGGCATAGAACACTTAGATGCACTAAGAATTTGTAGGTTTATCAGTTCATTGTGGAGTTGCGGTCACCAGAATTCAATATACAGACACTGAGCCATGAATTAGGCAATTGGCTAGTAATTTGATGGGTATATGTAGTTTTGTGGATTGTGGAAGTGAAGGGTCAAGTCATCAATTTTTTAGGCTGCTAAAAATACGGATCTGAATTAGTTCAAGTTCATAAGCCCAATGAAAAGAAGGTTACCCTATTAGCTATATAGTATTTTTAAACTGTGTACAACCTAAATAATGGTGTTTTTTGCTGTGTGGAGAATTGCCGTTTGTCATCAGAACTGTGAAAACTGAAATTCGATCCTTATGAGCAATCTGGATTATTATTGCTTATATCCTTACTTCTTTTTATTCCATAGAGACTATTAATGTAACTGAACATTATGATCTTTTCTCACTGTTGCAGCATATTGAAGTGAATAAGCTCATCAAAGGAAGACCTCTTGACAACTTAGAGTTCATGCAGTGGATGAAAAGATATTGTGATTCTGTCAATGGCGGATTCATGACCAGGTACTCAACCCCCTTCTTTCTGTAGCATAGATGACCAATTTAATTGTTGCTATCTCTCAAATGCTCTCAGCCTGTTTAGTGTTACCAATTGTGCTAATCATATCTGTTTAAAATCCTCTTAACACTTGTCTCTTGTTGTGTTATGAACACACAGCTACAATGCTTCTGAGAGAAGAGAAAGTAGCAAGGGTGGGAAAGACACCAACAGAAGGACATCAGGGACTTCCCAGGCACCTGCCAAGTCTGCATCCGCCACCCACAAAGCTCAGCCTCCACCGCACGCTGCTAAACGGGCCAATGGGCATGCTTCAAATGCTCCACAGCGGTGCGCAAAGCCACCTCCAGCTGCAGCGCCAGCTTACGATGCACAGGTGAGAGTGACTTGGCATGAGCGCTGAGCATAACGTTCTTGCTGTCTCTCGGCATTGCACAAGTCCTGTATTCTGACAATGATACTTTGCAGATGACCGAGCTGAAACTCCTTGTTGATAGCGCCGAGAAAGAGAGGGATTTCTATTTCTCCAAGCTGCGGGACGTCGAGATCTTGTGCCAGAGCCCAGAGGTTGAGCATTTACCGGTAAGTAGCAGAAATGCTTGACCATTCTCCTAGTTTGTGTCAGTTGCTGAGTTTTAAGCTTGTCAATGATGCAACAGTAGGTCATCATACCCAACTTATTACTGTGTTCAGCACTGTTGACGAGTCTTAAAAAAAACCTTCTGAACAAGTGTAAACACCATGCTTGTAGAGTACAACAGCAGGGCAATGTTGATGATGACATCTTTATCCTGTGTGCAGATTGTTAAGGCCATCCAGAAGATACTCTACGCTTCGGAGGATGACCCCTCGACGGTGGCAGAAGCCCAGGCGGAGATGGTGGCGCAGCAGAACCAGATGC
Organism: Triticum aestivum; assembly: GCF_018294505.1. Lineage (NCBI taxonomy): Eukaryota > Viridiplantae > Streptophyta > Magnoliopsida > Poales > Poaceae > Triticum > Triticum aestivum. The sequence goes on from NC_057795.1 coordinate 340,465,677, forward strand.
AGCAGCAGCCAATGCTGAGCCCGATCCTGGAGGCGTCTGAGGCCCCAAGCATCACCCCCAAGGATTCTTCCGAGGAGAGCTTGAGGCAGGAAGCAGCGGCAGCACACAAGAGGAAGAGCATCTCGGACCTGGAGGAGTTCGAGATGGGGTCGAGCTCCAGGATGAGGCTCTCAGACGTCTCGGATGTGCAGCTGTGCGGCTCACCGTTGATGAGCTTCACCTGAAAGAAAGGAGGGACCGAATTGCAGGGGCTAAGTTGTTGTCATTGCCGGTTGTTTCGTTTGTTGTTTGGTGTTATAATGTGTGTGCCTTTGACTGTGATCGATCTGCCACAGCATTTGTGGCCTTCTGCAACATGTTATTATTGAATAGCCTCTTTTATGTAGTCACTGGTGCTCCTTGCTCTGCCTCTTTTATTGCAAGACGGTCTGTTTTCGATTCCCAAAAGGTTGCTGCGCTCTGATTTTGTTAGCGGGTATCCCTATTCTGTGCTGGCGCCTGAATCCTATACGTGAAGCAGTTCAAAATGGGAACAAGAAATGGCAACGTGCATCGGAATTTCTACAAATGCAACCATAAGGTAAGTTTTCTTTGAATTTAGTGCTCGGTGGCCCTGTGATTTTTTTTGAGGTGGGTCGATGCTAATGAAGAAGAAGCTCAATGCGGATGCAAAGGCAAGAAGTCGTTGAAGTATCTGGGAAGATTTACCTGAGGATTCAGGTTGCATTTTGGTTCTCTTCTGCACTGACGTCTCTTAGTTATCTGTTTATATTACTATGTAAAGGAGAAGACACCGAGCCTGCAAATACAGACATAGAATACTCCACATCTAGGGATTCAGGTTACACTTTGATTCTCTTCTGCATTAACATTACTTTTGAATTATGTGTTCACAATACATTATTAGATTTTATTAATGATGTTTCCACTGTTGACATGTACTACAGGAGAAGACACCGAGGACATTCCTTATGAAAATGAATCTTCTTGTACGTTGTAGCATGTAGCCGGGGAACTTTGTGCATTTTAAAGTTAATTATACACGAAATGCAGTGGTCTAAGTTCTACAAGATAGCAGTTTAAGTTGTCATGTACAAGTAAACAATGTGCTTGGATTATATCTTGTAATGTTGGCACTTTGTTAGAACTAGCATCACATTTCCCTGATAGCATATATTGTCTTCTGCTCTGATTTACAACCAAAACATTCACAAATAAGCTTGAATCCTTATCAGAAACATCACTGCAGAAATATTTTTATCTTCAGATTAGCTCCTGGTCCTTGAATCTGGCTACCTTGGCATTGTCTCTGTCGTGCTTGAACACAAGGTACAAAGGGCTGTAGAACAGGACACAGATACCAAAAGGAAGGATCATCATGGTTAGTAGCCCTCTCGACAGTGCATACGCCCCTTGTGCTGATCCGTTGGCGATGTTTACAGTCTTGGCGTCATAGCCATATATCTTCTCAGTGACCAAGCCAACAGCAGGAGCGGCCAGTGAGGCGAACGAGCCCTCAAAAGCCCGGTCGAAGGCGTAGATCATGGTGCGGTACTTGGGAGGGACTACCTCCGCGAACATGGGATTGTTTGCCGAAGTAGCACACCAGCTGATGGTGATACCCATAAAGAAGAGTGTGACGGCGTAGGCAAACCAGTAGTCAGTTGACTGAGGAATGACCGTAAGGAGGATCCATGAGAAAGGAATGCCCATGAAGGCGCTAAACTGAGCGCACATGATGCGTGCAGAATCAGGATAGTGCCGTGACAGGCGATCTGCTAGTACACCACCAAGGAGAGCTCCACTGGCACACCCAATGGCGAATAGGCTGTTCAATGCTGCAGAACTCCTATTGTCAAAACCTAAGAGGAGTTCAAACATGGAGCGTCAATATTCAACTTTCTTTTAGAGAATTTAATGTAGGAGCTTATCAGCTTGTTTGCCTTACCAATGAGTTCAAACCACATGGTGAAGAAAACTATTGCGGTCCAGGGCAATGAGCCAATTATCCCCTGCAACACAATGATCTGAAATGTCTTCACTTTCATGACACTCTTCATTGCTACCCAAGAATCCATCCAGATAGAGGTCGGAGGAAGAACATCTTTGCTGGACAAATGTAACTTGGGAAAAGAGGAGGATATCAATGTTTATGTTCATTCATCTCTTTGCTAGCTTTGGCTCAATTGCTACACACTTCAGTTAGAGCAAGAAGAAATCTATCCTGTAAACCAAAGCACCCCTAATGCAGTCACATTTCAAGTTAACAAGCTTCACTGACCAAGGAAATCTTTTGGTTTTTTATCAGCAGTTACAAACTGAAAGGGACAAAGTAATGAAACAAGAGATATGCATCTTTAGAATCAGCCCCATCACATATTAATCACCGCAGAACAAATCTTACAACTCAAATTTATGTTCCTGCAAGTAAATAGAAAATCATGATAGCATCTTATCTGGCAGAATCATAGCATCTATATGATCACCAAATTACTGTACACAACACACAAAGGTCTCTCTCTGTAAGGGTGTTCTTTAGACTCGTTTTAGCAGGACTCGGATACTAGTTCTGATTAATGAAGCCTCGCAGCATGACAAGATAAAATAAATTAAGCAAACACACAATTTAAAAATTAATAAGGGGAATACCTCTCGTAGTCGTCATCATCTAGAAGATGATTCCCAGGGATTCTTCTTGGATCAGTAGAATACAAGTACACAAGAATTCCAATTATGAAGCTGACAAGCGCAACCATAATAAAAGCAAGACGCCACCCGGGCAATCCCCAGTAGTCCTTCCCAGCCATGAGTGTTGCCACAATACTACCACCTATACCTCCTACTGCACCGATGAGGCTTAACAAACCAAACCCAGCTCCGCGTGTACCATCTTTGTAGCTATCCGCTATGAACGACTGAAGTGCTGGTATTACAATGGCAAGTCCAAGGCCGTTTATAGCTCTCCAGAATGCAACTTGCTGAAAATGCTGGCTAACACCAACAGCCCCAGAAGACAGTTCCTATTGCAAGCACTGCTGGGCGATCATAGTGAAGAGCAAGGATGCCGGCCAAGGGCGATGCTATCGACTTAAGAAAGTTCATTACAAAATTAAGGTATCCCAGGTCAGTGGGACCAGCATTGAAGGCTGCACCGACTTCCTTGTAAACTGCTGGAAGAAGATTCTCATCAGCACGCTCCATAATAGAAGCCAGATTGATGAGGATGAGAGATACGGAGAAACCAAATATCTTCTTCGCTCTGCCAAATAAGGAAAGTGTGTAAATTGTTTATGCTGTAGAATGCAACTATGCAAGGAGAGTTCCCCCACCACGGTCCAGTAAATTACGCGAAATATTCTGTTACACTCATGCCGGTATGTGATGAAAGTATACACTATTACACCTCAGTTGTTGAACACGATTGTAACTAAAAAATCCACTTTTGGTAATCTTCCTTTCATTTCAACTAATATACTACTATTATACTTTCCTATTGTGTAGTGCCTGGTTACAGCTCCAAATTTTGGGATCATGGAATGTGAGGAATAAAAGAAGTCTTCTGAGATAACTGCGCAACTCAAATTTCCTTCAGTGTTTAATATTTGTGTGCCTCAAATTTCTCACAGACTTCATTTAGATCAACTGTACTGCATACTAAACCTCACGCTGTTTCACATTTGAACTGAAGATAGAGGAGGAGTCAACGACAAGCTTCTACTCCTTCACAGAAAGGCAAAACATAGGCACAGCATGACAGTTTGAGATCTCCAACACATATGGACCAGTTTGTCATGAAAACTGGTGGTTTGATCTGGCTCCAGATGAGTTTGAAAATAAATTGGTAGAGAAAACTAGTCCAAATCATTAGTATGTTGCTCAATGTTCATTGTTCAATTCATTTTACATGATATAACTCAAAAATATCTAACAAATGATCATGCAATCTGTTCTAACTCTTTCACCAAAATAGGCAATAGCTGAAGTAGTTGTAACTAATGATGATTAACTGGATCATGCTAGGTGGGTCTTCAGTCCGTTAATTGGCTAATATTAGCGGTGAGTTGACTAATTAGCACAGTAATAATTTAGAACCGATTATAAGTTTTTGTGGCATTTATTATCACTCTTGTGAAAAATGAAGAAGAAGCCTCTAGTCGGCGCCTTGCCAAATCAAATCGTGATTTTCTAGCAAATGACGGATGTGCTGGCTAATCAACATGTTTGCTCAGCAGTTTAATTTCTCATTCAATGATAATGGGGCTAATGGGAAAGAATCTCCCATGTGAGCTAAAATGATAATCCCTTGACACTAACCAATTATGCAACCTGAAATGAACATGATGGTTACAGACCTACATACAAGCAAAGATCGAACTAAGATCACAACTTTCTTGAGGAATGCAACACCTTCGTATGGATAGAGCCATGAGATTCTTGCAATTGACAAATCCTGGACAGGCGGGAAATGGAGCAATGGAAATCAGAAGACTACTGTTCGCATCTTCCGGTATCCACGCAATGAGGGTATCCACGCAACACCCATTATAAGCCAAGGTGACGACGTCTTCCCTTCCGGTGACTTCTCCTTTGGCCTGCTAGTTCTGTGTGAGCAAGCCGGTAGTGTGGTGGACGACGAGTATGGCGGCAGGCATTGCGGATGCATTCTCTCCAAGTGGAAACCCATGATCTTGCCTTTGGGGCTTGATCATGCAGCGCCGACGTACGTACACGGTACATTGTTACCTTGTTGAAGGTGTTTGTTCAAAGATCTGCTTCGGAGCGATAGCCCTTGGTCTCACATCTGGTTGGATGAGCCAACATCAGCGTGCGAGCGGCGGTTCCTTCTTGGAACGTTGCGCTCTTTGCCTGCTAATATATCACTTTAGCTTTGGTCTCGAGTTCTTTCTTTTTACTCCCTCCGTCCGGAAATACTTGTCATCAAAATGAATATAAGGGGATGTATCTAGATGTATTTTAGTTCTAGATACATCTCTTTTTGTCCATTTTGATGACAATTATTTCTGGACGGAGGGTGTACTATTTTATTATGTTGATTTGTTCGGTATTATCATTAATTAATAATATACAGTTGTGTGAATCAATCGATGCAGAGGCCGATGGTTTATCCTACTTTTCAGAGAAAAAACATGATGGCCTGCTGATGCTCTGGGCATATCATTAACTCAAGGTCAAGCTAAAGTGCGGAGCACATCATTAACACATTGTTTCTATCCAAACCCGCGCTAGTGGTTGAAGCGGAAAGATAGCGTGCTGCAATGTCAACGCCAAGTGCATTACTGCTCCATGTTGATACCGCCAGGTTCCACGACGCTGAGGGTGAGGACCCGACCTCGGAGATCCCCTTGTGCTGTCCTTAAGAAAAAAAGGTGAAGGGGAACGGAGGCTGACTTGTGCACTGTTTTTGCCCGATTGTCTCGAAATTACAGTGATGATTGTGCAGCTACTTTTTGGCCCAAGATCGACATTGCAGTACCCACATTACCAATCCATGAATCTGAAATCGAAGCAACACGCCCACCTTTCGGCGGACCTGGCATTCTTATTCTTATTCTTTATTTATTCATTATTTCCTAGTAGATTGTTGTCTTACTGAATAAATAAAGTGCCAAAAAGGACTCCAAGATTCCTCGTTCTAAGTACTAGCTCGTATATTCAAGGTGGCAAATAAAAAAAAAAGGGCTTTCTAAGCCTGGTCCAGCCATCACCATGGCCGCGGCTCTAGTGCGAACTTCCGGCGATTTCACATATAAATTTGCTTGCAGCGATTTCGTCACAAGAACCGGCGAAGAAAAGCCCGGAGGAAGAAGAAGAACTGAGGAAATGGATAGGTCACCTCGTGCTGGAGGATGGGGTGAGCGGGGAGCTGGGGGAAGAGCGAGCTCTGTGCCTCATCATGGCCGTCGATTCGGCCGCCGCAGCCGGATCTCTGCCGCGGCGAGCAGCGCGGTCCCAGCGCCCTTCTCTTGCGGCGTTCCTTCTTTCCCACTGCGCTGCCCGCTGCTTCCTGGTGGCCGGTGCTGGTCACTTGCACTGAATCGAGTGAGGCAGAAGCAGGATGGGTAAACGGGGGTGAGGATGGATGAGTGACGCAACGCCGCACGCACACGGGAGGGAGAGACCACAAGCGGCAAGGTGGTGAACAGATTTTGTCGTCCTTTCTGGCACTACTTTGTTTTTACTGTTATTACTACTTGAATGCCCTACTTAATACTCCCACCCATTCCAAAATAAATGTCACTGATTTATTATAAATATAATACAAATTGTACTAAATCAACGATATTTGTTTTGAACGAAGGGAGTACTATGGATCAACAAACTTATATAAAGACATTGATAAAAGGATATCGCTGAAATTCGCGACCATGTGCTTACGAATATATCGGAATAAATATCACATAAACTTACAACCATGGGCAATTATCTCATGTCAGTCAGTTTCTTTTCTTGCCGCACATATAAGCATAATCCACACATAAATTCATGTAAAAATTGCACATGTGTGAAAAAAAAAAATCATCATATAGTATTCTATAAATTATGGTTCCTCTTCAACTTGAAATATGCTTTAACATCATACGAAAGCAGTGATCGTTTTCTTTCTTCCCGTCGAAGAAAGAGGACCCTTTGGCTAGGGTTTCTCGTGTCGCCGCCGGTCTACCTCGTCTCCTGTGGCCTTAGGGCAATTGAGGCGTGGTGGATCCCGACCCTTGCCGGCGGGAGGGCTCCATTTTTTCATGCTATTTTTAGTTTTGTTAGGGTTTCTGTTCTACTTAGAGAGGCGAGGCGGCGGCGGCTCTCTGGAGATGGAGTAAGGTTCTGCCCTCCTAGTCCTCGTCTCGACGGTGTTTCTAGTATCGTTGGAGGGCGTGTGGAGGTTTGTCTCCGACGGATCTCGCGGGATTCGGTCGGCGTTTGTCTTCGGTGGATCCATGTGGATTATGTCTTCGTTCGTCTGTGTTCGTGTGTCTACAGGTTGGATCCTTCCGACCTACGCTTCTCTTCATCAGTGGCACATTGTTGTTCTGGTGTGTTGGTCCTTATGGGGCCTTTGCACGATGACTTCCCGACTGTCTACTACAACAAGGTTTGCCTGGCTCCGATGAGGGATGGGAGAAAATGGCGGTGCGCCTTCGGCTTGCTCCAGTGCTAGTAGTCGTTGGTATGTGGTCTACGTACTATCTTTTACTTCTAGTATTCTTTATACTACCTTGACAGTTGATGAATAAATTGATAGTTATCTCCGCAAAAAAACAGCATATGAAAGCAAAAAAAAGAGCAAAGCTAATTATCACTTATTAAGCTATACATTGCTTCGCGACCTGCTTGACTATTACACAATTAATTCCACTAAACCAATAGCAAATATAAGCATACTATAAAACAATGATAACAATGTAGTTATCTTTCCGGAGCACACTCAGACACTTCTTTCCCTTTTCTACAACTTGGAGGATGTGATGACACCATTGTCACGTCCATATTCTGGCCAGGAACCGCTATCTCCCACTGTCGCCCCCTTGCCTCCTCTCACTGCCTCCCTTTTTGTCCTCATGTTGACCCTGCTATCGCCCTTCTTACCTCATGTCACCACCTCCTGATAACCCACAAGTATAGGGGATCAATAGTAGCCTCTTTCAATAAGTAAGAGTGTCGAACCCAACGAGGAGCTAAAGGTAGAATTAATATTCCCTTCAAGTTCTATCGACCACCAATATAACTCTACTCACACTTAACGTTCGCTTTACCTAGAACAAGAATAGAACTACTTTGTAGGTGTAAGGATAAGTTTGCAAGAATAAAACTAGGAGTAATTTGCAAGAAAATAAAAGTTAATTGTTTAGTAGAAAGCTTTTTGTCACACAAGAGAAGGATTTTTCCCTAGGCAATGATAACTAGATCGATAATCATTATTGCAATTTTATGAGGGAGAGGCATGAGCTACCACACTTTCCGTACTTGGATCATATGCACTTATGATTGGAACTCTAGCAAGCATCCGCAATAACTAAAGATCATTAAGGCAAAACCCAACTGAAAAGGACATGCGGTGCCCCCATGTTTGGTTTTGGTAATTGATGACAATCTCTATGGACTAATGGTTGCCTTGAGTTGTATTCGTAGGATTTGTCCATATGCTTTTCTTGAAGTCCATTTATTGGTTTCAAGGAGTTTATGAGATGACCAAGGTGCTATCCAAGGAATTATCCAAAGATGGTCTTGTACAGGACATGATACAAGTTCGATCAAGACTAAGTTAAAATGTGAATCAAGTTTATCAACGCGCAAAGCGTACAATATGTACCAAGAGGTATCAAGTGATCCCATGGTATGGTAAGCATTGTCCATTACGCTTTGTGTACTAACCCATGGTCTATGTGAGAGTTCTATGTGGGGTTAGGCATGTTTCCATGGGCTTGCGTCAAGAGGAAGATCTCATACAACCCATGGAGGATGACATCAAGTGGTGTTCGTCATCAAGATTGCAGTGTGCAAGTTCAAGTGATGCATCACGAAGAGATCATGCTTTAAGCTTGTCGTCCATTGTGGTGACAATGGACTTGTGAAGATGTTCTGAAGAGTGGCTCACCCATAGTGGAGTATGGGGGAGCAATCTACTAGTCTTCATCGAGCCAACGCAATCAAGAAAGATGGTCCAACTTGAAAGAGTCAAGATCGTCATCATCTAGCTCAAGTGGACTATGTGCAAGGGAAAGGTTTTCCCTTGATAGGTTTTCTATTTTACCAGTCTCATGTGGTAGTTAGGAGACTGGGTTATAGGATTGATTGTCGTACTATCAAGGGGGCTCTCCAGTAAGTAGCTTGATCGTATCGTTCGTAGAGAGCTCAAATCATCGCATCCTTGCATCATCTTTCTTGGTTCTTGTTTGGTGTTTCTCTTTGTGAGTTTTAGAGCTTATGGTCATATTCATGACAAGCTCGAGTTCATCGAAAACGGAGTTCATATGCTTCTTCTATGATGTTTTCGATGTTGGGGTTTTTGCTGGTACTTCATTCATAGAGGTTTCACATCTTTATATCATTGGTTGTTTGGATAGTATGTGTCGTCATCTATCCAATAAGCTTGAGTTTGCTCATTTTGGAGCTCATTTGCAGAAGTTATGGTAGTTCAGGTTTTATTGTATCCATCTGTTTGCTTGGGCTATTTTGAAGCTCACTAGCAATAGTACCGCCCTGGGTAGTGGTAGTACCGCTTGCATGATACTTTTGTGGTTCCAGTGTCGCGAGCACTACTGCTTGTTTTTGAGCTTCTGGACTCGTTTTCGCTTCGGCGGCAATGGGGAGGAAGTTGGGCACGGTAGTACTGTTCCGGACGGTAGTACCACACTTGCCCAGCGGCAATACTTCTTCGCGGTACTTTCGATGACCAACTACCGTCACACTACCGCTTATCTTCTTGCTTATGTAGTCCCTGGCAGCCTCCAGGGTAGTAGAGCTGTAGTAGAGGCGCAATAGTATCGTTGTATGCAGTACTATCATCCTACCCTCCCTCTACTGTCGCTAGTTCTCTGTTGTTAGGGCATATTCATCCCTAAGGCCTTGTTCGGTTAGGCAGGGAACGGAGAGGTTTGAAAGGGATTTAATCCCTTGCAAGTCAAAACTCCCCTAAAACCTCCCCGATCCCCTTCAATCCCTGTGGTGAGGGGATTAACCGAACATGGCCTAAGTGGTTTTGGTGAGCGATGATAATGTGTTTGTAGACTAATCGTGTGCATTGAGCTTTTTCAGTTGTTCAAGCATTTGGCACAAGACGATTCGTGCCCCTTGAAGTTTCGAGTGAAGACGGTTTTCTTTCCTACGGTTCTTTTCTGGTGGTCTTGAGTCGTAGGGATAACCGTACTATCAAGAGGGGGTCCTCTTCAGAAAGGTCCGGGTGGAATCAACAAGTACACACTCATATTGCACCCTTTGTCCCTATCTTCCTCTATGGAGTTGTCTACTGTTTGTACCGAAGCAGTGGTGAACGGCTGCAAGCGGTAGTGCCGCGGACTGGGGCGGTAGTACCGCTATATGTACCGCTCATACTACCGCTCGTGGTTGGGACCTTGACTTTTTGTGTCGGGTTCTACGGTGGTGCCTCTGAGTTACTACCGTGTTACCCGTTTGTCCCCGGAAAATGGGTGGTTGTAGCAGCGGTAGTACCGCCCCTATACCGCGGCTACCACCGCACGTCCCTCTGTTTTCCCCTGTTTTCTCATTTTCTCCTGTGCATCCTTCAGGGAGCGGTAGTACCGCTCCTGGAATGGTAGTACCACTTGTCTGCAAGCTGAGAGGTGCATAATGGTTGGATTTGTCCCCCAATATAGAAGGGGTCTTCTTCCCCAAGAAGACTCACATCTTCCTCCCCCAAACTCAATTGTTGCTCCAAAGCTCATTTTCACCTGATCTCTCTCTCTAGCCAATCAAACTTGTTGATTTTCTAAGGATTGGTTGAGAAGGCCCGGATCTACACTTCCACCAAGAGAAATTTGATTCCCCCCACTAATCCTTTCCGGATCTTGTTCCTCTTGGGTGTTTGAGCACCCTAGATGGTTGAAGTCACCCCGAAGCCACATTCCATTGTGGTGAAGCTCCGTGGTGGTGTTGGGAGCCTCCAATAAAGTTGTGGAGTTGGCCCCAACCTTGTTTGTAAAGGTTCGGTCGCCGCCTTCAAGGGCACCACTAGAGGAATCACGACATCTCGCATTGTGTGAGGGCGTGAGGAGAATACGGTGGCCCTGGTGGCTTCTTGGGGAGCATTGTGCCTCCACACCACTCCAACTGAGACGTACTTCCCCTCAAAAGGAAGGAACTTCGGTAACACATCCTCGTCTCCATCGGCTCCACTTGTGGTTATCTCTTTTATTTACTTTGTGCAAGCTATTGTTGTGTTGTATCCCTTGCTTGTGCTTGTTTTTGTTGTTAGCATCATATATGTTGCTCATCTAGTTGCACATCTAGACAAACTATTTGTTGCTAAACCTAATTTGTTAAGAGAAGCTAAAAATTGTTAGTTGCCTATTCACCCCCTCCCCCTCTAGTCAACCATATCAATCCTTTCAATTGGTATTAGAGCCTCGTCTCTTTATTAAGGGTTCACCACCCGAACAGTATGGTTGACACCGGGGAGGAAGTGCCCGAGGCCATGGAGTTGACTTTAATCACACGAGACGACTTAAATGAAGCTATGGCTTCACTTAGGACGTCTATGAAGACCGAAGTCAAGTCCATGCTTAAAGAATTGCTTCAGGGGATGAAAGCTTCTCCCGATCCTTGTGGTTAATCCCACCGCATCGGAGTCGGAGGCCAATTCCGCTAAGGAAGGGGCTAAAGGTACTCATGTTTCTTCCCCTCACGACAAGAATGAGACGGAATCTTTGCCTTGGTTCCCCCTTCCCCGTCTATGGAGGACCGGTCCCTACACCTCGCATGAATAATCATGGTCCTCCTCCCAAGCTTGTTAAAGGTGATTTTGCTAATTGGGTCTTTCACATCAAGTCTCATTTGAATCACAGCTCAACGAACCTTTGGAGAATCATTGAGCAAGTCTTTTACCTGCATGATCCAAACAACTTCACCCCAAGAGAAGAAGCAGACAATCAATACAATCACTCCGCTTTGTTCATCCTTCAAGATGTGGTCCCACCCGAAGATCTATCCTGCTTACATCCCTTCACTCATGCAAAGGATTGTTGGGAACACATTGTATCTATGTACAAGGGGAGCTCAAGCATCCAGCGGTCCAACTTTGAAGTGGTCCTTGATGAGGCCGATGAATTCATGATGCTAGAAGATGAGGATCCGCATGATCTCTACCGGAGGGTGACAACTCTTGTGGTTGCTCTCCAAGACCATTGGAGCAAGGATACGGATGACACTTGCATCAAGCGCAAGTTTCTCAAGGCCATCATGCCATTCAACAAGGCCATGGCTTCCGTGATTCGTCAAAGGTCGGACTTTCACACCTTAACCTCAAGTGAAGTGTCGGATGAGTTTATTGCCATGAACATCATGAACAAGACTGCCAACAATGCTTTTGCACGTGTCCTATCAAAGAAAAGCTCAACCACCCTTGCTTTGAAGGCCAAGCCATTCCAGAAGAAGAAGAGGAAGAAGAATAGGAGTGTTGCCCCAAGGACACCAAATATGCTTACCATGAGAACATGGCTCTTGCGTCAAGGCAATTTTGGAGCAACAAGAGGAGCTGAAGGCCCAACTTAACCAAGAACAACTCAAGTGGGTCGAAGAACAAGCAACGAGTAAGGACTTTCTACAATTGCGGCAATGTTAGTCACTTTGTGGCAGAGTGCCCTTACGAGAAGAGGGAAGACAATGGTGGCAAACTCATTCGCAAAGCCAAAGCCAAGTCTTTCCCTAGCAAGAACAACTTCACCAAGAAGAATCCTCCAAAGGGCTTGGTGGCACATGAAGAGTACCCCTCCGATGATGATGAGGAAGATACAAGTGGAGAAGGAATGGCAACGGCAACCATTGCCATTGCTACATCTTCCCCCTCCAAGGTGTATCTCTTTGGCGCCCCCAACGAAAACACCATTGCCAAGTGTCTCATGGCCAAAGGTATCAACAAGGTAACTCCTAACATCTAAACCACCATCATTACTACTCCTTCATTGTTAGATTGTGTTGATGATAGTGAGGTGGAGAAAGTTGATGAGAATGAGTTCACTAAGTTCATGAGCAAGCTCAAGGGTGAATCAAGAAGCACTTTGTTGCTATCTTAGAACAACTTGATGAGGGCAATGATATCATTGAGTCACATGAGGATACTATCTCCAAGTTGGAGGGGCATAATCGTGACTATGTCGATGATATTGCGGATTTTTCCATTGCTCTTGAGGAGTCACACAGTGTTGATCATGCTAAATTACAAAAAGATCTTGATCATGCTATTGTTCTTACTCGTGTGCGTAAATCCGAGAAAGTCGCACTTGGGGTTGGCCATGATAGACTCAAGGAAGAATTTGATACACTTGACAAGGCTCACGAGGTCTTGAAGGGTGTTCATGCTTCTCTCAAAGAGTCTCATGATCAACTCCAACTGAAGCTAACCAAGGAGATTTCCACTTTCCCTCCTTCTGTTCTAATTGATAATGCCCATGCTGCTAACCCTTGTTGTGAGCATGTGCATCTTGTGGAGGAAAATGCCAAGTGGAAAGAGCAACGTGAGAAGGGCCTTGTGACATGCATACTAGGTGAAAAGAACCTCAATGACCTTTTGACGAACCAAAAGGAAGTTGTAGGAAAGGAGGGACTTGGGTTTGCACCTGAGTCAAAGAAGAAGAACAAGACCAAGACCAAGAAAGCTCTTCCACTCAAGGAAACTTTTGTTAAGGTGGGTGAGGGTACTCATGAGAAGAAGAAGAACAAGGAAGTGGGTGGTAATGCCAAGAAGGGCAAAACTGCCCCTAACAACAAAGCCGACGACTTTAACCCTTCTTATGGTCTATGTCATGCTAGTGATGAGCATGTTTATGCTAAATTTGTTGGTTCTTACTATGAGTACATTGAATGGTCTATTTGGGTTCCAAAGACCCTTGTTACTAACCTCAAAGGACCCATTCAAGAATGGGCACCTAAATCCAAGCATTGATCTCTTGTAGGAGTTTGCCTCATGTGGAGTGTCATGGTTGCTTGATAGTGGAGCAACAAATCATATGACTGGGAGCAAGGACTTGGTGGTGGATGTGCATCCAGTTCCATCTATGCCCACCCATGTCCAATTCGGTGATCCGTCAACTTCTAAGGTATTGAGACTTGGCAAGGTGGTCATCTCTCAAGATTTATGTATTGAGAAGGTCATGCTTGTTGAGTCCCTTGCATACAACTTACTTTCCGTTCATCAACTTGCACACATGGGCTTTGCAACATTCTTTGATCTTGATATTGTGGCCCTTCTGTGGAGCAAGACTCTTAAAGTAGCCTTTGTTGGGCATGTCGAGAACGGTCTTTATGTGGTGAACTTTTCGGAGCGACCCACTAAGACCGCGACTTGCCTAATGGCTAAAGTTGATGTGGGTTGGCTTTGGCATCATCAACTTTCCCATGTCAATATGAGATATTTGCAAAGTCTCCTCAAAGGGGACCACGTCCTTGGACTAACAAATGTGAGTTTTGCCAAAGACCGTGCTTGCAGTGCTTGTATTGAAGGAAAGCTTCATGAAATGGCTCACCGACCCTTGACTATTATCTACTCGAGGAGGCCCTTGGAGCTCCTTCACATGGATCCCTTTGGTCCTCCTTCTTTTGATAGTATTGGTGGAAGAAAGTATTGCTTGGTAATTTTGGATGACTACTCAAGATATACACAGGTATACTTCTTCAAGAGGAAGAGTGAGACTCAACAAACTGTCATCAACTTTGCAAATGAAGCTCAATGTCAACATGAAGCAAAGATTTTGATGATTAGAAGTGACAACGGCACCGAGTTCAAGAACTAAACCTTGGATGAGTTTCTTAGTGACGAGGGGATCAAGCACCAATATGCCGCACCCTATACCCCTCAAAAGATGGTGTGGCGGAAAGAAAGAACCGGGCGTTGATGGACACGGCAAGGACCATGACGGCGGAGTTCAAATCTCCGTACAACCTTTGGGCCGAAGCCATCAACACCGCATGTCATGCATACAATAGGCTCTACCTCCGCAAAGGCTTTAACAAGACTCCATATGAGATCCTTACCGGCAACAAGCCCAACCTTAAGTATTTCTGGGTGTTCGGTTGTAAGTGTTTCATTCTCAAGAAAGGTGTTCATTTATCTGAATTCAAACCTAGAGCTCAAGAGGGCATATTTGTTGGTTATGCTACAAACTCTCATGCTTACCATGTCCTCAACAAGTCCACCGAACTCATTGAGGAGACGTGTAACGTGGAGTTTGATGAAAATAACGGCTCCCAAGTGGAGCAAAGTGGTCTTTGTGATGTAGGTGATGAAATTACTCCCTGAGCCATAAGAAGAATGGGGATTGGTCAAATACTCCCCATTGAGGAATCCCTTGTGGCTTAAGGAGAAGGACAATGCTCCACTCAAGTGGAGCCATCACCTACCTAGACCCACACGCTTCTGAACAATAAAGTGAAGGTCCTCGACCCTATGAGCAAGATCAAGGGCAAGATCAACCCCGTGGAGATGGTGATGCACCAAATGGTTCCCAAGATCAAGTTCATGCCTCCGAGCTTGCTCAAGATCAAGACCAAGCTCAAGAAGGTGCTCAAGATCAAGAGCAAGCTCAAGATCAAGAGCAAACTCAAGACGGTGCTCAAGATGAGTAAGATGATCCTTAAAAGCCCATCGAGGAACTTTTGGAGCATCGTGCTGCCAAGGTGGATTCCAAGCTCATGCATTAACAACATGTCATGGAGATTGTGCTTGGAAGCTTGAGAAAAGGGGTAACTGCTCGTAGACAATTGTCAAACTTTTGTGAGCATCGCGCGTTTGTTTCGTGTGTTGAACCCCAAAAGGTACATGAGGTGCTCGATGATGAGGATTGGCTTGAAGCCATGCTGATGAACTCAACAACTTCAAGCGCAATCAAGTTTGGGAATTAGTGCCAAGGCCAACGGAGGAACACAATGTCATCGGGACCAAATGGATCTTCAAGAACAAGCAAGATGTGAACGGTGTGGTTGTTCGAAACAAGGCAAGATTGGTGGCACAAGGCTACTCCCAAGTTGAGGGTATCGACTACAGTGAAACCTTTGCCCCCGTTGCTTGTCTTGAATCTATTCGCATGTTGCTTGCATATGCTTCTCATCATGATTTTAAGTTGCAACAAATGGATGTGAAAAGTGCATTTCTAAATGATCCTTTGAATGAGTTGGTGTATGTCAAAAAACCTCCGGCATTCGAGGATCCCAATCTCCCCAATCATGTATACAAACTCAAGAAGGAGCTTTATGGCCTTAAACAAGCCCCACGCGTGTGGTGTGAGCACCTTATCAAGTTGTTACAAGATCGTGGGTTTGAAATTGGGAAAATCGATCCTACTCTTTTTACTAAGAGGGTCAAAGGGGATTTGTTCATATGCCAACTATATGTTGATGATATTTTTTTAGTTCTCCTAACAAATCTTTCAATGATGAGTTTGCGGCACTAATGACCGAGAAGTTTGAGATGTCTATGATGGGAGAGTTGAAGTTCTTTCTTGGGTTCAAAGTCAAGCAAAGAAGAGAAGGAACTTTCATCAACCAAGCCAAGTATACCCAAGACATGCTCAAGAGAATCAATCTAGATGATGTCAAGCCGGGCAAGTTTCCCATGCCCACTAAATGCAAGCTTGACAGTGATCCCGATGGTAAAGCGGTGGATCAAAGGTATATTGCTCCATGATTGGATCATTGATTTACCTTTGTGCATCTAGACTGGATATCATGTCGAGTGTGGGAATTTGTGCACGGTTTCAAGCCGCACCAAAGGAAAGACACTACGTGGCGGTCAAGCGAATCTTTCGATATTTGGCTCATACCACAAACTTTGGCTTTTGGTACCCCAAAGGAGCAAGCTTCGATCTCATGGGTTACTCGGACTCGGATTGGGCGGGAGATTGTGTGTGGAGGAAGCCAACTTCCGGAGGATGCCAATTCCTTGGTCATTCTTTGGTGAGTTGGTCTTCAAAGAAGCAAAATTGTGAGTCTCTCTCTTCCACCGAGGCCGAGTATGTTGCTGCCGCAAGTTGTTGTGCACAATTGCTATGGATGAGGCAAACTTTAAAGGACTATAGTGTCACTTGTGACAAAGTGCCTCTTCTATGTGACAATGAAAGTGCTATCAAGATTTCTCACTATCCGATGCAACATAGCAAGATGAAGCATATTGAGACCTGTCATCATTTCATTTGGGATCACATCAAGCGTGGAGATATTGAGATCATCTACATCAACACTTAAGAGCAACTAGCGAACATTTTCACCAAGCCTCTGGATGAAGCAAGATTTTGCGAGTTAAGGCATGAGCTAAATATCATTGATTTCAGCAATGTGGCTTGAATCTAGGCACACCCCACCACACTCATCATCATATCTTGTTCTAGATGTAGGCATGGACATAGGGGGAGTGTTGTTCTCTCAATGAACTCTCCCTCCCCCATTATGCATAAATTGATCAAGTCTTTCACATTAGCCATTTTTGATTGTTAAAACCTTAATGGTGCTTCAAAGATGAGTTTTGGTCATGGGACCAAGGTTAAAACCTTCGCGGTGCCATACCTATTAACTCAAACATAGGTGGCTTCGGCCTCCGCCCTCCCCTCGTGATCTATGGTTGTTGTTGGTCTTGAGGTCTTTCTGTGTGTCTGAGACACTTCTTGCGTGGTTCTTTTTCCTTGCTTTTGTGCTTGAGGTGTCTCTTCTCATTGTTGTGGTTCCTCGTCTTGTCCCTCTCTTGGTTTTCCTTGGTCTTCCCATTTGCATAAGCCCCTTTGTTTTTCTGCTCCTGCATGTTTTCGACTGAGCGATACTACCGCTTATCAGCGGTAATACCGCCCGGGCCCATGGTACTACCGCACGTGGAGTTGGAGCGGGGGTTATGGATCGGGGCAGGGGGAGGTTTCTCTCCCCATACCCATTCACTCGCCCCTCTCTCCTCTCTCTCTCTAAGGTGACGAACAAGCAGCGAAGGGCTGCCGCCGGGCCGCCGTGTCGGGGACGTTGATACGTCTCCAACATATCTATAATTTATGAAGTATTCATGCTATTATTTTATCCATCTATGATGTTTTATATGCATTTATATGTCATTTTATATGATTTTTGGGACTAACCTATTAACCTAGAGCCCAGTGCCAGTTTCTGTTTTCTCCTTGTTTTAGTGTTTTACAGAAAAGGGATACCAAACGGAGTCCAATTGACATACCAATTTTTGAGGATTTTTTCTGGACCAAAAGAAGACCACGAAGCATCGGAGTTGGGCCAGGGGAGTCCCGGGCTGCCCACGAGAGTGGGCCCCCCCCCTAGGGCGCGGCCCCCTATCTTGTGGACAGCCTGGAGGCCCCTTTGACGTGAAACCAACGCCAAAAATTCCTATAAATACTGAAACTTTCAGGAATTAACCTAGATCGGAAATTCCGCACACCGATCCACCATTATTCCACACTCGCTATTTATATTATTTAGTAATATATTCTAACTTTATGATAACAGCACCTACTTTTATATTCGCTCTCCGATATCATACAAAATTATCCTCTTTATACCCACAACACAGTTTTATTTCTTGTTTCTAGTTAGAAGCAAACGTTCGGTGCATGTAGAGTCGTATCAGTGGCAGATAGGGCTTGAGAGAATATTGATCTTACCTTTAGCTCCTTGTGGGTTCGACACTCCATACTTATCACTTCCACCTTTGGGAATTGCTACGATGATTCCCTGCACTTGGGGATTATCAAGCTCTTTTTATGTGTGGGGTTGATATTTTCATGTGTGCTTGTTTGCTTTCTTCACTAAGTAGATTTTGTTTTTTTCCTTTTTGTTTCTGTTTAGTTGTGGGTGAAACATACAAATTTTTATTAAAAAAATGAAAATACCAAAAAAATATTTACTTGCCTCTCATGCCTAAAAGCGTTTTTCAAAAAGAGAAGTGATTGGAAGGTTATGCATTGAAGAAGTGAGGGTCGACCTTGAGCACTCGTGTTCATGCTCACGGAAACAATGTAGAATTTTTCATGGAAGTTTCTCTGTAAATCATTATCCCCATGTATATATCCTTTGTATTATAAAAATATTGTGCCTAGCTTTGGTTTTAGTTTGATAAGATTGCTTGCTTACTATGTGCAGAACAAAAACAGAAACTTTGGCTGTAGTGCATGAATTTACATTGTTTACTGGAAAGTCAAATGGGTCTGAAACTTTCTGCACATTACTTCTGTAAAAATTGTTCAAATTGTAAAATTTATTTCATAATTTTTGGAGTTACAGAAGTTTACTAAACTTCCAGATTACTACAGACTGTCCTGTTCTTAACAGATTCTGTTTTTCGTGTGTTGTTTGCTTATTCATGGCTAGTATGCAGGGTATGAACCATAGAGAAGTTGGAATACAATAGGTTTAACACCAATATAAACAAAGAGTGAGTTAATTATATTACCTTAAAGTGGTAGTTTGCTTTATTACACTAACGGATCTCACAAGTTTTTGCTTAAGTTTTTGTGAATGAAGTGTTTGAAGAACGAGGAGTTTCCGATGTGAGAAGAATAAAGAGAGACAAGAGTTCAAGCTTGGGGATGCCCAAGGCACCCCAAGTAAATATTTCAAAGGATACTCAAGCATCTAAGCTTGGGGATGCCCCGGTTGGCATCCCATCTTTCTTCTTCAACAAATATCAGTATACCTCGGTTTTTGTTTTGTTCACATAATTTGTGTCCTTTGTGTTTTTGTTTTTCTTTAAGAATCATGCTAGTATGAGATAGCTCTTCATTGATTTATAGAATACTTCATGTGCTTCACTTATATCTTTTAAGTATGGTCTTATAGAATTGCTCTTTGTGCTTCACTTAAATCATTTGAGTATGGTTTTATAGAATGCTTCGTACACTTCACTTATATATTTTGAGCTTGGATATTGGTTGTAGAATGCTCCATGAAATTCACTTATATCTTTTGGAGTATGAATAATACTATAATTTAAAGTGGGTTTGGAAGAGTGTCAACTTTAGGAATTAGTGATCCCACTATCTTGGAGGGTGTTGAATCTTCGTACGCAATTTATGAAAGTGGATTTGGAAGAGTGTCAACTTTAGTTAGTATTCCACTATTTCGGAAGAGGTTCCAATTGAGTATGAGAACAAAGTAGCTATTCATGATGCTACTGAAAATTATTATGAGGAAGGAATATGTGCTTGTAGGAGTTGCAATAATGTCAAGTTTCCTCTATGTGCTTAAAGTTTTGAAGTTATACTTGTTTTGCCTTCCTATGCTAGTTGACTTTTGTCCCTATAAATTGTGTGTTCACAAAATCTCTAGGCATAGGAAGTGAGTTAGATTTAAATGTGCTAGTCATATTCTTCATGATGCTCTCTTTGTGTTTCAAATCTTTTCTTTTATGCAAGCATCATTGAAATCATCATGCCTAGCTAAAAGGCATTAAAGAAAAGCGCTTGTTGGGAGACGACCCAATATTTACCCTTACTGTTTTTGTGTGTCTACATGATTAATCTACTGTAGTAATCATGTTTTATATCTTTTGTTTCAATAAAGTGCCAAGTAAGACCTTTGGGAAGACTTGAGTGAGAGTTAATGTGATCTTGCTGTAAAAAACAGAAACTTTGCGCTCACGAGATTAGATGTCATTTTTTACATAAGAGTTATTTTGAGTTTATTCTTTTTGAAGTAGATTAATAGACAAATTCCTCACGTCCACCAATTTATTTCATAATTTTTGGAGTAGTAGAAGTATGGTTATTGTTCAGATCATTACAGACTGTTCTGTTTCTGACAGATTCTGTTTTCATTGCATAGTTTGCTTGTTTTCTAGTTTCTATGGCTTATATTTCTCAATATAAATTGTAGAAATGATATGGTACAGTAAGAATTATGTGAAAACAATCATGAACCTTGTCTTTTACAGTACCAAAGTGCATGTTTTACTCTTTATCATACTAACCTATCTCAGGAAGTTCCATTAAGTTTTGTGTGATTGAAATTTTCAAGTTTTGGGCGAGATATTGATATGAGGAGAATAAGGAGTGGAAAAACCCTAAGCTTGGGGATTCCCAAGGCACCCCAAGGTAATATTCAAGGAAGATTCAAGCGCCTAAGCTTGGGGATGCTCCGGGAGGCATCCCCTCTTTCGTCTTCAAAACTATCGGTACACCTTACTCGGAGCTATATTTTTGTTTGTCACATGATATGTGTTTTACTTGGAGCGTCATTTTCTTTTGTTAGTATTAGCTTGCTGTTATTTAGAATAGTGTTTTGCATCTTTATTTTCAATAAAAATGTCAAGGATAGCCTTTACCATGTTTAGTTTGCTAGTATACATGTTGCTGTTTGAAAACAGAAAGTTTACCGCTGTTGCAAAAATTCCCTAGACAAGTCAGAGCATGATATAATGTTGAAACTTTTTGCATAGTGATATCTGATAAATATACTACGGTGGGAATTTTCTCTCATAAATTTTGGAGTTAGGGAAGTATTGATACTCTTGCATTCTTTACAGGCTGTACTGTTTTGACAGATTGCTGTTATGTTTGCATTGTTTGCATATGTTTGCTTGTTTAATGATTCTATTTGAAGATATGAGTATTAAATATGCAGAGGCATTTAGTATGCAATGTTGAATAATAATTCTAGTGATTTGTTACAGTAGAAAATGATAAGGTTTTGCATTGGTTTATACTAACCTATCTCACGAGTTCATGTTGAGTTTGGTGTGGATGAAGCTTTTGATAAAAAGAGAAACCATGATATGAGAAGAATTAAGGAGACACAAAAGTACAAGCTTGGGGATGCCCAAGGCACCCCAAGATAATATTCCAAGAAGTCTCAAGCATCTAAGCTTGGGGATGCCCTGTTAGGCATCCCACTTTTTTTTCTTCAACAACTATCGGTTAGTATCGGTTGAACCTAAGTTTTTGCTTCTTCACATGAGTTGTGCTATACTTGCAATGTTATTTTATTTTGTTTTACATGCTGTTTTAATAAAACCTTTGGATCTGAAATTTTGAATAGAAAAGGAACCCTCCCATGGCTAGTTAATTATTTGCCTACTCAGTATCCTTCACTCATATCTTTTGGAGTAGTTTGTCCTTTACTCATGCGCTTCATGTATACCCTTTGAGTAAATGGGGGAATGAATTGAATGTCATAAATCTGAATTTTTATATGTTTCATATGCTTATAACATGGTTAGTGATGACTTCACACATAGAAAGTATGAGGCATAAAAGTTGTTGAGAGTTGGCAAACGTAGTTTTGTTCATCGTTGCAATTAATAGGAAGTAATAAGGAAAGAGAGGTTCACATACAAATATATTATCTTGGACATCTTTTATGATTGGGAGCACTCATTAAGTATGACATGCTCAAAGAGTTGACGTTGGACAAGGAAGACAACGTAATGGTTTATGTTTTCCGACATCTCAGTTAAAGTATATTGTCATTGACCTTCCAAACATGCTGAGCTTGCCTTTCCCCCTCATGCTAGCCAAAATTCCTTGCACTAAGTAGAGATACTACTTGTGCTTCCAAATACCCGTAAACCCAGTTTTGCCATGAGAGTCCACCATACCTACCTATGGATTGAGTAAGATCCTTCAAGTAAGTTGTCATCGGTGCAAGCAATAAAAATTGCTCTCTAAATATGTATGACTTATTAGTGCAGAGAAAATAAGCTTTGTACGATCTTGTTGTGGAAGTAATAAAAGCGACGGACTGCATAATAAAGGTCCACATACAAGGGGCAATATAAAGCGACGTTCTTTTGCATTAAGATTTTGTGCATCAACCCGAAACGCGCATGACAACCTCTGCTTCCCTCTGTGAAGGGCCTATCTTTTACTTTATGTTTTTACTTTATGTTTGAGTCAAGGTGATCCTCACCTTTCCCTTTTTCATTTTATCCTTTGGCAAGCTCCTCGTGTTTGAAAGATCATGATATATATATCCAATTGGATGTAAGTTAGCATGGGCTATTATTGTTGACATCACCTAAAGGTGAATACGTTGGGAGGCAACACAATAAGCCCCTATCTTTCTCGGTGTCCGGCTGAAACTCCATAACCACAAGTATTGCGTGAGTGTTAGCAATTGTAGAAGACTATATGATAGTTGAGTATGTGGACTTGCTGAAAAGCTCTATTCTTGACTCTTTCTGATGTTATGATAAATTGCATTTTCTTCAATGACTGAGATTATAGTTTGTTAGTTCTCAATGAAGTTCCTGAACCATACTTGACTTTGTGAATAGATTGTTACTTGATCATGAAAAGTTTTATGAGATAAGCTACTATTATGACACATATTGATGCTAGAAAAGGTGACTGAAATTATCATTGATCAAACTTGTGCACCTGCTAGCATTCACACTTCATAAATTATTTCTTTTTTCATTTACCTACTCGAGGACGAGCAGGAATTAAGCTTGGGGATGTTGATACGTCTCCAACGTATCTATAATTTATGAAGTATTCATGCTATTATTTTATCCATCTATGATGTTTTATATGCATTTATATGTCATTTTATATATTTTTGGGACTAACCTATTAACCTAGAGCCCAGTGCCAGTTTCTGTTTTCTCCTTGTTTTAGTGTTTTACAGAAAAGGGATACCAAACGGAGTCCAATTGACGTACCAATTTTTGAGGATTTTTTCTGGACCAAAAGAAGACCACGAAGCATCGGAGTTGGGCCAGGGGAGTCCCGGGCTGCCCACGAGAGTGGGGGCACCCCCCCCCCCCCCAGGGCGCGGCCTCCTATCTCATGGACAGCCCGGAGGCCCCCTTGATGTGAAACCAACGCCAAAAATTCCTATAAATACTGAAACTTTCGGGAATTAACCTAGATCAGAAATTCCGCACACCAATCCACCATTATTCCACACTCGCTATTTACATTATTTAGTAATATATTCTAACTTTATGATAACAACACCTACTTTTATATTTTCGCTCTCCGGTATCATACAAAGTTATCCTCTTTATACCCACAACACAATTTTATTTCTTGTTTCTAGTTGGAAGCAAATGTTCGGTGCACGTAGAGTCGTATTAGTGGCAGATAGGGCTTGAGAGAATATTGATCTTACCTTTAGCTCCTTGTGGGTTCGACACTCCATACTTATCACTTCCACCTTTGGGAATTGCTACGATGATTCCCTGCACTTGGGGATTATCAGTCGTCTTCCGCGTTTCTGTCTGGTGGGATCGATCCCCACCCCTTCCCCTTGCCATGGATGTTGGTATTGCCCCCGTTCTTCTCCTTGTTGGTTCTAGTTTTTGGATCTAGGCTTAGGGAAATATCGGTTGCATTCTTCGATTTTTGGCCAAATCAGGGCTTGAGTAGGACGTAGAAGACTGCTAGAGTAGGTAGGTTGAATATTTAACCGCGAATATTTGAATTTGGCATCTCCGGTACTACTGAATCTCCCCGCGGAAGTCGTTAGCCCCCTTGACATCAGCCTCGAGCGGTACTACCGCTCCTCCGGAGCGGTACTACCACTTGGGAGGTGTGGTACTACCACTCAAGGCTTCCAACTTCAGATGTTCTCCGTTCCATCTTTACTCTTGTGTTGTCTTTCTCTCTTGTCTTATGCAATTTGTCTCTTTCGTGTTCTTGTGTGTGTGTTCTAAGTGGTAGTAGCTCCGGGCATCAGGCTCGTCGCAAGAACCCCACTCGTACCGGTGGCTCCAAGCACTACCATTCTGCCGATGTGTTAGTGGGAAACACCGTGCCAGCGAGTGGCTCAGTGCATGTGAGTGGCTCTGGTGAGTAGCCAAGGCAGCGTGTCAAAGTGATTGCAACCAAGAACAAGGGGACCAAAGGTGTGTTGGGAAACATAGCATGCAATTTCAAAAAAATTCCTACGATCACGCAATATCTGTCTAGGAGATGCATATCAATGAGAGGGGGAGGGGGGTGTGTCCACGTATCCTCGTAGAACGAAAGTGGAAGCATTAACTTAATGCGGTTGATGTAGTGGAATGTCTTCTTGAATCAACCGATCAAGTACCGAACGTATGACACCTCCGAGTTCTGCGCACATTCAGCTTGATGACGTCCCTCAAACTCTTGATCCAGCAGAGTGTTGATGGAGTCGATGAGTTCCATCAGCAAAACGGCGTGATGATGGTGTTGGTGATTTGATCCGCGCAGGGCTTCGCCTAAGCATTACGATGATACTATCGGAGGAGTAAACGGTGGAGGGGGGCACTGCACACGGCAAGGAATAACTGTTGTGCCTTTGGGGTGCCCCCCGCCCCCGTATATAAAGGAGGGAGGGAGGAGGCGGCCAGCCTAGAGGGGGCATGCCATGGGGGGAGTCCTACTAGGTCTCCCAGTCCTAGTAGGATCCCCCTTTCCTATTCTGGAGTGGCAAAGGGGGAAAGGGAGAGGGAAAGGGGGGCTGCGCCCCCACCCCTTGTCCAATTCGGATTGTCAACGGGGCGGGCGCCACCTCCCGTGGCTGCCCTCTCCTCTCCACTAAGGCCCATGTGGCCCATTAACTTTACCGGGCGGGGGGGGGGGGTCCGGTAACCTCCCGGTACTCCGAAAAATCCCCAAACCTCTTCAGAACTATTCCAGTGCCCGTATATAACCTTCCAATATATCAATCTTTACCTCTCGACCATTTCGAGACTCCTTGTCATGTCCATGATCTCATCCAGGACTCCAAACAATCTTTGGTCACCAAAACACATAACTCACATAATACCAATCGTCATCGAACGTTAAGCGTGGGGACCCTACAGGTTCGAGAACTATGTAGGCATGACCGAGACACCTCTCCGGTCAATAACCAATAGCAGAACCTGGATGCTCATATTGGTTCCCACATATTCTACGAAGATCTTTATCGGTCAAACCGCAATGTCAATATAGTTATTCCCTTTGTCATTGGTATGTTACTTGCCCGAGATTCGATCGTCGGTATCTACATACCTAGTTCAATCTCATTGCCAGCAAGTCTCTTTACTCACTCCGTAGTGCATCATCCCTTAACTAACTCATTAGTCACATTGCTTGCAAGGTTTCATATGATGTGCATTACCGAGAGGGCCCAGAGATACCTCTCCAATACTCGGAGTGACAAATCCTAATCTTGATCTATGCCAACCCAACAAACACCTTCAGAGATACATGTAGAGAATCTTTATAATCACTCGGTTATGTTGTGATGTTTGATAGCACACAAGGCATTCCTCCGGTGCCCGGGAGTTGCATAATCTCATAGTCAGAGGAATATATATTTGACATGAAAAAAGCAGTAGCAATAAAACTTAATGATCATTATGTTAAGCTAATAGTTGGGTCTTGTCCATCACATCTTTCTACTAATGATGTGATCCCGTTATCAAATGACAACTCATGTCCATGGCTAGGAAACTTAACCATCTTTTGATCAACGACCTAGTCTAGTAGAGGCATACTAGGGACATGTTGTTTTGTCTATGTATCCACACATGTATCAAATTTCTAGTTAATACAATTCTAGCATGAATAATAAACATTTATCATGAATAAGGAAATATAAAACAACAACTTTATTATTGCCTCTAGGACATATTTCCTTCAGGGTGCTCATCAGATGTCGGCTTTGGAGTTTGGGACGGCATGCAAGCGCAACCCGTACCGGGAGCCTCAGGACTCTGCACTTGTTCACTGCATGTTTTGGAACCGGTTTCAGCAGTCCATCTTCCATGATGTGTTGAAGGCAAAGAAGAATCTATATGTGAAGGTTAAGTCTGTTGATATCTCTCAAATGGAGAGGGACTTGCCATACTTTGGGGCTGATCTTCAGAGGTGAGAGGAGCTAGACATCAAGCGGATTATCTCATTCAACAAGGATTTTGATGCGGAGCTTGTGGCCCAATTCTATGCCAGTGTTCACTTTGGGCATGATGAGGACAAGACCCTCTACTGGATGACCAATGGTTGGTGTCAATCTGCTTTGTGGAAGACCTTTATGGAGTTGCTGTCATATGAGGATAAGGGCGCCCAAACCCCAATTGGGTTTCGCCCTCACTGGGAGGTCAATGCTACACACAAGGAGGCTTTGTGGCAGTTCTCTACCAGGAAGGTGTCTGATACTGGACATGTCTCGTACGAGCTTTGGCCCTTTCTAGATATCATGCATAGGATCTTCAGGAACACTCTATTCCCTCGTGTTGGCAATCAGGATATGGTGCATTCCTATCTGGTGGATCTTCTTCTCTTTTGCTAGAAGGATCAGGGCTCTCAGGAGGTGTTGGATGTTTCTCATGTCATGTGGTCGGAACTTCGTTGTGTTATCTTAGAGCGCAAGTGCATCATTTATGGCCCTTACCTGATGTAGCTCACTAATGAGACTTGGGCATCTACGTTCCCTAAGGAGGAGCTTCTCACTGGAGACCTAGTGTCTCATGATGTTGTTCAGTTGAGGCAGAAGGAGAAGTGGGGAATGGCAACTCCTGCCCCACAAGTGCAGTCTGAGGATAATGATGATGATGATGATGATGAGTAGGACTATGAGCCTTTTGAGGAGCCATTTTGGGCTAAGAAGCTCAAGCATAAGATGAAGAAGTTGTTCTGCCTTCAGGCCAAGGGTGAGTATAAGGCTCACATTGCTGAGAAGAAGGCCCGTTGTCGTGACAAGGCCATTATAAGATAGGCTGGACACACCGTTTCTGATGGCTCTAAGGATAGGATTACTGATGGGGAGGCGTGGATCCGTGTGCACTACCGTGGACTGACTTTGATGATGGCACTGGAGGCCCTACAACTGCTACAAAGGAGTCTGATGAGGAGGAGCATCATGATTGGTGATGTCCTAGAGTGTTGCTACCACCGTCGTGCTTAGATGTCCTCTCTACTCTTTTGGTGTCTCGATGCCAAAGGGGGGAGAATGTAGGGATTTGCAGTGTGTTGAGAGTCGAGTGTTGAGTGTGTTTCTCTCTTTGCCATTGCTTTCCTCGCTTGAACTCTTTTGTTTGCTTTAGTGTTTGTTTGTCCCGTGTGTTCGAGACCATTTGGTGTGAGACTTATGAGCTACCTTATCTCTATCTATTTATGTCTAGTTCTTTATGTTAGTTATTACTTGTGAGATGCATCCTATTCTTCCTATGCTTATGCTTTTATTCATATGCTCTCTTGCTATTACTTGCCTGCTTTCATCTTACTATGATTATGCTAGTATGGCTTGGTCTATAGAATATAGGGGGTGTGAGGATCCTATATGTGTGTGCTTTGTAGTCAAAGCATATCTTAAATAGTGCACACATCTAGGGGAGCCCGTCTATAATTTGTAGACTGTGGGTTTGCACACCACTTTACCTTATCCTTTGTGCAAATCCCGCATTGTCATCAATCCACCAAAAAGGGGGAGATCGTTAGGGCATATTTCTCCCGAAGTGGTTTTGGCGATTGATGACAATGTGTCTGCACACTAATCGTGTGCATTGAGATTTTTCAGCTGTTCAAGCATTTGGCACAAGACAATTCTTGCCCCTCGGAGTTTCGAGTGAAGACGATTTTCTTTCCTACGGTTTTGTTCTGGTGGTCTTGAGTCGTAGGGATAACCGTACTATCAAGAGGGGGTCCGCTTCAGAAAGGTTCAGGTGGAATCAACACGTACACACTCATATTGCACCCTTTGTCCCTATCTGCCTCTTTGGAGTTGTCTACCATTTGTACCGAAGCAGTGGTGAACGGCTACAAGCGGTAGTACCGCGGACTGGGGCGGTAGTACCGCTACATGTACCGCTCATATTACCGCTCGTGGTTGGGACCTTGACATTTTGTGTCGTGTTCTATGGTGGTGCCTCCGGGTTACTACTGTGTTACCCGGTTACCCCAGAAAATGGGCGGTTGTAGCAGCGGTAGTTGAGGCGGTAGTACCGCCCATAGGCGGTAGTACCGCCCCCACTACCGCAGCTACCACCGCCCGTCCCTTTGTTTTCCCCTGTTTCTTGTTTTCTCCTGTGCATCCTTCAGGGAGTGGTGGTACTGCTTGTTTGCGAGCTGAGAGGTGCATAATCGTTGGATTTGTCCCCCACTATAGAAGGGGGTCTTCTTCCCCAAGAAGACTCACCTCTTCCCCCACAAACTCCATTGTTGCTCCAAAGCTCATTTTCGCCTGATCTCTCTCTAGCCAATCAAACTTGTTGATTTTTTAGGGATTGGTTGAGAAGGCCCGGATCTACACTTCCACCAAGAGAAATTTGATTTCCCCCCACTAATCCTTTGCGATTCTTGTTAGTCTTGGGTGTTTGAGCACCCTAGACGAGTGAGGTCATCTCAGAGCCACATTCTATTATGATGAAGCTTTGTGGTGGTGTTGGGAGCCTCCAATCAAGTTGTGGAGATTGCCCCAACCTTGTTTGTAAAGGTTCGGTCGGCGCCTTCAAGGGCGCCACTAGTGTAATCATGGCATCTCACATTGTGTGAGGGCATGAGGAGAATACAGTGGCCCTAGTGGATTCTTGGGGAGCATTGTGCCTCCACACCTCTCTAATGGAGACGTACTTCCCCTCAAAGGGAAGGAACTTCGGTAACACATCCTCGTCTCCACCGGTTCCCCTTGTGGTTATCTCTTTCCTTTACTTTGTGCAAGTTATTGTTGTGTTGTATCCCTTGCTTGTGCTTTTTGTTGTTGTTAGCATCATATAGGTTGCTCATCTAGTTGCACATCTAGACAACCTATTTGTTGCTAAACCTAATTTATTAAGAGAAGCTAAAAATTGTTAGTTGCCTATTCACCCCCCTCTAGTCAACCATATCGATCCTTTCATCTATGTCATGAGACACTAAGTGGTATTACCACTTGTGAGGATGGTAGTACCGCGCCTACACTTGTGTTCTCTCAGTGCTACACTTGGAACAACTGTCCCAAGCGGTAGTTCCGCTCCTCTGAGCGGAAGTACCGCTTGTGTGCGGGCCGAAGGCACAATGGTTGGATTTGGGGGTGCCTATAAAAGGGGGTATTCTTCCCCAATGGTTCTTAATCTTTGAGCTCGTGTCCTTCCCCCATTGCTGACCTTCTTCGATCTTGCTATCTCTCAATCCATCCAATGATTCTTGCTAGTTCTTGAGGGAAAAGAGAGAGGAGATCTAGATCTACGTTTCCACCAATCACTTTCTCCTCTATGTGAGGGGAACCCTTTGAATCTAGATCTTTGAGTTCTTTGTGTTCTCTTCTTCATTCTTCTTCTCATCTTCCTCCATAGCATTAGTTGTTATGGTGGGATTTGGTAGACACTACTACAGGATGCTGGTAACGCGATACAATGATCAGAGACCCTTTGACAAAACTGTGTGTGATGCATTAATCGCAAACGGAGATGTAAAATAACCGTCAAAAAAGATGCAAAACGTTTGCAATGAAGGAAACGATTGCTGGTATACAACACAAACGATTCCTTTTAACAAGCCGTGTGTGTTGTGAGAAAACGATTGCTGGTATACAATTGCCAGTGATTGATGAAATCATCACCGAAGGGTTCCATTGTTTAGTCCATGTGCGATGTGATTTGCTCTGTCTATAGAGCATCAACATATATACTTAAAAAGACAGCATTGCAAAACCAAATTAAACATATAATTACACAAGTTACTACACACATAACATTTCCACACACCAAAGTAAGCAATTACATGCATACTAAACTAGGAGAAACGAGGATCTAATCATCTACTTATTGTTGCGACAACGCTTGCCATTGCTCTGCTTCTGGCTGGATCCCTGGCTGTTTTGGGGAAGGAGGCACTTCCTCATGTCAACAATCCGCCAGTACATGTTGTAGCTCGTGTACGCCTCCTTGGCCGTGTACACGACATGAGCTTTGTCGAGTTTCTCCATCCAGGCTGAGTGTTAGGCACGCTTGTCCTTGTTGCAGGAATCCTTCATGTCTCTATAGTAGGGGTTGATGATGGCCTTGGCGAGGTGAACCAGTGAGTCCTTCTCATGCTCCTTGCTGCCCCAGATCTTGTATTGGCCCTGGATATCGACAAGATTCTAGCAGGCGATGCCCAAATTCTTGAGCACCTTTACATCATTGGTAATGTCCACCGTAGCGAACATGTAGTGGGGGCTGTTGACAAACCTGGCGAAATGCTTGCAAGGCCTCGTGGCCAGGCAGTAGTGGTAGATGAGGACGTGGTTGCGCACACACATCTGGGCGACGACGACCTTGGGACGAGACCCGACACAAGCACGGTTGTACTCAAGGTCAAACCCGACCACCTTGTACTTCTCCTCGGCAAGCAATAGCTCCATGATGTGGATGGAGTGCTCCATCCAGACCGGGTTGTTGGTGTACATCACCGAGAGCTCCGTGAACCTTCTGTGTGTCCACCACGGCATGCATGGTAAATTACTGCTCATCATCGGCAGCCGCTCGGACAGCCATTGGAGCCGCGCAGGATACCCTCTAAGAATTTTTCGTCGTGGGTGTGCTTCTTGCAATGGCGGGGCGCGATCGAAAGGTTGAAGAGGCACAAGGGTTAAATGGCCGCTGTAATAAATGGGGGCCGGCCGGACTGTAATCGTCACGTCTTGTCACGGCACTCATAGCTGCGGATTCCAGTGCACGCTTGACAACACCGCACCGCACGCTAATTTGGCCACACATCGGCTAGAAGAGGGACAAATCATGGGCGTTTATTGGCAAAAAGATTTGTAAAAACGAAGTGTGTGGAATGACTTCGGTCATAGGTTTACCCGTGGGTGATGAGGTCAAAGTTACAAAGAAGGGTGATGATGGACACTCGAGTGCGATAATTAATTCTGCGCTCTATAGGGCACATGGTTGAAGAAACCAATTGTGTACAATAATGTCGAAGATCGCAGTCGAGTTAGCTATACAGATCGTGTGCTATGAGATCGACAAGGTAAATCGATTTGATAATGGTTAATAAAATCCAAGTCCATTGCATATTAAGGTCAAATAGTGCTACCAATATATGAGTCTCATACGATGCCATTTCAATGATTGTACCACAAAAGCTCGAAATATTACAAGGTTCAAATTCCAGAGTTATATGGCTCAAATTCGAAGATCACAAGGTTCAAACTGATATTAGAAATGAAATTCAGCTCATCAGTTGCAAACGCTCGTGCTAATCCACTAAACATGGATATTAGAGAGGTTCAAACTAATATTACCACTTCTAAGCCTGGTTTCAAAACCTCATAATTTTTTCAAAGTGGTCAGCCACTGAGAAGTCATGTATGGGGTTGACATTATGACTTCCGATTACTCTGTCATCTGAAGTTCCAAAATGAAATTGAGCATTTTCAGAGCCTATTCCATTCTGCCACAGCTGCCGGCGCTGATCAACAAACCATCCATTTTTGCGAAATAAATGTAGGGCAAACCTCATTACCTTCAGCATCCTTGCTCTAACAACAAAGAACCTGGCGAATATAATCTCCGGTGAGGTCCCTCGGTAGGAGTTCAAAGTAATTTCTGAGAGATGCAGATCTAGGCATTCTACGTTTTTGGTATATTGTATCACATTATCCACCACCGGGCCTAATCTTATCTGCAAAAGAAGAAAAGGTGTTAGTGCCTACGTGCAGTTTTGAACTAAAGGCCTATTTGGTTTGCAGGATTTTTAAAATGCACTAACATGCCATCTTCGATCCGACATGATTAACATGGGCATTTGATTACAATCTAGAAAAATGTAGCCTTCGTCACAAGAGGTTGGAGTGGATGAAAAGTTCCCTAAGAAAACTAGTACAGATGAATCCAAAGGAGAAATGCTTATGAATTTTAACCATATGGATCAAGCAACCAATATGGGGGGGGCATGTATGTACTGAAATCCTCCAAAAAATCCTTCAGAAATCGTAGTACATTGTCATTGTAAACTTGGAAAAAGGTGTCACAAATTGAACTCCTTATGGTTAACATTTAACAGGAAAGGAACATCACCTTGATATATAGCTTCTCCAGGCACAAAAAGCATCTCAGGAAACTGACAATTTGCTCCAGGTTGGGGCTGATAGATTCTAGTGCCAAGACTTTCACTGTGTGCAGTTTCAGGGTCAAGCTTGTTAGAATCATTTTCTGGATGACAGACGAACATAGATCTTCAAAATTAGAAATAATGTTAATTTCTAGAAGGAGAGGTAGAAGGCGGTTGTTGTACCTAGACGGGTGTGGATCCAATAACAAGTTCGGAGTATTTGTCAGACGAGTAGCCCACCACTGTCAATTTTGACACAAAAATGACATTGATTCTTGTTGGACCTTCTTGATCAACTACAAGTAATCTCTCAAGTGAAGGTGTGTCCTCAATGACCGCACCGTGGTACACATCTTGTGATGTCTTCTTGCCGCACCAGCAACACACATAAATAGTCCGGAGAGTCATGGAGGTGATGTGAAAGCTACTCAACCCATTGATCACCTAAAGACGAAGGTACTCGAGTGCAGTACAGCCACAGAGCAGGCGCTCCATGTCACCGTTTGGGAGGCAGAAGGCGACGAGCTCGAGGTGCTTCAGTCATGGTAGAATAAGAGCGGGCGCGTCATTAAGGGGGGATGGCAATTCCTAAACTTGGCGACGCGCAGCGTGGGCACAAGGCGGAGCCAGACATTGGCAACAAATGCATATGCCCATCATCAAAAGTGAGCTCCTCGAGCTGATCTAGGGCGGGGGATCGGAACTAGTCGTCAAGCTTGGCTTGGTCCTTGCCGTTGGAACAGAACTTGTCCATTCTAAGGCCTCTGGTTCGGCTAGGGTGACTGCTGAGGATCTTGGAGAATGCATCCAAGCATTTGCGATAGCCATGGCAGAGCTCGTGAGTGTCGATGAGGTCGAGAGGGGTGGAGTTCCATAGGGGGCGCCACCGCTGGGAAAGGACGGTTGTCCGTGCCCCATATTTGATTGGGAGGAGGGAGATGATGACTGTCAACATATCATCGGGGTGGCTGTTGATGAAGTCTAGGCCTGCTGGAGTCGCTTGCGGTTCTAGCTCGCCCCCCTCCACTTGTTGGAAGCCCCATTCTCCACCTCCGGAGTCTCCTTGTCAGCGGCGCTTTCTGATAGAAGTGGGAGTATAGGGAATATTTAGTTAAAACAGGGCAATAGAAAGGTGTATTGGTAACTAGAAGTTAGTAGGTAGGAATATAGTAAGAAAATGGAATAACAATTGGTTGCTTAAATACTACACAATTCATTTGATATTGCTGGGTAAGTCAACATGCAAATACTTGAAAAGAAAACTTACTTCGAACAAAGTCTGGACAGATGATATCGTCGGGGAAGTTAGCATATATCTCATGATTGGGCTCTTTTATGTGCAGTGCAATTTTAGTGTCAGCTTTTAGTACATAAAACTTAGAAATTTCTTTCCAAAGGCCAGTGCCAAAATAGGAGTCACCACGTTCATCAAGTCTTATAGTAGCAACGATTGTAAATCCATGGTTTGTATTCAGTATGACATCCCTGCAGTTTTGACTTATGTAAAGGGAAAGATTGTGCACTACAGATTATGTTGCATAGCAAGGGACGCGATGCAGAAAATGGTAGGATTGTTAAAGAAAATAGGGTAACATGCAAATATGGGCCCAAATTGAAAGAGTTGTACAACAGTTGAAATCGAAGGACAAAAATCTACAATTAAACATATAGGGTAAACATGATGTCATGGAAATATGAGAGTAATCGAAAGAACAATACATCATTAATTTGCCTAATATAGAAAAAGAGGGGGGAAATCCCCTTTGACATATATGGTGCATGTGGCACCTTTTATCCAAATGTAGAAATATTTAGTATATGTTAAGGAAAGTAGGCCATGCCAACCGATTTAGGGTGAGATTGAACATATCGCGCGCATCCTCAAGTCATGTGGTACGGTGAGATGGAACTCCATGGATGTCTAGCGGAGGCCGCAAAGTCCTGATGTGTCCGTGCACTGTACACTCTATGATGAAAGAAAACCCTCAAATCAGCTCATAAAAATGAATTCACAGTGATTTCAGCCGGGTGATTAAAGGAGGCAGATGAAGTGGGATAAGAGATGAGATAATATCTCATTAAATTAGTTACCTTGTTGTCCATGAGAAAAAAACCTTAGTATGGCGGATTCCCCAACAGGGCGGAGCTGGGTCGACCGCGAGCAGCGTCGAGAAAGTCGATGGCGATAGGCGGCGACAAGCGGAAGTGGCGAAATGCGGTGGGGTTTGCCGGCAGCCTGGCAGCGGCAGGCGTCAATCTTAGTGGTTGCCGCGGCGATAAGCGGTGCCATGCTTAGACGCAGAGGAGCTTGTGCAGGTGTGAATGGGGACCGGAGGGGGTGGCGGGCAGGGTTTTTGTGACGTGGGAATGGTGAGGGTTTCTTTTTTCTTTTTTGAATTGGGTGGTGAGGGTTTTCTGTCCCACAAAGAGTTTCGGAGGCAACGGTTTGCTAGAGCCAACCCTGTGCGATTGACCTAACAGGCAAAATGAAATTCATTGCACATGGTTCCAATTTTGAGAACCGTGTGTGATTGAGGTACTACCTCCGTCCTGGTTTATTGTCCCCCTTTGTAATTTACCAAATTTTGACCAAATATTTAACTAAAAAATGTTTATGCATGTCACCGAAAATTATATCATTGAACACTATGTCCAAATACGCATCCAACGATATAATTTTTGCTGACCCGCACTAACATTTTGTGAGTTAAATCTTTGGTTAAAATTTAACACAAATTACAAAGGGGACCAATAAACCAGGACGGAGGTAGATTCCATCAACCGAACTGATTGCATCCATATCCCACATTTGGACATAAGTAAACATAGATTAAACATACTCAGGCATAGATAATAAGCGTACACAAGCATAGTTCAACTATAAGTACATAGTTCAACCGTCATTAAGACACTACATAGCCATACATAGTTCGATCCCACATCTCATCTCATATGTCGGCATGATACTGAAGCTTCTCCAGGTACTCGGCGTAGGCGTCGTGCGCCACCCTGCGAGAATACTTCTGCTTGAAGGAGCCAACGGCCCGTCCTCTTGCATGCGCCAGAACACTTTGATACACGTCATGAAGCTTGTGGTTGCAAAATGGGCATCGATAGCCGCCATCCCAGGCCCTAATATGCCTATTATGTATTCCCCCATAAAGCTCCCTCAAGATTTGCCTCTTGTACCTCCTCTGGCCATCTTCATCCTCGCTGTCCACATCGTCAGACAGCATCTATACAAATAGTAAAAAATGTGGCATCAAATTAATGTTTACAAACTAATGTCTAGCGAACATTTGGCAGTTCCTAAAATTTGGCATCAAATCAATGTTTACATGCCGTGAAGTAGGACTGGGAATTTATGGCTATTTTTATACATATCCATAGATTATGGTTCGATCTTTAAGCACAGTCGTCTATGTACAGACCAATCTTGAAGAAAATAATGGCACAAACATATATGTAGGTCATTCAAAATCAATTGTCAAGTCCTGGCTAGGAATTATTAGCATGAACACTAACCCTAGTCGGATTACTAGCAGAAATCATTTGCACAGATGAAACAACTAA
The DNA here is from genome assembly GCF_018294505.1 of Triticum aestivum. NCBI lineage: Eukaryota > Viridiplantae > Streptophyta > Magnoliopsida > Poales > Poaceae > Triticum > Triticum aestivum. The sequence continues at coordinate 340,501,889 of NC_057795.1, forward strand.
TCACTTATCACTTGTACCATTCTAACAATCAATACACTACATGGATCTAACGAAACTTACTCAGATTTCATGCATTGGGAGAACATAGCCATAGGATTTCTATTCCAAAAAGGGGGAGGTAGGAGTAATCAGAGAAACCCTAGGATCTATTTGACACATAAATGGGTATAGATGACTAACCAGTTGTCCGCCATCGTCGGAGTGGTCGTCGGAGTCATCGCCGGGGTCGTTGCCTGAGTCGTCACCGGAGTTGGTGTGGACCTCCGCCTCCGACTGTGGAAGCTCTACGCCGTCGACGACTTCAGGGTGCAGCGATACCTCGCTAGCGGTGACGGCAACCTCTGTCTCCATCTCCACATCATCCTCCGGTGCTTCAGCAGCCCCGGTGCCGCCCCCTACGATGGGGCACTTCGGCGACATCCTCAGACACTGACGGCTTTGAGGACTGAGAGCAGCGTCGAGGATGCAAGTGAAGAGAGAGGATTGTGTGTGTGGCGAGGATGGGGGTGCGGCCGCTTAGGCGCACCATTAATATGGAGTAGTAGGAGAGAGGCGAGCGGTGGTCAAACCGTTGGCTCGCCTTCCGGTGAGCCTGCGCACCGGACTGCTCGCATGCCTACAGTCGTTTCATACAGCTACTCGCACGCCTCCCGATGACACTGCGCAAGGAGCACGCCTCCCGTCAATTCACACACCTGCACGCACGCCTCCTGATCTGTCTGCGCGGTGGACTGCTTGCATGCGTCCCGTCAACTCACGCCTGCTCGCACGGCACGCGGGTCACGTGGCGGCACGTATATTGTTTTTCTATTTGGATGATTAGTGTTGCCGCTTTATTGCTTAACCGAAGCATGGCACATATCCATTATTGGTCTAAAGCTCACGGTTCAAATAAATAATCTGTTTGGGATATTGGTTCCCAATTATTAATAATCTATCGTTTGTAAGAAGATAAAGATTACATCAAAACTGGTCTCAAAATTGACAAAAAGAAGTACAATGCCACTTTGTATTGGTGTCCATATGACAACATGATAAGTTTCATGAATTTCAAATAAGTTTTGGATGTACTAGAATTTAATAATCAAGATTCTCAATGTTTGAATTTCTTGCACGGGGAGTAAACATGCACCCGGTGAGACACATGTGTTTTTGCAATCCATTTAGGTGCACTGTCACGTGTGTATGTAGCTCAAATTTGATTTTTGCACATTATACCCCTAGAAAATCAATTAATGTACTAAAACGTCTTAATGATCTCTGTGTTTTTTCAAAATTAAAACATCCCTCCTTTGGTAACATATGTACACCGCGATATAATTTAACATACATCGTAGTTGCGGTGGATTCGCGGTGTGTGTGTGTGTGTGTGCGCGCGCGCGTCTGGGGGTGGCGGGTGGCTCGCAGTACACTACGAGTCATGAGCCACCGTGTGGGTTGACCGTTTTGTGGGGCAGGTGCCACATCAGAGTCATGAATTCGTTATTTAAAACATTACACAACCCTTTCATACATACATGTTTTGGCCACATGCAGTCGACGGTTGTCCTACACGACACTCGATACTCGTATAAGACGCTTTCTGTGGGCCCGTGAGGTCGTCATCCATCACTTTGACGAACAGCCGGCAGTGAGGTTAATTTGACCAGCAAGGTAGAATCTTTTTTGTTTGTGTTATGGTGGGAGTATATATGTAGTACGCGTCGAAGAGGTGGGAGTGGGCAAGCATATATACTATATACGTACGCGTCTGTGAACAGTACACCTCACTTAGTGTCGGGACTTTTCGCTTTCCGAGGCGCGTGCTACATCAAAGTTGTAAAATTGGCTATTCAAACATCACGCAACACCTCTTTGGGCCACATGCATGCAGGCGGTGGTTACCCTAGGACACTCATGTGTGACGCTTCCATCTATGGGCCCATGAGGCCATCATCGATGCATGCATCATTTTGACCTACATCGGGAGAGGTTAATTAATTTCACCATCAAGGAGGATTCTTTTTGGGTTGTATTACAGTAGGAGCACATAGTATGCATCGAAGAGGGGGAAGGGGACCATCATATGTAGTACGCTTCATGAACCTCGCTCTGTATCGGGACTTTACGGTTTTTGAGGCATGTGCCACATCAAAAGTTGTGCATTTTTGGGTATTCAACATATGTTTGGCCCACATGCAAAGTGATGGTGGTTGTCCTCTCGCAACCACTTAAGCGGTTATCAGTGATATCGATGCTTTCCATCTGTGGGCCTGTTTGGTCCATCACTACTTTGTCTGACAACGAGAGAGGTTAATTTGACTTTTGAGAGGATTAGTTTTTGTTTGTAATACGATATATATATATATAGGTCATGCTCTGGGATGACATGATACAGTTTGAGCACACACATGCATGTGTACGCATGAATCCCTCCCATCGAGTCAAAGTGGCTAGTACCACGACACGTCATGAACCGATCTTGCTCTTTGTGGGTACTGTACGATTTTCGACGCACGCGCCACATCAATGTTGTGAAATGGTATTCAAACATGCATGCGTGCATCACCTCCATACATATGCATGTAGTGGTTGCCTTCGAAAGGTACACTCCCTCGCGTGGTTATCAATGACAAGCCTATATATTCGTGGGCCCATGTGGACATCCATGATGACCTTGACCGACAATAAGATAGGTTACCATGGAGGATTCTTCCTTTGGTTCGTGTTATCGTAGTATAGGTCACGATGAGATTCAGACCTAATTAAGTTTGAGAACATACTATGCACGCATGCATGCATGAATCACCGTCATCGGCTTGAAGTGTGGTGTGACATACATATGCATTGTCAACCTAACCCTCACTCAGTGTGGGGATTTCTGGTTCAAAAGCACGGTGCCACATCAAAGTTGTTCCATTGTGTATTCAAAACACACCTCTCCATACATATGTTTGGGCCACAGGCAAGCAGTGGTTGTCATCGGGGACTAGCTACTTGCGTGATTACTGGTAAGCTAGCCCATCTCGGGGGTCGCATGGACGGTCATCACTTTGACCAATAACAAGAGAGAGGTTGTACGACCAAGGTGGATTATTCTTGGTCCGTTTTACGATCCATCTTGGTGAGATGCCTCTCTGGCCCGCCAACTGAAAGTGGGTGGGTGGGTGTGTGTGGGGGGGGGGACTGCTACTTCACAGTTTGCTAGGTCAACCTCTGTGGGGGGCATGCATTCATAGCTTAGGATTTCCTTCCTGCCGACACGAGGGGGGCAAGCAATACCATGCGCTTTGCGAGATAGGTGCCACATCAAAGTTGCATTTGGTATTTGAACATCAAACCACCCTTTTCATACATATATTAGGTCCACATGCAAGTGTGTTCGTGTTTTGACCCTCTCCCGCGTCATTTTTTGCCAAATTTATGAACATTAGACAAGTCGAATGACGCAACAGACACGGATCACTCACACTAACCGTGTGCCACACTGGTGCCCCTGTCACGCACATGCGCACAGTACATTGGGCTCCACAAGTCTTCCCCTCTCAAAAATATCTACCCGCCTGCAGCTTTTTTCTGTCTGATAACACACGGTTATTATGTTTTGACCGTGTGTGATGTTTCTTCTTCCTGCTCCTGCCTGCATCCCTCGAAAATATATGCCCACCTCGAGGGTTTTTCTGTTCCATAACACATGGTTGCTATCTCCGGACTGTGTGCGATGCACCATCATCCAAATTTTCAATAGCCCCGGCATTTCACTCCCGCATAGTAAAATTTTCAGTAGCCGCGTCATTTCCTCAAACACACCCCGCCCCCTCCACACACACACACACCAAAACCTCCTCGGGCGCGTGCGCACGCACACACACACACACACACACAACCCCTCCCTCGCTCAAAACCCTAGCAAGGTCGCCGCCGCCGCCACAAGGCCTCCATTGTCAACATCTGCCTGTTTGCCCGTGCAGCTTACCCACCGACCTCCATACCCAGGCCGCCCTGAATTTCTTATATGACGCCTGCCAAACGCCCCCTTTCCCACAGATCCCCATCCACCACTCTAGAGCATCGCAGCCTAAGCCCGGCTACGCTTCCGTGGAGCTCGAGGAGCGACTGGCCCAAACGAGGTGTATCGTGATCTCTTCGCCCGACGTCATCAAGGAAGCTGACGACCATTACTGGCCGCAGGCACTCAATCCGTGGGCTAGAGTATGCAGGTATGTCATGGACGCCGGCTATGACATCGAGGTCATCGATAGCGATGACCTGAGGCAGGCTATGTCATAGGTTAAGTGGCCCACCCCCAACCCCTCGGGTTCAACCGCCGTCGATTCATCCATAGTCTCGACGCTGATCTCCTCTGGCTCGTTGTCAAGAATTTGCCATCCTACATCGCCATCGAGCCGCTTTTGTCATTTCTGAAGGACACTTTCTGTGACGCTGGCTTGGGATCCACAGCTTCCAAGTCAGACCTCATCGACGGCGACCATGAGCAAGGAACCCTCTCCGACTCTTCGAAGGGGAAAGAGCCCATCTGTTGTTCCAAGGGGAAAGATCTCGTCTGCGACATCAAGGAGGGTACCCTACAGCCGTGCACTTCCAAGGGGAAGGAGCCCATCTGCGACAACATGGAGCGCATTCAGGATCCATGCTCTTCCCACAGGAACGAGCCCATCTGTGATAGGTGAGGAAACCCATGATTTGTTTTGCCGGCCCTCTTCATAGGGGGGAACCCATGATTTGTTTTGTCGAGTCCCTTTTGTAGTGTAGTGATAATATGTCCAGTTTTAATTGCTATATTTGGTTGTTTGTAGTATGACTTGTTTATTTCAGTTGTTCATAATGTGATGCTCTATATGTGCAATTATTTACTATGCAGTACATTTCATCAATCCAGTTTTAAACATACCGATAGGAATGCATATATTTGCTTGCTGTTAAGCCTGTTATAGCTAGCATATGCCTCTTTTAAAGTTTTTTGATTGTTCGGTTGTTTGTAGTTAGCATATGTCCAGTTTCAAATGCTATCTTTGGTTGTTCGTAGTATGCCTTGTTTATTCCAGTTATTCACAACGTGATGTTCTATATGTGCAAGTATGAACTATGCAGTTCAATTTCATCAATACCAGTTTCAACAATACCATTAAGAATGACTACATTTGGTTTCTGCATCTTGTAGTTAACACGCCTTTCCATTTTTATTTAACAATAACCAGTGTAATTAGACCGGCACAATACCAATTTGAATGACTATGTTTGCTTGTTGTTAAATATTAGGCCTGTTGCAATTAACACACCTTTCCACTTGTTTTGCTTTACTGCCGTGCTTAAACCTGCACACTGAAGCTATCTTTTGGATATTATTTTGTTTGTCATGGATATATTTGGTTGATGTTTAACCTGTTGTGCTTAACATGCCTCTCGATGTACCTACACAGGAAAATTTTGGAAACGACTGCTATTTTCCATCGAGGTTAGTTTCATCCCATGGCTTATATATACTCACTGTTCAGGATATTGGTAGCTGACACCATATAGGGCAGGGACTGATAAGGGACTAATCGGTGAATCAGACTTTTAACTGAATCTATTTGTAACCCATTTATCGTTAGGTTAACTAGGGCCATATGTAATATATTTGAGGCTACATAGCAACATGCACTATACTTAATGTATAAATATGCAATCCTAGGCTACATAGCAACAAGGAAGAGTGTTACCTTAATGTTCTGATCATGTCTAGATATACGTAGAAGAGCAGCAGCAGCAACAACAACAACAACAACCCTGTTTGGATACTCAACTTAGATAGAGGTTAGAGTTAGTTTGTAGCTCATGACTACCCTGAACTAACTCCATCCAAAGAGGTGTTTGGATGACAGGGTTAGATTGACAATAAATGCACTAGGATAACTAGCTCCAATTAGCACCTCTTGGGTTGGATAGTTTTTTGGGTGGGTTAGATGCAACTAGCTCAAACTAGCCCTCATGTTTGGATATACTTTAGGGCTATTTGAGCCCGAACTAGCTCAAACTAACTCTAACCCATGGTTACAGCAGCAGTTAATCAGCCGATAATTTGTAAGAATGCAGTAAACTCCTTCCGACCCATAATATAAGATGTTAATTCATCTAATATGTGAGTATATTGGATGTTATAAGATATTATAAAAGAGTGTTGTACTACATCATTGTGCAATTGCTGTTTAGCTTCTAATATTAACTTGGTGCTTTTAGGTACATATGTCATTGGTAAAGATTCGTGCTTCGACCCTTTCTGCGTATGGGGCAATGAGATATCGATGAACCAACATCAAGTGAGGAAGCTGATAAAGATTGTCAGTAAAATGGGTCAAAAGGTGGCAATTAAACTATTTGTTTACACTTTATCCAAGACAACAACGAACTGTAGGATGGTAAGTAAGAACTCTGCAGCCTTCTTTTTACTGCTCATAATGAGTTGTGTTAGATGACAATGTCTGAATCTTTTTCCTTTGCAGTGGCTCCCATAGCAGACTACTCAAAATTACCTCTCAAACTGCATGATTGGTGGGCATTCAAAGGTTAAAGTATTTCTACCAGAACATGATGATTATCTAGATGTTTCCATGAAGATCATGAAGGATGGGCGGTCGGCCATCACAATGGGTTGGACTAGAGTCATGCGTGCCTTCTACATGAAGGAGGGCACAATATGGGCATTCTGCTTCACCTTGTTCAGCAACCAGAATGTATTTCGCCTCTTTCTTTACCGTCTTTAATTGTACAAGTATACAACTGTGGTTCATCATTCTTAATTTGGTTCTTATGTAATTATTGAACATATGTACCTATGAATCGAATAATGCATTGGTTGTTTGAACCTGATGGATACGAATAAAGCTATTGCATACATTCAAATTCAAAACCAGTACAATTTGAAATGGCAGCAATTAAATCACGGTGAAATTACACTCTACAGGTCGTTACGGCACACATGGTTGGTAAAACACAAACGTTTGCGATATACACCATAATCTAACATGGTTCACATAGAGGAAACATGTGCAAGCATGCACACAGTTGCCGTTTGCAAAGTGTGTGCAATGTCAGACAATATCACAAATGGTGCGAGCAAATTAAACATTTGTGATAGTTGCCTTATCATACACGATTCGCAACCATGAATTGTTTCTGATGTGGTATGCATCATAAACGTTGCACCATAGAATAGCGTGTGCGATAGTTGTCGTGTACGACGATGTTACGACAGTCCGACGTTTCGTAATTCTGTCCAACACTCATACAACGATTAGCTAATCTTCTTATTATTTATCGCATACAGTTTGGGAAAAGAGAATGTGTGTGATTGTCTGCTTATCATACACGTCCTATAATAGTGAATTGTTTGTGATGGGCCGCGCATAGTAAACGTAGCACCACATAATACCGACTGCGATGGCGATGCGAGCACAAACGAGTAGCGAGTAATGCATATGCATCAAGGCTTCCTATCCCCGGCGGTTTCTGGGTCATGTGGGAAGGACCCCCCCTATTGTAGTCACGTTCTTGGCGATGGTTCCAAATGTCGTCGCGGAAAGGGGTTAAACCCGTTTGTATAGCAGCTCGCTGTACCAGTGAGAGAAGGACTTGGGCACTCCGTGTGCCCTTGCCATTGCATTTGGTGCATAGATTTGAGTTCTCCACATTGATATGTGGAAGTGAAGTTTGAGAAGCTTTTTACTCTTGGATGTTTGGTATCCTAGAGCTTGTTCCTCTTGGGAGCTTGGGCGCCCTAGACGGTTGGTGGTGCTTCGAAGCTCAATCATTATGGTCTAAAGCTCCGAGCAAGCGTCAGGGTCTCCAATTAGGTTGTGGAGATTGGCCCAAGCAACTTGTATGGGTTTCGGTGATCGCCCCCAAGGGTTGCCAAAGTGTAGGGGTTCTGGTGACCGCCCCCAAAGGTTGCCATTTGTACGGGTTCGGTGACTGCCCTCAAGGGTCCCTTAGTGGAATCATAACATCTTGCATTGTGCAAGGGCATGAGGAGATTATGGTGGCCCTAGTGGCTTCTTGGGGAGCATTGTACCTTCACACCGCTCCAAACGAAGATTAGCATCCGCAAGGGTGTGAACTTCAGGATACATCATCCTCTTTGCGTGCCTCGGTTATCTCTTACCCGAGCCCTTTACTTATGCACGTTACTTTCTGATAGCCATAGTGTTTCATGTTATATATCTTGCTATCACCTAGTTGTTTATCTTGTTTAGCATAAGTTGTTGGTGCACATAGGTGAGCCTAGTTGTTTTAGATTTTGTGCTTGACAAATTAAATGCTAGTTTTATTCCGCATTTGTTCAAGCCTAAACTGTAATTATTTTAAAACACCTATTCACCCTCCCTCTAGGTGACATCCACGATCTTTCACCAACCATAGCATTAAGTAACAAGTCCTTTTTACTCTCATACGCAACAACCCCCTTACTCGGGTATAAGCTTCTATAAATCTCACCACCCAAGCGAATTATGAACATATTGCAACACCCTAAAACGGTAATCCCACACGCTTGCGCGACACGGAGGGCACCATACTACAACACCAAAATAAAATATACAACTCAAACCAATCACGGTCATCAATCAACCCATAGGACAAAAAGAATCTACTCAAACATCATAGGATGGCAATACATTATTGGACAATAATATGTAGCATTAAGCACCATATTTAAGTAGATATTACAACGGGTAGAAGAGGTGTTCCACCACTGCATAGAGGGGGAGAAAGTTGGTGTTGACAACGGCGAAGTTGTTGGTGTAGATCGTCATCATGATGGTCCCCCGGTGATGCTCCGACGCCACTGGAAGAGAGGGCGAGAGAGCCCCCCTTCCTTCTTCTTCCTCATTGGCCTTCCCCCTAGATAGGAGGAGAGTTTCCCCTCTGGTCCATGGCCGACATGGCCCCAGGAGGGCAGGAGCCCTCCGAGATTGCATCTCTCTCTCTCTCTCTCTCTCTCTCCCTCCCTCTCTCTCTCCCTGTGTGTGTGTGTGTGTTTCTCTTCAATTTCGCGTTCTTCTAACCGAAAACCATTTCTTATATTCCCGGAGATCCATAACTTCGATCGAGCTGGAATTTTAACAAGATATTTTTCTCGATATAACCTTCCTTTCTACCGAAGAAGGATCCCAACCAACTTACGAGTTGCCCACAAGGAAACCCCACGCGGCCAGGGGGTTGTGGCGCACTGATGCCTTGTGAAGTCTGTGAGCCTCTATTTGCATTGATTCCAGCTCCCCAAAATCACATATATTCCCAAATAAATTTGAATAAAATTTTATCGCGTTTGGACTTCGCTTGATATGGAATTTCTGCAGAATAAAAAACATGCAAAAAAACAGGAACTGACACTAGACACAACATCAATATGTTAGTCCCAAAACTAATATAAAATGTTGCAAAAAGTATATGAAAGTTGTATAATATTGACATGAAAAAATCAAAAATTAAGATACGAAGGAGACGTATCACCACCCACCATTGCCCCTACCACCATCTAGCCACCAGCGCCTCCACCCACGGCAGGTGTACATGAGGCGAACAACGGGTGGATATATCTTAAACAATAGTGATAGGCGTGCATGCACAAGTAGGTGGCGGAAGCACAATGGAGCCAATGCTGGCTTGCATCATTGGCTCAAGTGTGAACACATGTTATCAAGATTCTGACAGTATCAAGAAAACTTTTGAGTACAAATCTGATTCTACAAAATATGTTCAGGCAAGATATACGCATATAGTGTTGAAAGATGCATGCAATCTGGAAGCAAATGACTTAGGTCGAACACCTAACGATTTACTCCATCCAACGACAACCAGGAATATCCGATACTCCCGACAGTAGCATTATTTTGGCGCTGCTGAATTCAGTTATTTTTTTGTTCTTACTTAACATAGAATAATCATGGCATTAAGTTGGATATTTTAATTGGACTTTTTAGTGTTAGAACCATCTATGCAACACAACGTATAATAAGTAAAATTCTGAAGGCCAACACATTAATTGAAATACACAACCCCTCAAAAAAATAATTCAAATACACAATTCTGAAACAACATAAACAAGGCTGATTCTAGATTGTGACTACGGAAACACGTTGGGCTCTAAACATATTTTACGAGTTGAGATAAATCCAAGACAAGAGGCACCAAAATCTTAAATTAGTGAATAAATCATCTAATGCACGACGTGACTTTGTAGTCAAGTGATATGTACTCCTATACGTTATCAGGATTTTAGGCGATGTTCTTCATGAACATAGAATGAGACTTTGTAAAAGAAAATTGACCTTGTAAATTCAAGAATGTTAGACGACGCTCTTTCTATATTACATAGAACAATCAATAACCATATAAAATCAAGAATCTACCTGTTGAATATATTAGATAAATAGTATTCGAGAAAGATATTTGATAAATAGTCCCCAATGGGAAACTTCCAAACACAACCATTACTAAAATAATCTTTCCAAGAAAGGAACCGCATGTACTAACTACTCCCTCCGTTCTAAAATAGATGACCCAACTTTATACTAACTTCAGTACAAAATTGGGTCATCTATTTTGGAACGGAGGGAGTACATCCTTGATCCAATTGTATCTCTTGTGTGATTTATAGATGACCCTTGAAAACAACAAATGATATGCTATGCATGTAAGGAAGTGACAGTGTATAGATGGTAAACTCACTGCAGTGTATAATAAATTCTCAGTACCAAGTACAGACGAGCTGGATAACAATGTCAATGGCATTTTCTCTTGTCCAACTAGCTCACAAAGCTATTAAGATTTTTAATTATAAGTAAAGGGACAAAGTAAATGGCCATTTGGGCTACCTAAAATCATGGAAGATTTTTAAAAGTGTGATTTATAAATATAGGAGTATTAGCTACTAATGTGAAAGTACCAAGGATGGTTTGAGAAAAAAATCCATATGACCATGCGAGCAAATTCCAACTTTTCTAGAATCAAATTAATTCCCTTTTAGTTAAGAAGCAACCACAACATAAACCAAGTGATATACTTGTGTTACAGATAGATCTATAATGCCTAAAAGGCAACAGGTTATACCAGTGGACTATCATCTATAGCGAAAACAAGAAAGAATAAATACATCACCCATTTTAGCCCATGATGCGAGGGAGAGATGCAGGTGTCCATTGTGTCCGCCTCTCTATGTCATGCCATATCGAGATCGCCCCTGCCTACCTAGGGGGCACCCCCAAGTTACCGTTCCCGTGTCCCTCCCACCTATCGCCACCCAAGCACAATCTAACACACCACACTCTCTTGTAGAGTAGGATTTCATCTACATCTCCGTACTGAGTTCTATGTATTCCTCACCATGTCACCAAACTCATTGTTTGCTCCTAAGCTCAACTCCACTAACCCGAGCTCACTGTCCACCCCACCACCCACACTACACCAAGTAAAGTCAATTGACCGAACTGACTTGAGAGGTAAACATCTCATGACCCAGGCACAGTTTACCATATTTGGGCATATATTTGATGATTGCATTTTGTATCACTTTTTACTCTGTGTTTTGCATCTTGGTCGTAGGAATTTTCATATTTTACTACGTTTGTGCACCTTTTTTGCCTGGTTTCGCCATGTACCAAAAAGGAGGGATATTTTGAGCATTGCTCGGAAAACACCTATATTTGGGTGTAAAATATACTAATTGGACGTATAAAAGCCTTCCATATGAAGAGATGAGCATGTGGGAAGAAACCAAGCCACACCTGTCATTCTAGAAGACTGTGTACGATACAACGACACCCGCTTGTCCCGGCAGTCATACCGCATGGCGCCCCCTCCCCTTGGTCGACTACTTCAGTAGGGTGTGATCGAATCTCTTGGAGACTGAAGAGAGAGGCTCCAAACCATGAAAATGAAGCAGAAAACCTCACCTCTGGAAGGGAACCGAAGGGAAATCAACAGAAAGGCACCACCATACAATAGCTTCAATCATGGAGACTACGACATCAACCATCATAATCATCATCATCATCCACATCCTCGACATTGACTTCTGGGTTCATCTCATTGTAATCCCAAACCCTAGTGTGGATATGTAGGCATTTCATTGCCATGAACACCTCGATGATGATCTCTATGAGGAATATGAAACTATAGCGAGAACTTTGACTTTCTAGTTTTATTTTCTTTCATTGAATTGATAGTGCAAACCATACTATTAAGGCGGGTCTAAGTGAAATTTGAGAGAAGTCTTTGTGTGTAGGCTCAATCTAACTTATTTCTTCAAGTGAAGACTTGGAAATCTCCTTCGAATCAGTTCATTTAGATTTGGTGTCGAAGAAGAAGTTCTTCGGGACACCTTAGTGTAAAGTTATCATTGAGAAGTTGGATGACTTATTCCACAAGTAAGTCCAGTGGTTGTATTTTAAATCTCACCATTTCGTCGTGTGTTGTGTGTAAATTGGGTGGCCCTTTCTCCAACGGTCATTTCAACCCTTGGGGTTGATCCCGGCTATACATAGCGATGCCACTCCAACCATTTTGTAGTTAGTTGGTCCAAGTAAATTTACAAGTGTTGTTTACCCAACACATACTACTGAAGAGATTGTGAGAACCCTAAGTGGGGAAATATATCCTAAAAAATGCTAAGTGATCGAGTGTCATTGAAGTACTTGATTGAAACCGAACTTAACATGTTACTCCTAAGGATTGTACATCCCCTAGATGACTAGGTGTCTTCAAGAGCATCCAAGAATATTTGTGGACCGTTGAAGAACAAGTTTGTGAAGGTTTGGAGAACACGTTGAAGATCTACCATGAGTGATTGGGTGTGTTCCAAGTGAACTTAGCTCATGGAGAATAGGGTGAGGGCTCTTGTGTCCTCTAAGTTTAGGCTTGGCCCCTCCAACCAAAGCATTGTATTCATCGATCTTACTGGTTCTATCTCCTTGCATTACTTATTTTATGTTGCATGTGTTTAGAAGATCTTCCCCTGACTACCTTCTCTGTGATCGGTTTGAAGGTTTTGCTAAGAACTAATCAATATGATGCATGCTATTATGTTTAGCCTTCTTCTCTGTAATGCTTCCTCTGTGTTCCATGTTACTGTATTTGACTTAGTTACTTTAGTTTATTATTCCTCTGAGTCACATTGTTGCATGTTTATATTTACCTCTACTCAGTATTGTCTTAGTTTCTGTTACATAGTTTTTCTTCAAAGAACTTGATTTTTCGTAGAAAATATCGAATCTCCCATGCACACCCTCCGGTCAATATTTGAACCTAGAATTGGTATGAGAGCAAGTTGCTCCCTTGACTCTGTATTTCGGTTTAACCACCTGGAGTTTCAGTTATGTTGACCACAAAAACTATCAAGGATCTACTCATAGGCCCATCTTTAATGGAAGTGATTATCTATACTGAAAGCATTGGATGCACCATCACATCAAGGGTGTTGACCCCGAGATATGTAGGGTCATCTCTAAAGAATTTATAATCGCCGAAGAAGGTCTTCTTACTCCTAAAGACCAAAGAAATATCCGTATCGATGCTCAAGCTCAAGATATCCTCTACGATTGTCGGTGTCCCATTTTAGGGGCCCCTCACCATGATTTCTCTAGCCTAGTGGGTCAGGATGAGGACCCCTTAGTCGGTTCCACCCTGGACCACTTTGAGCGACCCATGACGATCTACAAAGAAGACTTGGGAAGCCTTGACGATCAAGACAAGAACTCTGCATCCATGGAGGACTCTCCTCCATCGCTTAATCGACTAGGACTCTTGTAATCCTAGGACCCCGGTATCTTATATAAACTCGGGTCGGGCTGATCAATAGAAGACAACTTAGAAAAATTACAACCCATTGGTACTTTGTGCTCTGCACACACACCCCAACACAGTAAACAAAGAGCACGACATGGGGTATTATCTCCCCCGTGAGATCCCGAACCTGGGTAAAACTCTTGTCTGTGTTACCCTCGTGCCAAGTCGCCTAGATAGGATACCCTACTAAGAGATATGCCGGATTTAGCTCTAAAGTAATGGCCCAACGAGGTCCTGCATGGGGAACCAGAGATAGGACATGGTAATTCAACAAACAACAATGATCTCGACCACGATCATGGAAAAAATCGCCCACCAAGCTCGGAGGCTCGACATCAACATTGTTCTCACACGGCCGTATAGAATAATATGAACAACGGAGTCATTTACGTCAGCCCCGCCTCCTTGAGCATCATTTTGCTGATCCCTTCACTTGGATTGTGTGAAATTGCATCTACATCAACCCTATAAAATTTCATCACAATCCAATGGTGGGATCTCCGGCTACCTCTCAAAAGTTTAGGCATTGTCCGATCTAGATGTAACCCGTATGAGTTTGGAAGAAAAAGGTCAGCGGCTGACTCCTATATCCTTTGGAAGATCCAACTGTCTAGATTATGCATAATTTTCATGGTTTCAACGCCTCAAAATTTTAGCCCGACCCGATGGTTCAAACTCGGGATAACACCCAAGAAGTGTTCAATTTGCGAACCTATTTTCTGCGCGGAGCAAGTCCGACCTGAGTTCATCTTTATCCATGACTGGCCTATCAGAAAACCTTCGACTGATTTTTTGTAAGGTATTTTTTTTGTCCTCAAGCACAATTCCTAACAATTTTGCGGCTTTTCCGAGGTACTTTTTACCGGCTCGCCGGTATCGCACCGAGCAACCTCGTTGCTCCTTGGATTTCGACCAGCACTGGGATCTCCACGACATCGCTTCATCAAGCCGCATCAACCACATCACATCATCACCTCATCAGGCCAAACTCCTTGTTCCGTCACCCCGACTTGTTCGGGGGCTGTCTCGAGAGCTGCTACATCGTCACATCATCATTGTGTCGTGCTGACATCGTCATCGTGCAAAGTCTATCCTATGTTGATACTATCGTGCCTTCATCCTGTCGCGTCCATTGCCAGTATGCCTGGACGTCGTGTGACATCACTTCATCAGGCCAGCATCCACCATGTTGATATATTTTGTTGTGTTGGTTGGCCCAGGGGCTTCGCCGTGCCACACCGAACTATTTTGTCACATCAGCCAGCCGCGGCAACCACACATGGTCGTCGCTTCGTTAGGCCGGCCTCCTTGCCCCGCCACATCAAGACTGGCTTGGTGCCTTAGAGCTCGACCTTCCGTGACCCTGTACCACATCATTAACACATGGAGCATAAACACAGCTAAATCACTTTCATGCTTAATTTTTTTTAGTTTTTATTTGTGTTTGGTCAGGTATTAAATCTGTTTTGAATAAATATGATTTTCCTTTGTTCAATTGATCATTCTAAATAAATTATTCGACTCCATTTTTTGCATGGAACTTTGAACTCGTTCCTCCAGGCCGGACTTGGGGGTCGTTAAAGCCTTTACATGAAACCCATCATATGTGATTTCTTCCTTAGTCATTTTTTTGCTGGTTTTCCATGCTCTAGTTTTGGACTTGTGCCGCGGCAACCACACATGGTCGTCGCTTCGTTAGGTTGCCTCACTCCTATGTTTGCCTCTTAAGGTTCCACTGGTATGCCTATGGTTAGATGGGAGCACTCTGTTGTTTGCGCCTCTAGTTTACCTGTTTGGTTGCCTAAAAAATTAGTAGGTTGAAGTCGAACACTAGCCATCACAATACACACTACTGCAGGATGCTGCTAACACGACACTACGATCGGAGACCCTTCGACGAAACTGTGTGCGATGCAATAATCGCAAACGGTGGTGTAAAAAACCCATCAAAAAAGATGCAAAACGTTTGCGATGATGGATGCATCAAACACGGTTCAGGTTTTGGTTGCGTGTGCGATGCAGGCATATGGTTCAGTTAAATTAACTGTTTGCGATGAGGAGGAACAAAAGAAATGGGCTGCCAGATGAAAGTGTGTGCAATATACAGCATACACTTCACTCGGATGAACTGTTTCTGATTAGGCAACACAAAAGAAACGGTCAGCCGGATCAAGATGCGTGCGATAAATGGCATGCGGTTCACTCGGATGAACTGTTTAAGTTGAGACAAGACAACGGAAACGGTTCAATATAACAAGATGTGTGTGATACGCGGCAAATAGGTCTGTAATCAGAAATATGTGTGAAGACCGATAATAACACAGATGATTGCTTCTAATAAGACATATGAGATATGCTCTGTCTACACAACATCTTTAGCCATTGGGGGACGGGCGGTCATCCGGATACGCCATAAGGATGCGAAGAGGCATCCTATATCAGCAAGGACTAGCTGTTCCACCAGTAGCTCATGTAAGAGAACTCTCAAGTTAAGTGTGCTCAGACTGGAGCAGCCATCAGATGGGTGACTGAATGAGAAGTTATGCTGATGTTAAATTAACAAATAGGATGGGTCATATCTGTCAAATTAAATGACTAATATGACCGATCCCATGAGTTAATTTAACCTCAAGGTCCTTGTTTTTTATTTTTATTTTATTTTTAACACATGTTAAAGAAGGTCTACCGCATTACTTTTTAACAATGTGTATATGTGGCATACAGTTGATCCATTTGACCTGTTTGTGATGGAATAAGCCGTGTGTGTTATGGGCAAACACTTGTTAGTGTACAACCATTTGCGATTGATGAATTCATCATCGACAGATTCCCTAGTGTGGTCCATGTTCATCTCATCATCATCTACTTCTTGTGCTAGCTTGATGTTCCTTATATGCTAAGTTTCTATTAATTGATGGCATTTTATGAACACGCCACCGTTTCCCGCCATTTCCTCACCTGTTTCCCACCCCAAGTGATATTGCGCATAAACCTAGGCGCGGCGCGGCGCACGGAGGCAACAAGCACAACCTGTGGCACATCCACCTTTTCCAAGCATGCCTACCCACCAAAGCGTCGCCTCTGCCATCAACCTTGTCCACGAGGAAAATCAGAAGGTGCCACAGCCCGTCGAGGCCGCGGCGCTCCCCGGCAACGCGATGGACGATGTCGTGATGCGCGTCATCGCCAGGGTTGAGCAGACCCTTGGCGCATGGCACTTCAGCGCCGCGGATTAAGATAGGCATGTCAGCACCGAGGTTGCAGCTCACCGCACAACATGATTGATGGCGCGCCACAGAGCAAGCTAGACGCATCCGCGCCGATAGGTTGCGGCTCGCCGCAGGGCGAGACCGTTGGAGCACCGCAGAGCGAGAGGCGCGATGCGCCGCACAGCAAGAGCGGATCCATTGGTGCTTGCCTGCTATCGACAGGGCGTCACAGCTGGGTACATGTCTCGTCAGTACCCCCATTCCTTGCCAGGAGTGGGCACAGGCCCTATGCACCGTACTTGCACCAGAGGTCGGCCGCGCCGTACTTGCACTGGACGCCCGCCATGCTGTTTGCATGGGTCGCGCCGTTTGCCTTGTCCGCGACCCGCTCGATGCGAACGCGCTGGTCGGTAGGCTCGACCGCCTCCTTGACCCAGGTGTCCACCTGGGCGCACTAGAGGAACATGGCCGTCGCATCCTCGAGGTGGTGATCTCTGATGAAATAGCCAACTTGGAGCTCGTGATCACGCTCCAGATGTACCACCAGCGTGTCGACCGCTTGGACGAACGCCTGCATGAGTTCAGGCAGAGCCAAGAGCTACCATAGGCAAGGGATGCTGGTCATGGTCTCATGGACGCGTTTTATTTTGTTGAGTCGTTTCGACGTGGATAGCTATATATTCACAGCAATCATAGTATTGCTCTGTTTATTGCTCTGTTTCAATGTGTGTACTCAATTTTTCGTTATTATATGTTCTGTTTCAATGTGTGCTTATACGCTTCCCATTCTGTATATGAGGATGATAACAGCTAGATTCAAATTAGTATACAAAAACAGATAGAAAATGGAATTTATAATATTAATATATATGTATATATATATATTAATTGTTCATTAGTTCATCACATAATATATATAATATCATCACGTGATGATACTTAACTACTAGGTACAATGCATAAAATTGAAAACGAACAATACTAAAACTAATAATCCCTCCTGGGGCAAGTATTCCAGAAGCCTCTCGCCAGCAGCTCCCTGGTGCACGACATCTTCCCAGCGCGGAGGCGGTGCTTCGCCTCCTCCGCCTCACAGCGCTTGACATATCGATCTGTCTCTTGCAGGCGGACGAGCGCGAACGATCTTGCCATTTCGTTAGGCACCCACCAGAGCTCCTCGTCGGTGGTACGTTGGAGCTTATTGGCCCACCTCCATGCAGCGATGAGGCGCCTAGCGCCTTTGGCCTTCCTCGCGAAGTACCTATCTTTGTACACCTCCTCCGCACAACGACACGCCCGCCCCCAAAGCTCCACCGCCTCCTTTTTCCAGGCGGCATCACGGGCTTCACAGGCCGCCTGGTACCTGGCATCCTCCTCCGCTGTATCCTTCTTGAAAGCCACTTGCCTGGCTTTCTCAGCCGACGGCAGCAACTTCCAAATACAAAGATCGTACTGGCCCCAAAACCAATCCAAAGTTGGGGGGTCCGGCGCAACCTCGTCCGGCGGCGCGTAGGGGTCCTCGCCGCTGCTCTTCGAGTGAGCGTCCTCTGGGGGCGGCGATTCCTCGTCGGCGCGTGGGCAGACCGACGGTGCCATGGCAGAGATTTGAGAGAGAAAGAGAGAGAGAGAGAGAGAGAGAGAGAGAGAGCAAGGGGATGTAGATGCGAATGTAGACGGGACGACGTGAGCAAGGTAGTATTTATTGGCGGCCGGAATCTAGACCTACAGGAATAGTACACATGTCGGTCGCTGGAATTTACGAGTACTGTAGTTTGAATTACACATGATTCCCGCAGCAAAATCCGTGTGTGAACATAATAGCTGACGATTCCCAATACAGAACCATGTCTGATTAATAACGCCCGCCATTCACCTTCCAAACCTCGAGGCGCGAAATAGAGTGCCAATCATGTGGGGGCCGGTTGTCTTGCCAGATATTACATTTTCTTTTTTGAACACCAGATATTTACATTGTCTGATGATTTTTTAACTTGCACACAAGTACACAAATAAGATTTTTCAAACCGTTATGGTTAGCCGTTGCATGTAGATGTAGTTCAAATTTGAATTATGGTCATTAAATGGCTAGAAAATCACTTAAATGTCTTCAAAAGGTCAAATGACCCCTGAAATTTTCCAAATTTTCACATGACAGTTGTATTAGTGCATGTTACACATAGAAAAAAATGAAGGTCATAAGAGGAAGCTATCTCCTGTTTATCATCAAACATGCACTGTTCCCTCTCGGAACCACGAGCCTTCTAGTGAGTTGCTCCGGTTTGTGAGGGACATGTGTTCAAACTTTTGTCAAACATGCCAATTTTTTACCACATTATCTTAGTGGCATGACATTACATCAAACAAGATTTCATGTTTTTCTGATCATTTTTTGATTTTTTGGAATTAAAATGCCATGGCACTCCATGCATGTGTCCATGCCATGAGACCAAAATGTTTGAAAATTGCTTCTAATTTATTGCACACGGAATTAACTCACACACAAGTACACAAAAATGATTTTCAAGCCGTTACGGTTAGCCATTGCATGTACATCTAGTTCTAATTTGAATTACGGTCATTAAATAGCTAGAAAATCACTTAAATGTCTTAAAAGGTCAAATGACCCTTGAAATTTTCCAAATTTTCACATGACAGTTGTATCAGTGCATATTACACGTAGAAATTTTTTGAAAGCCGTAAGAGGAAGCTATCTCCTGTTCGTCATCAAACATGCATTGTTCCCTCTCGGAACCACGAGCCTTCTAGTGAGTTGCTCCAGTTTGTGAGGGGTGCGTGTCCAAACTTTCGACAAACATGCCAAATTTTTTACCACATCATCTTGGTGGTATGATATTACATCAAGCAAGGTTTCATGTTTTTCTGATCATTTTTTAATTTTTTCGAATTAAAATGCCATGGCACTCCATGCATGTTGTGCCCATGCCGTGAGACCAATATGTTTGAAAATTCCTTCTAATTTACTGCACATAGAATTAACTCGCAACAAGTACACAAATATGATTTTCAAACCGTTATGGTTAGCCGTTGCATGTACATATAGTTCTAATTTGAATTATGGTCATTAAATGGCTAGAAAATCACTTAAATGTCTTCAAAGGGTCAAATGACCCTTGAAATTTTCCAAATTTTCACATGGCAGTTGTATTAGTGCATGTTACACATAGAAAAAATTTAAAGGCCGTAAGAGAAAGCTATCTCTCGTTCGTCATCAAACATGCATTATTCCCTCTCGGAACCACGAGCCTTCTAGTGAGTTGCTCCAGTTTGTGAGGGATGTGTGTCCAAACTTTCATCAAACATGCCAAATTTTTCACCACATCATCTTGGTGGCATGACAGTACATCACCAAGGTTTCATGTGTTTCTGATCTTTTTTTAATTTTTTGGAATTTAAATGCGATGGCACTCCATGCTTAATTGTGTCATAGCCATTAGACCAATATGTTTGAAAATTTCTTCCAATTTACTGCACATGGAATTAAATCACACAGAAGTACACAAAATATGACTTTTCAAATCATTATGGTTAGCTGTTGCATGTACATGTAGTTCAAATTTCAATTACGGTCATCAAATGGCTAGAAAATATAAATGTCTTAAAAGGTCAAATGACCCCTGAAATTTTCCAAAATTTGACATGACAGTTGTATTAGTACTACAAATTTTCTCGTACATTTAAAGCACCATCCGTTGCCACTTTACTCCAAATTCGTCTTTCACAGCTAATAAAAAATATCTACAACATCACACATAGTTGTTTTGTAGGAATCGTTTGCGATGAAAATTTTCGGGTCTATTTAAGTCTTCCTCCTTAAGCTTCGTCAGCTCATCTGCTCCAGGGCCGGCAACCTCGAATCCAGAAATCCCGATCCTCATTCTCACACCCGCTTTTTGCAAAGATGACGGCTTCGTGAAGGCCTGTACGATGGTCGCGTTCCCCCCGAGTGCAGCCGCCTGTACCGCGAGCGTGGCCACTATGCCGAGAGTGTCGCCGCATCTGCATTGAGTGCAGACGCTTCTGCCGAGAGGGCGTCTGCGGCAGCCGAGACAGCTGCAGCTGCTGCTGCAATGGGGGCTGCAAACACCGATGTCGCCCTGGCCCGGGTCGAGGCCATCCACGCCAAGATATTCCATGCCACCTCGGAATCCAGCATGCAACCCACGTCCGAAAAGGCGGCGGTGGCCATGGAGCTGAAGGAAATATGCCCTAGAGGCAATAATAAAGTTATTATTTATTTCCTTATATCATGATAAATGTTTATTATTCATGCTAGAATTGTATTAACCGGAAACATAATACATGTGTGAATACATAGACAAACATAGTGTCACTAGTATGCCTCTACTTGACTAGCTCGTTGAATCAAAAATGGTTAAGTTTCCTAGCCATAGACATGAGTTGTCATTTGATTAACGGGATCACATCATTAGGAGAATGATGTGATTGACTTGACCCATTCCGTTAGCTTAGCACTTGATCGTTTATTATGTTGCTATTGCTTTCTTCATGACTTATACATGTTCCTGTAACTATGAGATTATGCAGCTCCCGTTTACCGGAGGAACACTTTGGGTGCTACCAAACGTCACAACGTAACTGGGTGATTATAAAGGAGTACTACAGGTGTCTTTGAAGGTACATGTTGGGTTGGCGTATTTCGAGATTAGGTTTTGTCACTCCGATTGTCAGAGAGGTATCTCTGGGCCCTCTCGGTAATGCACATCACTATAAGCCTTGCAAGCAATGTAGATAATGAGTTAGTTACAGAATGATGCATTACGTAACGAGTAAAGAGACTTGCCGGTAACGTGATTGAACTAGGTATTGGATACCGACGATCAAATCTCGGGTAAGTAACATACCGATGACAAAGGGAACAACGTATGTTGTTAGGCGGTTTGACCGACAAAGATCTTCGTAGAATATGTGGGAGCCAATATGGGCATCCAGGTCCCGCTATTGGTTATTGACCGGAAACGTGTCTCAGTCATGTCTACATAGTTCTCGAACCCGTACGGTCCGCACGCTTAACATTTCGTTGACGATATAGTATTATATGAGTTATGTATGTTGGTAATTGAATGTTGTTCGGAGTCCCGGATGAGATCATGGTCATGACGAGGAACTCCGGAATGGTCCGGAGATGAAGTTTGATATATGGGATAATAGTGTTTGATCTCCGGAAGGGTTCCGGAATTCACCAGAAGGGGTTCCGGATGTATCCCAAAATGTTTGGGTACGAGAACACGTTATTTGGGCCAAAAGGAAAAGCCCACAAGGTTTTTGGAAAGTGCAAAAGGAAGTTTTGCGGAGTCCAGGGGCCAGACGCCAGGGTCCCTGGCGTCTGGGTCCAGACACCGGGAACCCTGGCGTCTGGCCCTGGAGTCCAAGAAGGACTCTTGCCTTTCGGGTGAAACCGACTTTGTGGAGGCTTTTACTCCAAGTTTCGACCCCAAGGCTCAACTTATAAATAGAGGGGCAGGGCTAGCACCAAAGACACATCAAGAAACACCAAGCCATGTGCCGGCAACCCCGTCCCCTCTAGTTTATCCTCTGTCATAGTTTCCGTAGTGCTTAGGCGAAGCCATGCGGAGATTGTACTTCACCAACACCGTCACCACGCCGTCGTGCTGCCGGAACTCATCTACTACTTCGCCCGTCTTGCTGGATTGAGAAGGCGAGGACGTCATCGAGCTGAACATGTGCAGAACTCGGAGGTGCCGTGCGTTCGGTACTTGGATCGGTCGGATCGTGAAGACGTACAACTACATCAACCGCATTGATAAACGCTTCCGCTTAGTGATCTTCAAGGGTATGAAGATACACTCCCCCTCTCGTTGCTATGCATCATCATGATCTTGCGTGTGCGTAGGAAATTTTTGAAATTACTACGTTCCCCAACAGGAGCACCTGCTTCCTCATGAGGTTGCCAAGCGGAAGCTGGAGATGCAGGAGGCGGCGGTGATTGAGGAGCGCTGGGAGGAGGAGTTGCGTGTGGCCCAGGTCGAGCTAGAGAAGAGTCTGTCCGTCGAGGAATCGGCGGTGGAGTACCAACGCGACCTCTGACGCATCCACCACTACGAGTACTACAACCTTGAGGGCAGCGCCGAGGACAAGGACAAGGACAAGAACGCGGTCAACTTCAGCAGGGGAGACGTGGAGTCCACCAACGGCGGCATGTCGCCGGGACAAGTCATTGACGTCTCATCTCACACCGGCGATGCATAGGCTGGAGCGGCGGTGGATTTGTTAAAATTATGCGTACTTAGGCTTTGTTTTTAATACTGGTCTTTTGTTAGAGCAATGTTTAGGTCAACTGACTCTGTTTAATTACTAAAATTGCTCGATTCAGTAAGTCTGGTCTGTGTGTTGTATGCTCTTTTGTGTGCCTAAATTAGCAAGCGATGTTAAATTATGCAATGACGTACCCGGGGAAATTTCCACCAAAATTTGAATTATCAAACTCATGACATGCACGTAAAGCAGAAGAATCGTTTGCGATGCACACTATCGTTCAAAATGAATGGTGTCCGGCGGCACCGCGCGCAAAGTTTCCCTCCACATTTCAAAAAAATTGGCCTACCGCTGAAATATCTACCCCCTTCTCCACCCCCTTTTCTCCCCGACCACATGTCACATTTCCCCTGTTTCCCCCTTCCTTACTTCCTTCCTAAGCTATAGCCACTTCCTCGCTTGCTTCCTCGCTCTCGCCGTCTCGCATCCTACCGCTGGGATCACCATGGTCTTCTTCAAAGACCTCTCCAGCGGTTCCTCCTCCTCTGACGACTCCTTCACCACCCGGGTATGCATCTCTTCTCTCTCTCTCGGGCTATGACTTGGAATGAAGGATTTCTACCGGGCAGTCGATTTGAGTCATTTCTTCCTCTTGTAGTTCCCTAGGACCATCAGTTGCAACGAATGGAGCGGGGTGGCTGAAGATCTGTCTGCTCCTTGTCACCATCAATCTCCATGCGTGAAGCTAGTTGCGTTTGAATATGTGAACAGTGGGAGGAACTTTCTGGCATGTGCAGAGAAGGTTAGACCCTCTTTCGTTGTTACAAATCATTTTTTAGATGTGATTCAGACATTATCACGGTCCCAACCCATTCATACCACACCTTTAACCAAACGCATTCTAAGACAGTGTCACAGTTTATACCTAGTATCTAAAAATGTTGCCATCTCATCAGCGGTGCCATTAGAAAATTATTTGGCACCGCTTCAGCAGTTTGTGGAGCCAACTTGTCCATACATCCAAGCAACCAAGCAGTAAAATACTAAATCTTTATGGCACGAAGGAACTAGGCGTCGGAGCAACTAGGTGCTTCGGAGTTCGGGTCCCTGATTTTTTTCCGCTGCATCGGCTTGCCAGTACAGGGCACCGGTGTGAGATGTAGCAACAGTTGTCTTTACACCGGTTTTGGCGTACATAGTGGACGGCCTTAGTGCTATTAGTTCTATGTTACTAAATTTGTGCATGTACACACCTGTTAGTATCAATTTGCTGCCATCCAAACATTGTCGTTATGATGTTGCAGTTATATTTACCTTCCTCTTAAAATGTTCAATTTGTTATTTATAGTACATGAGTAAGAACTTGTAGCGTTGTTATAGTTAATTATAACTTCTGATGTTCCAGAATTTGGTTGTTTTCTCAGCAGCAATTAATTCATTTGCACATTGATCTTTTTGAGAAGATATGTCATAATTAACCTGCTCTTCGGTTTTTCAAAATAAGTATTCGTGATTTTCTATGTTGCTATAAACCCATTTTCCCTACAATTGTTACTGATCTAGTTTTAAATATTATAGGATGAATGGAAGTGTTCTTACTTGGAGTGGGTTGATCAAGAGTGGCCACGGTCTTTGAAGATGTGCCTAGCAAAGCTCTGGAGCATGTATCAGGAAGAGAACAAAGGCAGGCTTAGAGAAAGTGTTGTCAACGCTGAAGAATATTTGAATATGCGGGATAAAAAAGAGGAAGGTGGAGAATGAGCTTAAATTTTTTAAATCAGACTTTGCTAAGATGGTGTTGACGAAGGAGGAGGCACTTTCCCAGTTGGCCAGTGCAAAACAGGTTTTTACTGAACTGAAAGCAGAGGTGGATAAGGCGAGCCTGGATGATCCCGATTAGGGAAATGAATATATTGTTCTAATATTGTTCTTATAAAGTTGAACTATCTATATGTTGTATTGTGCTATTTTCTGGTAGCTATCGTACTGTGATGTTAAAATATATCTATGTGCCTGGTATGAAACTGGCAAACAACTGTTTGATATGAAATGTGAATTTGCATAATACTGAAATTATTAATTGTAAACTAATAAACCTGCTAAATGGGTCATGGAACTTTGCAAACGGTTCTAGAAGTAAAAGCGTTTGTGATGGGTAGCCCAATGTCACACAGTTTTCTTCATCAAATCGTGTGTGGTGTAGTTGATAAAAGCAAACGGTTAACCAAGGCAGAGCGTGTGTGATAGTTACACCTATCACACACGAGCCTATACATAAATCTGTGTGGGATGTACATACGAACGGAAACGTTTTCCCTGTATTGACTGTGTGGGATGTACATACGAGCGGATACATTTTCCCTGGACTGACTGTGTGGGAAGTACATATGAACGGAAACGTTTTCCCTGGATTGACTGTGTGGGATGTACATAAGAACGGAAATGTACTCCTTGGATTGACTGTGTGTGATATACATACGAACGGAAATGTTTTTTCTGGGATTCACCGTGTGTGATGTACATACGAACGGAAACAATTGGGTTTCGATACCACGTCCGATCGCACACGAGATCATTTTGCCCCAGCCTGTGTGCCACGAGGGCCTATTCCCTACGGTTTCTGGGTCGTGTGGGAAGGACCCCCCTATCGCCCACACTCACTTGGCGACGGTTCCAAATGCCGTCACGAAAAGGGGTTAAAAACCGTTTGTATAGCACCGACGCATACCAGTGACATGAAATCTAATGCGGGAAAATTATAAGGACAACTGAAGAACAAATTAAGACTTGACTTAGTTCAAGCATAATGTTTTTACATAAGCTATTTGGCATTTTCGAGCTCATGACACTTCTAATCTATTATGTGGTTTTGATCCAGAAGGCAAAATTTCTTCTTGATCGAAGTTGAGCATGGGGTGTTACACCCACGATTATTTTCAAAAAGCAAAGTATCACGGATAAGTGCTCTTGAAGAAGATTTTGATCCTCGGGTTGACCCTCCAGCCCGACTTGAGTCTCGGGGGTTATTAGATCCGTGTTTAATCATCAACGGGCCCTAGGGCCCTAGCAAAGGTGGCACCCATTAGCCTTTTTTGAGGCCAAGGGGAGGATGAATTGGAGTGGGGGGAGGACTCCTCCTCCCACCTAGGGCCGACGCAAGGAGGGAAGGCTCCTCCCCTCTTGTGGTGCCCCTCCCCTCCCTTCAACCTATATATACAAGTTCTAGAGCCTCCTCTAGTTCTAGTTCTACTTGATCTAACTAAAGTTAGATCTAATCCTCTCTAGTCCTCAATTAGAAGCCCAATGTGGTTCTAACCATATCCCTCTAATTCTCCGACGGTGACTCACTATGGACGATGAAGCACTGCCGGATCGTGAAGACTGTATGTTTGCAAACTGTGGAGAAGTCATGCTTTTGGTCTTCGGTTTGAGGGGTAGTTCGTGAACGGTTCGAGGAACTTCAATTATGATCTACACCAACTCTTCTTCCGCTGTAATTCGGAGTAGGTAACGATTCGATCTAAACCATATTGCATCTTCATAGTGTTTCTGGTTTGATCATAGGAAGATTTTTTGTTTTCTACTACATTTGTATAAAAAATATCGACATCTACAATACCAAATATACATAATATGAAACTACATTTCATAATGAATCTAAAGATATTTCTTTGGCCTTGTAGATATTGATACTTTTTTCTATGAGTTTGGTCAAAATAGAGATACTTTGACTTCAGACAAAAGCTAAGTTAGATGCAGACTAAAAGGAAAAGGAGGGAGTACCAAAAAAATAGAAAATCAGAGTTACAGTAGGGGTCTTCCGTACTGTTCTTGCTAAAAAAATAGAAGTACAAGTACAAACGAAGAAAAAAGATTGGACAAATTGGGGCGCCCTTTGGATACCATGGTAATGGACTACTCCCCCATTTGTCGACCCAGACACTAAACCCGAAATCGCTAATTAAGGAGTACTCCTTGCAGAGATCACTCCAACTTACCCAGGTTGCGACAAGTGGCGCGCTGCATGTGCGCCACTTGTCGCAACCTGGGAGTTTTCCCTTTTTTTAGGTCTGTTTATTCAAAATGTTTTATCTCTTAAACCGTGCGTCCAAATCTCGAACCGCTTTCGTCATTGGATTCCTCGCGTCAAGATCTTCAAAACTAGATCCCATGTTGATAGGTTTTGATGAACTTTTTTTCACGAAAAAAACGGACGAAAAAAACCGACAAAAAAACCGAACCGAAATCACGGGTTTTTTCCCTTTCCGAAAGAGGCACGCCCGTGCCTCTGACGAAAGCACAACCATGCCTCTGGCGGAAGCAAAACCGTGCCTCTCGCGAAAAAAAAACAGAAAACGCGTTTTTTTTTCTTTTCCGAAAGAGGCACGCCCGTGCCTCTCGCGAAAGCACAACCGTGCCTCTGATGGAAGCAAAACCGTGCCTCTCGCGAAAGAAAAAAAACAGAAAACGCGTTTTTTTTTCCTTTTCGAAAGAGGCACGCCCGTGCCTCTGGCGGAAGCAAAATCGTGCCTCTGGCGAAAGAAAAAAAAACGTTTTTTTTTCTTTCCGAAAGAGACACGCCCGTGCCTCTTGCGAAAGCACAATCGTGTCTCTGGCGGAAGCAAAACCGTACCTCTCACGAAAGAAGAAAAAAAAACAGAAAACACATTTTTTCCCTTTCCGGAAGAGGCACGCCCGTGCCTCTCGCGAAAACACAACCGTGCCTCTGGCGGAAGCAAAACCGTGCCTCTCGCGAAAAAAAATGCATTTTTTTACGCAAAAAAATTATTTTTTTCGAAAAAAAAAATTTGGTCGAAAAGCTAGGGAAAACCGGTAGAAAACCAAAACGTCAAAAAAACCCGGAAAAAAACCTTTTTAAAAAGCCGAAAACGCGTGCGTAAAAATGAAAAAACAAAATCCAGAGGGAGCGCCCAGAGCACGACACGTGACGAATGGCTGTGAGCGCGCCAAGTGGCGCTGATCGTTGCGAGGCTCCCGAAGGAGCGCTCGTTGATTAGTTGCTCCCCACTAAACCTGATCAATCTTCTTGTCGTGTTGAGTTTGAACCAGGCTTGGTAAAGCTGGAACTCAAAATCTCAAGCCCAAGCCCGGCCTGGCCCGACCCAAAACACACTGACAAAATGCAGAAAAGGTAAAAAATCCTTTCTTGCCTGACTCAGCCAGTTTATGCTACAATTACACAACGAACATGCACGGATGCATTACTTTCGATATAAAAAGTGTGCTTAATTACAACATGATGAAATCGGTAGTACAATAAACAGAAGTACAGCAACGAGAATATGGTTCGCCCTGAAGGTCTAATCTAGCACGTCCAACGGGTCCCCCGATGTGGATGCGGTGTTCTATTCTGCGTCGATGAAAATCTGCAAAGCGATCAATGTTCAACAAACAAAAATGCTACCATTCGCTTCGGCAAATGAAGAGACGAACTTGACACCAAAGTTGCTAAATTTTACCTCTATATCTGTCAAAGGTTCGTAGTACTTCCTTTCCTGCACGGCATACAATGTAATTCCAGAGATCTTTTGCACGCCAAGTTGAGTAGCTACCATGCTCTACACAAGGTTACCCAGATATAGTTACTACACTTCACATTCAAATAAGGCGCCGGAAAATAGTAACTATAAATGCATCACAATCTTGCAACCGACTTAACGAACATCCTACTGACTTTGATGATCGAATGGATGTTTTCGCTTCAAGGACGCTTGTATGAAATGCAAGCTAAAGATCCGGTAACAATGTCATCCATGAAGTGTCATGTGCAATAACTTGGTAAAGTTCTGGAGGGCACGGATATGACACTGTCTAGCCATCGGCAGGGCTTAATCCCTGGCTTGATTAGAGAGGTTCGGAGGCTTACAGTTTGTGTCTTCTGACTGATTCATTGCTTACTTACAAATGAGTACATGGTGTCCATTTTATAGGGAATAAAATACTTGCCTTCATGGCCCAAGAAACTAATCGCTAACTTAAAGGAGATAATATTTCATTCGAAGGAAACTAACTCTTATCGCTATCTCGTTTTTTCCTAACTGAAATAGGGTTAGGGGGGAGGGTTCCACCGCCACCATGACATGCAGATGCCAAGTCGTTTCAATTCCTAGGTCTTACATCTATACAAAAGTGCAGTTGTACAGTGATTGAAATGAGAAAAGTCGATAAAGATTTAGGGGAGCAGAGTTAGAATTGCTGAGCCACCAAGAGGACAGGTTATACATCAATACTATCACTTTTCAAACTATGCGACACCAAAAGACATATATTTTATGTTCAACGACAAGCAAGATGTATATATGCACAAGTAATCTATTCATAGTGTCCTCACCAGGTCAAAGTTGATGGACTCAAAAGCCTCCACTAATGGCAAAACCTGTGCACAACCGACAGTGAGAAGTCAAACACATACTGACACAGCATTATATTCGTCGAGATTAGCTGCAACCTAGATTACTCAACATTGAGAATTTCATTGGTTTTTAATTAAATTAAAAACTAGAGAAGTAACAAGTTTGATGATCTAAACTTTCTAACTACTAGATCACATACTCCCTCCGTCCGAAAAAGCTTGACCCTCAAATGGATGTATCTAGCACCAAGTTAGTGCTAGATACATCCATTTAAGGGACAAGCTTGGGACAGGTCTTTTCGGACGGAGGGAGTACATCAGAAATAAGTAACAGGATGTAAAATTATTACTGACCTAAGAGGCCATTAGCATGAAAGCAAAAATACAAAGATAAAACCTTGGTCGGACACACTGTCTTTTCCCCAACTCAGAACCACATGGGCTGACACATGTCTACACACTACATTAGCAACCTATAAACCACGGGATTGTTGATTATACTGATGTGCAAATTAAACAGAATACCAATCATAATTTTCACATGACAATTATTTAAGAAGCTGTCGAACACCGCAACCAAAAATATGTTCTAATGAAAAGCTAAAATCAGGTCAATCTATCATCATAAAGATTTAAAAACATACAAGTACAGCAACTAACCAGCTTCTGTAATCCATTGACCAGAACAGTTTTTTGTTCACCAGATACACTTGGAGCTAGAAATACTTCAAAAGGGCCAACAGTTTTCTCTGTTTGATTTGTAAGGCATAGATTGACCTGGAGACAATAATGTACATTGAACAACTATAGCAATTTGTGCGCTGATACATAGTGATGGATCACCAAACATAAAAATGAGAAGAGTAAAAAGACATGTGACTGATTCAAGCCTTCAAACCATATCATACATAAAATATGTGGTTATTATCCTAGTTCAGCAAATATAAACCGTCAGATGCCTATCTAGTTCAGCAAATATAAACTTGACAGATAATGTTACTAAGATCAGCAGAAGTTCTTGCCAGCATGCTCAAGTGTACAAGGCACTGTAGCAGATGTAATACAAGTTCCCCGGTGACAGATGGAATGGGTTGTCCATCAAGCAAAGGAAAGATCTCAGCAAAAAAGGAACTTGGGAAGACTAAAAGCAGAGCGTCGTCCGTCAGGATGTCATGAGGCAGATGTGTTGTTTAAGGTGGAAAGCAAGATACAGATAGTGGCAAAGGCACGGCCGCCCCCCCCCCCCCCCCCTTACCCCCCCGAGCTCTCCAAATACTGTATTGATGCTTTAATCTCTATTTAATCTGAGAAATAAGGCAATATTTAGTTGATTTGGCCCAGTCTAACATTATATGACTAGTGTGCCGCCCTCTACGTTGAGTTTCTGGCTCCGCCACTGGCTAAGATCCACTGTGACATATGCTGGCACGGTGGCTGCAATTACACAAGCTAGCTAGGAAAAGATAATATCTGGGACATGAATGAACAAATACTTGACAAAGTGGATTCAGACTGGCCCATTTTTATATGGGAATATCAGGTAAGAACCCTAGTAAACATATATTAATATATAAAGTAAAATAAAATATAGATGGGCTGTATAGAGGATCCACATCCACATGACCCAGCAGAAAAATTGCAAGACTAACTCAGTTTGATACCCAGAAGCAGGATAAGCTAAGAGATTCTTAGCTGTATATTGTTAGAAGGAAAAGAAGAAATAAACTCAATCATTATTAACCTCCATCTAGTACTCTGAAGAAGAAAGCTTTGTTAAACTTCACAGAACAAGACCTAAGATTTTGCCGTTCCACAGAAATTGTGAAAGGAAATACCATCATGCATCATTAACTGTATTAACTGACTATTTGGGCTACAGTAGTTTAGGCTGCAAGATTTTGGATGAACTGTTAACTAATAAATCACTTACCATAAATGGTCTTTCTAGAAATATAACAGGTGGAATTTTCACAGCACGAAGGTCAACATCTTTGCTTGGAGTAGGCTGACAAAAAAAGGCGTGAAAAAACCAGTAATGAGTTCAACTAAAGAGCTTGCACATCATTTTCATTCTCAATTTTAATAGTAAAACAAACTAGATATCATTGTAGTCAACACGTAACATAAATATCAAAAGAGACGACAGGAAGTTACTGACAGTGCTATGAATGTTCTGAGTTTGCAGGCGGCCTGGTTCACCAAGATTTGTCCGCCATGTAATCTGAAATTTACCAAGTATGCTGCTACCCTCTGTCTTGATTTGACCAGGCTCATCGGACGATGGTCTGAGCTGATATAAGTAATTGTATATTCCTCCTGCAGCTCTAATCAGAATTGGTTGTTTGCAGAGGTCCCTGTATAAAAATAAAACTTGGACTAGCCATTCATTTATTGACATGACAGTCAACATGCTGAAATAGACGAGCATGTTTTCAGCACTGACTTACCGTATTGTAGACTTCACAACTGAGGGGTATTCATCAGCTTCCAGTATTGTAGCGCTCCACTGTTGGGCAGGTTCAAAATCTACTTGATCCATGTAAAGGTTAGATTTTGTATGATTCTCTATGCAGGCTTCCAGATATGTAGTATCCTGTCAACATGGATCAACTATATAGAGTTCAAGATTGCCATGGTGAATTAATAAATGAAAATGGACTACACAATAGAAGTACTATAGGTTTAAGGGACTAAACCCATGAATTTAAACAATTTAAAGGGAATAACCCCATCGATTTAAGGTAATAGGTTGTTACAGAAATAACAGAATAACAGTACTATAGGTTTAACGTCAAAAAATAAACAGTACTACAGTTTAACGGAATAAACAATGCTATAGGTTTAACGGAATAAACAGTCCCCTGAAGTCTTATTCCCAGGGAGAACACTGGGATTTCTCCACTAGAAATTCAACTCGGCGATAAGAATGCGGGAGTAAAAAAACAGTTTACAGATGATTCTCAGCAGAAAGCTGAGCTGGCAAAAAGAGGGCGAAAAAAATAGCAAGCATGAAAAGAAAATGTGAACAGCTATTGCTACAAGGTTACATTCTAAGCTCAGCGTGCAAAATTAAGTAGGGAAACTAATAATCTAGAGGAAAATGTGTAAAGATCCTTGGAAACATATCATTTGATGACTCCTAAAGAAGACACCTACATTTAATCAAAGGACTTACAGTTACATTTACACTAGTGAAGAATGAGGTAACCTACCTTGATGGTGCGAACCTGGAAAAAAATGGTGAAACCCAAATTATTGATTTGACCTACAGAACATAGATCAGATACATGCATATATAAATAGGAGAACTGGAGAAGTAAAGTACCTTTGTTCGAACAGATAATGGGTTTGAAACAGTGAATTTGAAGAACTGAGGAAGATATTTACGCTCCGCATCACCATCATTATATAAAGCAGTACAGACAAGCCTGGATTCAATAACCGCCCAAATCAAATAAACAATCAAGATTGCTATCACGAAAGCAACAGGTGTGGAAGTTAAAAAAGGAAAGGAGCATACGTATGTGCGCCAAGTTCTTTGACATCATGCTCCACGATAAAATCATATCTACCCCCTGATCGAATCGATTCAACAGGCGATTTTGATGTATCCAGGAGAAGTATCCTCTGTCTCTCAGTTTGTATTTCTGCCTAATGCAAGTAAAGCTCGGTCAAACTTTGTGACAGATTAAGACGAAACTGTATGAGAGCAATGTCCACAATGCATATCACCGCAAAGGGAATGCATAAGTATCATAAATTTAAGATAGAGAAACCTGCAAATCTATGAACAGAACTATCGTATATGCATAACAAGAGCTAAGACCAACCATCCAAACTAATGATACTACTTGTGTGTGTGCCGACCTCATATCATCAGTTCTAGTTTGACTTGATCAAACACCATACTGAAACTGCAACGTACAAATTACAACTGAATAATCCAGTAACTGAACATTCATGACAGTAGCAAGGCGATCCAGTAATCGACCTTAACGATAGGTCATGGATGCAGCAATGAGAACTAAGGCTCTTTGGTAATGACTGCAGCAATAAGTTTGGCATGACCACAGCGGCAAGAACTAAGTCTAAGCATGCAGCATCACACTGATCCGAGATTCCAAAAGTATTAACCTAGCAGTTTAACACGACCAACTGAAGCAATGCTTCCGTCAAAAATTGACGCAATTCTCTACAAATGATCTAATGCACTTGAAACTTCGTGAGACAAAAAGAGAGCGGTGGATCAACACACCTTGATTATGACTTCCCTGGCTTCCAAGCCAGAGCTGTTGTTGATGCTGATGTAGCTGCAGAATGTCTCCCCCAAATAGATCGCCCTAGCCACAGACACAGAAGCATCAGCGCAGGCTCTCGTCTAGAGCTGCACACAACATTCTAGAAGGAAATGGAAATGGCTAACCCGAAGGCCTGTGGGAGGACGAGGAGGCCGGGGGGCGCGAGGGCGTCGGCAGTGTCGTGGAGGAGGAAGCGATCGCGGAAGGTGAAGTCCCCGGGGACGGTGGTGGCTGCGCCGGAGTCGGGCGGGTGGAGCAGGCCTTGAAGAAAGTCGGCGGCGGCGGAGGGGTCGGGGGAGGTGAGCGCGTCCTCGGGGAGGAAGACGTCGCGGGGGTCGAAGCGGAGGAGCGCCGCCGGGTCGGGCCGCAGCGAAGGGCGGGACAGCCGCATCACCCGGAACGCCAGCGAATGGTTCTGCTGCGCCGCCGGCAGCTGGTGCGGCGCCGGGGACGGCTGCTGCGTGCCGGTATAGGGGGACGACATCGCCGGCGATGTGCAGAGAGATCTGGATGGATGCGTGATCTCGTTTCTGAAGTCGCGTCGCGGTTTCGCGGCACTCTACAGACTAAGCTGGTTAAGAAGAAACGAAAAGTGCAATTAAAATTCGTCTATCTATTTAAAAGAGCGTACTTTAAATTAGTTCAAAAGAAATCGCGCTGGAGCTGAGAAAATTGTAAACTTCGAACCTAACAGGACGAACAGCACGATCACATCAGCAAAAGAAATCGGGAAACAAAGTGTAACACCACCGTAAAATCAAGGGACTCTTTGATTCGTAGAATTTCAGAACACACAAAAGGGAAAACACAGGTTGCTGACTTGCTGTCATGTTCTTTTGAATCCTATACATTAAACTTGGTTTGCCTGCATCATCATAGGAAAAACAAAGGATTCCTTTTAAGAGGTTTGAGTGGATGCTAAAATTCGTATGGAATGTAATACAAAGGTATTCTTAGAAAAAAAAACATATAATTCAATCATACGAATCAAAACGACCAGCGTAGGAATTCAATCGTAAGGTTTCCAATCGTTC
Source organism: Triticum aestivum (assembly GCF_018294505.1). Taxonomy (NCBI): domain Eukaryota; kingdom Viridiplantae; phylum Streptophyta; class Magnoliopsida; order Poales; family Poaceae; genus Triticum; species Triticum aestivum. Next base: position 340,536,879 of record NC_057795.1, read on the forward strand.
TTTGAATCAAAGAAGGCCCACGAGTTTGCCCCAAGAACATACGATGCCAAGGAACTGGGTAGTGACAACTGCAGCTTCCGTCTCATCTAACAGAACATAACATTCACAAAAATTTACATAAGATTGCACAGTTTTTTTTATCGAAACAGTCAAACTCCCCTAGCAATTTAGCTACATCCAGCACTAGCAATATGTGTATCTAACAGCTTCCTTCGAACATTGTGATACATTTATACACATAAGAAACGCACAATACAAACATTGCCATCTCCCCTAATATTACTATACTTTTACATAGCCGTTAGAGCCAAGTCTCTGTATCTGCTTTAAGCTTTTGGTCTCTGGAGGTAAACCACAGCGCTGGGGCATGAGACCAATGATCTAATTGTTGGGTACAAAATTATCCAACATAGGATCCAACAATGCTCGTTCAGATTTGGCCAAGCGGCAACTACTATAGAAGAATCAGCATGGTGAAGTAATCACGGAAGACGGCGATCACACAACTTTCACCCATGACCCACCACACATTGGACATGCTTGGGTCCACCGGCTGATCCACCACGCCTCCCGTTCATTTGCCATGTTTGGGGCACCAGGCTGTGCAAATGCACAAGTTTGCCGCAAACATCGAATGCACTGCAGAAGAGAGGATTAGACACAAAACTGGATAGAATAAACTGATAACGTCTAGTTCAAAAAACAAGAATGAGAATAGATCGCGAAGCGAATCTAAGCATACTCACCTTATACCATTCACCATCAAGTCCTGTTTTCCACACGGCTGTGATGACATCTCGCCGAGACCCCATCACGCCAAGATAAGCTCCCAGACCTACAGATGTTTTCAGACCAAATGCTGCATCTCTTTCAGACAACCGGCGCTTTCTTGGCCAAAGACTTTGAATCCCAAAGTTAGTTTTACCCTCCTCTTCCATGTCAGACAAGTGAGGGTTGATATGACCACCTATTTTCAGATGTGGCATATTATCCAATGGACCGAGATCATCTGGTTCTGACCAGGGTCCTCCAAACATGTTGCGCCTATGCCATTCTTCAGAAGGAGGTTGCAGTTCCAATTCTCGAAGTAAAAGACCAGCAGCATCAGCTCCCCGTGGACGCGGCATATTCTGCATAAAAATACAAAGTGAAATAGAATGCATACACCTCTCCACACACTTCGTTGGAAATGAGACCCATAAATAATAGCTGCGAGCCTCTGAACATCTAACGAGTTACAACCACCCACATGCCCCTGCCCCACCCCCATAGTATGTTAACACTGTTTCACTTGGCTTTTATTATCTTTGGCACTTGTTTACTGAGGTTGTATATTGTAAGTATCGGAATCACCCGGGCCACTAAAAAACAGCACTCCCTCCGATCCATATTAAATGTCGCCGATTTAGTACAAAGCTGTACTCCCTCCGATCCATTTTAATTGTCGCTGATTATTCTTTTAGGGAATATAGTAATATTCTGTTAGGGACTCAATCCACCATTAACTTGGGCAAGTATAAGTAGCAGAGAACATAGAATACTACAATCTCTTTTTCTCCCAGACAATATACCATTATTATTGTCACATATTATTATTTAAATGTTGGACACTCACACATATACGTAAATTCTTAAACGGATGAAGGTTCGTTGAGAAACTGTGTACCTGCATGTGGGGACCAAGAGATGCTTCCACTACCTCAGGGAGCACAGTGTAAGTGCCGTCAATGAAGTGCAGCCTTATAATTATGTTGCTAGTACCAACCTGAGAAACAGGTAATGGGTGTTGCAAGCCTGATGTCCTTCGACAAAGGTCAACCAATATGAGAAATAGAACCTTCACCTGCAACAACGCAACAAATTATGTAGTTGTCAGATATGCAATCAAGCATTTCATGAGTTCAAATAATTAGTGAAACTGCAGTAGAAGCATGTAGAAAATCCCGAGTCCAAGTAATTAGTGAAACTGCAGTATATCATCGATAAACTATCCAATCAGATCTTACTGTCTTACAGTAATACACGGTTAGTAAAACCGCAGTAATCAACTGGGTAGATTAATACAACAAAGTAAACTATCCAAGTAATCAGTCTTACAGTGGCTCTGAACAAGCTAGCTGACTCACAGTTTCCAGGTAACATACAGATATAATACACCATGTAATGGCTCTTATACAGATGTTTTTGTCAAGAAACTATAGGGACTAGAGAAGAATGTTCAAATGGAGGTGCAGTAACATTTTCAGTAACTTATAATTGTTATCTGTCAAATGATCAGATAAAAATAATAATTTTAAGCCTGTTTGGTGTGTGATTTAACTTTGACAACTGACGTAAGCTGAAATGTGGGCATTGTCCCCTCTCTCTCCAACATATGTGACTTTTTTACTTTGTTCATATATTACTGTTGTTACCTCATCCGACGTGTAGCCCTGGCCAGCATTGCCAGAACCAATTCTAACAGATTTGCCCATTGGATTTTCTTCAAGCCCCTTTGCTCCAAGAACCAACTGTCCACGTGTAGCTGCACCATCTTCCACTTTGGCAGCCCCTAGACCAGATCTTACACCAGAAATAGCAGAACTACTGTCCTCTATTTTACTGTTCATCAATTGCTGTATTTTCTGCATGGCAGAATCAGGATTTTTTTGTGCATTTGCGAGTAATCTTGGTGATTGCCTCCTCCGAAAAAGCAAACAGAATAGCAGCAACTGACATAATCTATGAAGGAAATGGCAGTCTCCAATAAGCCTGACAGCAGGTGTCCCGGGAAAAGTCCCTGTGTTGATGCTTATAGGAATAAATGATGACCTCCCACTAACTGGATTTGGTGCGGCATTGGCAGCGCCATCAGCATTGTTACTAATCTTAGCAATGGCACCTTGGACCCACTCCTGCATTTGTGAGCTCCCTGTCGCAGATGCTACTCCACCTTGATTACCTGTAAATTGCAGGAGACAGGAGTATCAAATGCTAAGCAGCAATGCTAAATCAGAAAATATAAAAGCAACTCAGTCATTTGTAGAACATGAAATGGCAAACAGAACATTTCAAGGTGTTTCTGTTCTGCACAGAAACTACAGAAACGCTGAAATTTTAATAAAATGGAAGGAATAAAAAACTAACCTTGATTATTTGACGGCGACGGAGAATTGTTGGTTGGACTAGTAACCATATTCCTCAAATTCCCTGAACTAGAAGATGCTCCTACAGCATGGCTAGCCAAAGTCCGGCAGAAGCTTGCATAACGCCGCAAGCGTGTGATGAAATGTGATGCTAAATCTAGAACAGCATCAACATAACCCTGCATTCCAGTGCTAAAAAATAAGTACATCCACAGATTAACAACATGTAAGTTTCTATGCATGCAGCTTATGTTGAAATGTGTAATAACGCAATTTAGTCAGAGAATGAGCGGCAGTTGGTGAGTTGGGCATGATTTCAACTAACCTAGGGAAAGCAATGCTCATGATGAAAGAAATTTAATACCATCTACGTACAGGTGTTCATAAAGATCTCCAAAGTACCAATGCTCCCAAAGCACTTGTCAAAATAAAAACAATGGATGGTAATAAATCAAGCTTTATGACAACGAAATGAAAAGCACGGGAAGTAAAGTAGACCTGGATGCTTGGAAGTAGAGCTGGGTCAACCGTCATTTTGTCAGGCTCAATGTTAGACAACAATTCACTAGAAGCTTGCCAGGGTTCAGGTAGCAGGGTTGATGGATTTATCAGCGCAGACTCTATTCCCTTGCCTAGCATATCCAGAAGCAATCTTGCTTGCATGTCCAACACAAGTGCTCTTACGTCTTGAGCATTAGTTCCTTCCAACAACCTACACTTTATCCTATCAAGGTTCTGCATGCAGCAAATCAATCAATCGCAGGTGTTAGAAAGTAATAGATTAATCCATACTGCCAAGAAAACCACTTTTCTTGCCATGTATTCCCTCCGTCCCAAAATAAGTGTCTCAATTGTACTAAAGTTAAGACACTTATTTTGGGACGGAGGAAGTACAACATATAAGGTACTATCTTTAGCATAGCTGCATGACAATGCACCGATGTCTATCGGATGCTTATGCATATAAATTACCTCTAATCACTAAATAACCTATCCGTCCAAACATCTACAAAGTACAGGTGATTGGCATGTGACTATTCTCTCTCTAAGGATTCTGTTAGAGCATATTGCACTGGCTATTTGGAGATATACAAAAATATTATTATTACTGAAATATCCAGCTATTTCAGTAACTAGATAACGCCCCGCGCGTTGCTGCGGAAATTTATAGCATCGGCATTATTGAAAATAAAATTGAAACATATGAAAATAATGCCGCGGAACACTCTCACCATATGATGGTAGAAAACTTAAGAGGTAAATGGAGGATGGATGCATGTTATATTGCCTTGTGACATTCAAGTTCAATTATTTCTTGTTCAAAAGATGAAAATAATAATAGGGAGAGTTTGCATGTGGCGGAAGTGGAAAATGGAATGGTTGCATGCACGCTTGATGATGTGGTGGGAAGTGGAAAGTGAAAAGTGGATTGGTTGTGTGCGCTTGATGATGTGGATGGCTTACATGTGTTTTAAGTAATCTCACCACAACTCAAAGTAGTTCCAGTAAATTTGCAAGTCAAAAGACTAGTAGTACAAAAAAAAAAGAGTGAAGGGAGTGTATGCATCTCCTTTGTAATTGCAAGGGTAAAAAGTGGTAGAAGAACCCATCATGCTAATTGATGAATGCACTATCTCAAGAATGGAAGAAGATAATTTGACACATCTATTACATACTCCATAAGTAAGCAAGTTGAATATAAATAATGAGTAATTGAAGGCCAGTGCTACAAACTGTGCATAGCAAAATACACCACCACCACTTACAGGACAGTGTTGCTGCCTCTGTTGCATAGTTGGAAGACAATGGAAGTCCGTATCCAGCAAAGCTATCACACTGTTAAGTGAGACTGAAATGAAGAGAAGGATTTTAGTTTCTCGCTGAGCATAAATGTTGCACCTGCTGCCAACCATATTGGAGCAAATAGTAGTATATACTAAAAACAGAGACGTCCATTTGCTTAAGCCGTAAACATCCAAACAAAATGATTTAACCCCCCCCCCCCAACACACACACACACAGACTTGCAGAACCCGAAACACCAGTTGTGGAAATTGTACAGTTGTACAGTACACAAAGGATCGACTTCCCATCAAATTGCAAGGGAACTCAAACAAATCGAACTTGACAAACTACAAACTTAGTTACTCACCAATACCATCTTCAGCAGCACTCTGTGTGCAACCGACAGCGTCCCACCAATCCACACCAGCCATCAAGCTCCACCAAAATCTGCCGACAAAACGCAACTGTGAGATTAAATAAATCAGTTCAATCAGCTTGTATTAACTGTGTCGTATACCTATCTGCTATTGCCCGTTCCCAAACAGCTGAGCTGACTTTTGTCTGAACATTAAGAATTGCAGGAGGAAGCACCCGTATTATCTTTAGTATGGTTCGATCTTTGAGTGTGTCATGCCATACTGATGCCAAGCAACAACTGCTAGAGGAGAAAGCTGGTGGAGCAATTGATGAGCCAACATTGACATGATAGCTGTCAACCTGATCAAAATTTGGGCCCGAGAAAATGTGCACTCCTCCACGCAGGAAAGCAACAGCAACTTCACCACCATGTGCAGAATAAACTATTTGCGCCAGCTGTCTAACATCATTCGGAAGATCATAAGGGTCAAAACTAATTCTGTTTGCCCTGTCAACACTGCACTCAGAAGAGCTCCGTTCATCTGAAGTTGTTGGCATTGGAACATACGTTTGAGGGTTTTTAAGGTCCTCTGTTGGTGTAATGCTCTTGTTAACTCTAGTGGACCAAACAGTTTGCATTGGAGGCTGCCCACCAAAGCTAGAAGGGCTTCCAAATATTGGGTGAAGAACAACAGGTTGAAGTGAAGATTCCCAGCATTGGACTCTCCAGCCAGTGATGGAAGGTCCTTCATCAGGGTCATAAGGAGACATATACTGCCCTGCAATTAGTGAATGGTTGTCAGTAGAAGAAACAAATAAAAGCTAAGAGCAACCAATTCACCTAAGAATATTTGAGGTTAGCATCATAACTGAATCAAAAAATGAGGGCATGGAGAATTTTAGAAAGGACGGGAGTAACACCATTACAATGAGATTCATGCAATGCAACAGAACAAATTACAACTGCCATTGTGACTGCATGGCTTCATAATAATTGATTTCCCCTGTTAAGAAGTATACACACCTTCAACTATTACAACTGTAATTACTCCTCCTCCTCGAGTGGGATCAAAAGCAACTGAAGTAACCCCAGATCCCCATGTTGTAGTAGTTGCTGACTGGGCAGCAGCTTCAGGGCTGACATAAGCTGAAAAATTGGAAACCGGACAACAATGGATCGATGCGGCTTCAGTGATCTCATTATCTATCTGTTTTCTTGTTTGTGCAGCCTCAGACACAAGGTAGTCTTGCAAAGAAAAGAGATAAGCTGCTAATGGAGCAAAACCAGACCAGGAAGGGGGGTTCAGAGATGGAGGAAGAGGGCTTGTTGCATTTATCTTCGCAGTTGCCTGAATGCCATTACCAAGACCTGGCATCACCTCCCAAACCACTACAGTAGATGGATTAACAAGGGGAACACCAGCAACATGTAGAGCTCCAGACTCAGTAATAATGGCATCAGCAGCCATTATGCCGCTGGGGCCTGCCCCAAGAAGCCCTTTGCTAGTAGAGAACCATCTAGGTTGTGCTGAGCTTTGAGGAGGCCACTGTGACCAATGAAGCTGAACAGACCCTGATGAAAATACAGAACAAACGCATAGCATATTTGGCCATCCTGCTGCAGTAAACAAGATTATGTCAGAATCAAATAAAACGCATCTGAAGGAAGTCTACCCCAAAAACGTATCATCTGCTCAGTTAAAAATTTGGCTCGCCAACCTGAATTCTGAGGGTGCTGTGTAAGGAATTTTTCCTCAAAGGTTTTTAAGTTCGAAGTGCTGGAGTTTGCAGGAAGCCATCTATACTGTAGAACCAAGGCGAATAAAAATTTAGCAGCAGCTAGTAATTGTGCTGGAATAAATAGGTAATCAAACACAGATGCAGTACAATTACAAAAGAAAACAAAAACACTAACAGAAATATACAATGGGGTGCATCAGCAAGCTGGACCTATAATTACAACTCGCAACTACTTTTGAATTAAATGTCTACTAGTACAATCTTACAATAGTTTCAGATTCACTCCTGTAGTATCCTTACTAAGATATTATCAAGAGCTAGGTGGGATCACATCTCGTATGGTTCACAAGAAAGAAATGAATGTTAAATGAGGCATAGAAGTCTCAAGACTACAGCTGCACCAGGAAATCGGGTCCTTGAACAGCATGCTACATAGATAAAGTGTTGTTTCAATCATAATGCAGTACAACACAACATTATCATGCAGGGAGAATATGGTATACATTAACGACATACCGGAGAAATTCCAGATAGCCATTTGGTAACCACAGAGAGATCTTGACGCCATTCATGTTCACATTGCCAGGAGCTGGAGTCACGTACAAGATTAACAGGACCCTTCACCATTTCAAAAAGAAACTAATCAAATTATTTAAATGGCATCAAATTATTTTACGATGGAAAAGTTGAATTAAATAGCACTACACCCTCCCCAGAAAAGAACATTATTATGTGATCTGGACTTCGATCAAGAGAATTGCAGACCTTAGTTGGCTGTGTCCATATAGTAATCCTCCCATGAAAATTTGCCACTAATAATGAACGTGGGCATGACGTAGGAGACCATTCAATGAACTGAACAAAGTCCCGTGGAGAATCTGCCAATTAAGAATGTAATTACAGTGAAACACAATGAGACAGGAAGCTAGTCTTCTTTGGTTGAGGACAGCATTTCACAAACAAAAATAATCAAATTACAGCATGTACGGAGGATACCAGTATATTTTGAGTAACTGATGAATAGATGTTTACCTGCTCTAACATTGAAAACAGAACATTCTGTTGGTCTCTCTGGATTCAGTATGTGTATAGGAATCCAAAATGGTGGACTTGAATTAGAGCTGCAAAAAATCCAGTACATTACTTTGTAGGAAAGAATACCCCTAACCAAAAAAAAGGCAAATGAACAATTCGCTGAAATAATAATAAATAATTTGTGAAGCGCCTCTAGAATAAAATGGCGCTATTAATGCTGCCACCTAAAATTCCTTTGTCTGAAAATGAAATTCCGGTGCGATAACAAGTGAGGAACAAAGTAAACTTCAGGGAACAGATAGACAAATATCTGACCTTGGAATCCGCGCACAAGTCTCTGATGCACATGCAATTGCGTTCAGTTTCCCACACCAAGCAACAGCGCTGCAATTGAAAGACCACCAAGACGGGGAAAAGATATAATTTAGAAGTTTCAGTTAACCATGCGACAAATTGGACTAGGCGCGCTATCCTAGCACATTTAGACAGATATGTCAATAAGGAAAATGTGCATGGAACTAGAGCTTTAAAAATATGAAGCTTAAAGCTGGTATATGGTAATCCACATTTCGGGTCAAACCAATTAAAGATCGCACTCATTGTTCCTGAAACCATGAAGAACCACGCAGAATTGTAAAGGTTTAGCATACCGACTGTCTACGGAAGTTATTACCAAGACATGGGAATAAATGTACACTCCAACAAGAAAGACACTCCAAATTTTTTTTACCAAATTTAACTAAGCAGTTCCACTTCCAGCCTAGTGTGGTGGTATCACCACCTGGCAATTTCAGGATCACTAGAACATCCAGTAGAACATCACGAGATCTGTTCATGGATCATCCAGATACATACGCGGCTTTCCTGAAGTGGTTTTCATCATATTTTTACTGAATTTTCTCTGTCTTAGGAAGAGTGGATTGACCTCACTAAAATTGTCAACTGTAAGTCTGTAAATAGTGTTTAGCCCTTTTCCAAACGAGATCATAGCATTTTAGGAGGTCGCGAAACAACGCAAACCCAATTCATCCACTACCTAATGTCTCTGCAATGAACACAGCTACACATTTTCCCTCGTCACGAAACAATAACAGGGTTAATGGTAGTAGCTTTTAGGTTCAGCGGAGAATGACGCAAGTTCAAGGAGGCAGTGGGCGAGTCAAGCGGCCACACCTGAAGTTCCTGCACAGCTCGGGCACGCGCATCTTGTACTTGAGGCTTGCAGGGGGCTGCTTGAGGCGGATCCGGAACACGGTCGCCGGTGACGAGGCCAGCTGCGCTCCTCCGGCCGCTCCACTGCCACCTCCGCCCTCCACATCCCCAGCCCCACCTCCACCTCCACCAGCGCCGCCGTCAACCTCCATCGCGTCGCCCGCTACACCCGCCTCCACCGCCTCGCCACCGGCCCCGGCCCCACCATCCACCCCCGCTCCGCCACCAGCGACGACCCCGTCCTGGCTCTGCTGCTGCTGGTCCTTGTGCGGCGGCGACGACGCTGCGACCGCGTTTCCGCTCGCGGGAGCGGCGTTGGCTGCGGGGTTTGGGGGCGGTGTGGGGACGGGGTTAGGGTTTGGGGCGGGGGACGAAGAGGTCATAAGGACGGAGAGGGATGGGACGGGGGAAGGGGAGGAAAAAGGGGGGCGCGAGCGCGGGGGTGCTTAGGTCATTTGAAGCGACCGGCCGTCGCTGTCGCTGGGGAAGCCGGGTGGCGAGAGGACGAGATGAGGAGGGGAGTTGGCTCTGCTCGGTGCGCCGGCGTCGCTTTCAGGTGGGTGGATGAGGAGCTGGAGGGGGGGAAGGGAGATGCGGGGGGAGGGGACGGGACGGCTATATTGGTTTGGCTCTGCGATCGCGGAGTCTGTGAGGAAACGCTGACTCGCAGGGCTTTCGCGCTTGGCTTCGCAGCATCTACAACCCGACCCACACCGCCGGTGTCCGGACAGAAAATTGTAACCCAACCGGACGACTCATTTCCGACCCAAACGCCTAGACTGATATAAGAGGTGTTTGTTTTCAAGGACTTTTTGATGTAGGACTATAAAAAGTCCCTAGCAAACCAAACAGGGTGGGACTTTTTTGGGACTTTTTGCTAAAAGTCCTTGGAAGCACCTCCTTGAAAGTCTTTTTCAAAAAGTCCCAGTGACTAGAAAAAGTCCTAGGACTAGAGAAACAAACACCACCATATTGTTTTTGGCTCTGCAGTCCTGGATCAAGAAGGAAACATGGACTTTTTGGACCCCACGCACACAGATCACGGCCCAACGCGCATGAGTAATAAACGGACAAATGTCCGTTTTTTGTCGGTCGCCGATCCATTTATAGTCCAAATTGCGTCGAAACAGACAGCACGCGGACGAACGGGACGTGTGTCCTTGTCCTTTCGTTATATCCCGTAGCAACGCACGGAAAATCATCTAGTTGTAGAAGTTTGATAGCAAACAAAACCTCTTCATTAACTGGACAAGGGTGTCCCTGTTTAATAACGCGATAGTTTCTATGACCCTTAGGGAAGTGGCCCGCGTGGGCGCACGCTACACATGGACCAACAAACAGTTAACGCCGGTGCGGTCGGTGCTGGACCAGGTTTTCATGTCCGCGGAGTGAGAAATATTATTCCCCATGTGCTCCCTTCAGGCGGAAACGAGGATTGGTTCGGATCACATTCCCTTAATCCTGTCCTCGGGGGAGGACAGGTTAAAGCGTAGTCCTCGTTTCTACTTTGAAACGGCGTGGTTCGAGGTCCCGGATTTTGAGCAAATCTTCCTCTCCAAATGGGAGGCATGTGTAGCTCAGATCGGACAAACGCGTAGGCCTATGGAGTTTTGGATTGCCGCAGGGGCGGGAATGCGTGCAGCGCTCAAAGGCTGGGGGGCCAACCAAGGCCGTGAGGATAAACTGCCCGTATGGACGCGGTTGCGGATGCGCTGGGCTTCTCGGAACTTGAATGGGCTCGGCGCTATGCGGTTGAAGCCCAAGTTGAGTCTCTCCTTGGGGCGGAGGAGTAGTACTCGCATAGACGCGGGGGCATCAAGTGGACGCTCAAGGGAGACGCGAACACTAAGTATTTCCACGCGTACGTTAACGGTAGACGTCGTAAGTGCGCCATCCTGTGTCTGCAATCCGAGCAGGGACTCTTTTTGCGCCAACAGGACATCGTCCGCCACATTTACGATTTCTATATCCAGCTGATGGGCTCCAGGGAGGAGTCACGTGCCCGACTGCGGGCGGATGTTTGGGACCCTGCGCTGCGGGTCACGGACGAGGAGAATGAGGGCCTGGGGCTGGCCTTCCTCTCCCAGGAGATTGATGCGGCGGCTCTTGGGATGAAATCGGACACCGCACCGGGTCCAGATGGGTGGCCGGTGGTGTCGTGGTTCTAAGTCTGACAGTAGAATGGGGGGTAGGTATGAAGAGGCAAGATCCTAGCTATGGAGTAGTTGTACACACGAGTGTTTAACGAGTTCAGGCCCTTCTCTAAGGAAGTAATAGCCCTACGTCTCGGAGCCCGGAGGCGGTCAACTGGTTTATGCGTATATGAGTTACAGGGATGCGAACCCTTCTACCAGTGGAGGGGGTGGCTTATATAGAGGACGCCAGGACCCCAGCCAACCCACGTAGCAGAGGGTTAAAGTACATTAAGGTCGGGCGTTACTGGTAACGCCCTACATAAAGTGTCATCATGACCATTAAGACTACTTAATTACAATGTTTGGATACAGAGTAGATCCCGAACTCCTGGTGGTCGAGTGAGTCTTCATGGTCGAGTGTCTTCTAGCCGGTCGAGTGGAGTCTCTCTTGGTCGACTGAAAGGTAGCTTCGTCTAAGGATGTCCTTGGGTATGGTATCCCAGATAGGTCCATGACCCTACCCTAGGTACATAACATCATCATTAGCCCCCGAATGGATCGAGGTTCGAGTGAGGAAGGAGTTGATGATTTTCTCCGACCTATTTCCCGTGCTTTGATTATGTCGTATCTTGGATCTGCGATTTTTCTTTCGGCGGTGGCGTCAACTTTTACTTCAGTCGTCTTGATCCATTCTTGTCTTCTGTCGAGTGAACTTTTTGAACTTTAGTGAACTTCCGAGCGACGGATCGCAGGAAAGATATCGTCTGACAGATTGATCTGCCGTTAGCGGATTTTGTGGGATCCGAATTTTGGGAAGCGCGCAAAACGGGGCGGACCGCGGTACTCGGAGGGGATAAGGCACGGGCGCCTTGATTTCCGCGCCGCCTTTTTCGCCACGTATCGTGCGTGCGCGACTGTTTCGGGATGTGACAGGACCGCCCGGGCCTACTCGTCAGCCACTCGGAAGTGTCCTTATATAAAGCGTCGGGCGAGGGTTTTTTGAACAGTGTCTTCCCATTCTTCTCTCCGCCCTCTTTGCCTCCGCCCGCTGCGCCTGCTCTCGCCTCTGCTTATCCACTCCTCGCGCGCTTCATCGGCGACAATGGTGAAGGAGAAGACGGCGGCCTTGGAGCACGCGAAGAAGGCGACGGCGGCAGGGAAAGCGAAGGGGAGAGCGTCCAGTCGGGGCGGATCTTCTCAAGATCCCGCATGCCAAAGGGTTGAGTCCAAGGGGATTGGATCCGCTCGACCATCACCGAGACGGATCTCAATGACCTGGCCAACAAGGGTCTGATCCCCCATGGGTCAGCAAGGCTTCCGGGGTCCGAGTGTCAACCGCAGCCGCAGGAGGGTGAGTGCGTCCTCCTAGCCACTCATATCGATCGTGGATTCTCTCTGCCGCTGAGTGTTTTCTTCCGAGGGTTCTTGAACTTCTTTGGGGCGCAACTCCACCATTTCACTCCCAATTCTATCGCCCATCTCGCTGCTTTCATTTCCATGTGCGAGAACTTCCTGGGTTGTCGACCTCATTGGGGTCTCTTTAAGCACATATTCACCTGTCGCTCATAGACGGTGAAAAAGGCGAGTCCGGGTGACGAGAGGACCAAGGTTATCCAGATGTACGGGGGTCTTGGGATTCAGATGAGGAATAAGAGTACTTTCCCGGCCATGACCCTTCCTGAGTCGGTCAGAGGGTGGCAGTCGACTTGGTTTTACTGCCAAGACGAGCCGACGCCGGGGCAATCGACTGGTCTCCCTCCGTTTTCCATGGACCGAGTGGACAAACCCTCTTCTCTGAAAGTGCTTCCTGAGGAGAAAACTCAGGTAAAAATGCTGATGGAGCGCGTAGTCCAACTCGTTAGAGACGGAGTGACGGGTATGGATCTTCTGGAGGTCTTCCTTAGGCGGCGCATCCAACCACTTCAGTACCGAGGCCATCCGATGTGGTTGTATTGTGGTACCGAAGACACCACTCGGGTCCATCCAGAAGCGGTCGACGACGCCACACTGGAGAGGTGGGTGGCCGCAATCACGGGGAATAAGGACAACCCTCGAGGGGCTAGGAGGATCCCACCACTTGACTGTACCTACACACCGGACACGGTATGGCCACTTATTTCCAATTGCAATTTTGCTTTATTCATTCTGCTTCGCTGCGAATTGGTCGAGTGATCTTTGTTTTGCTTTGTTGCCTGACAGGCCACCACGGAGTTATACTCGATGCCCAATGGAGCGCAAACACCGACTGAGGAGGAGGAAGGAAGTGGGGGCGAAAGCTCGGAGGAGTGGGATTCGGATGTTGACGACGATGATGAGGGTGATGACTCTGGTGAGGAGGAAGAAGAGGAGGAGGAGGAGGAAGTTGTACCTCCTCGCTCGGAAAGACGCTCGAAGCTTGTCCATGATCCTGCGGTCGAGCGCGGTAAGGGGGTCGCAACCGTCACGCAGTCATCCAAGCGCCCTCGGACTACTTCTCCGGCGCCGACTGAGAAAGCCCCGAAGCAATCTCGGGTGGCGCCGTCGAAGTCGGCGAAGGTCTTGCCGAAGATGAAGATGGTGATCCCCACTATCTCAGGGTAATGGTGTAGCTTGAATTTGTCTACTCCTCATGAACTTATTCTTGGTCGACTCACGAACTAATCGACTGTCTTCTGAAACTGCAGTGCTGCTACTTCTGATACCTCAGCCAGAGCTGGAGATCAGGAGATGGAGGATGCTGTTACTTCAAAACCTGGTATGACTCTTGTAGTTCCGCCTTCAGTCGATTGGCTTCTTATCTCTAATTTTGATTCTTTTTCTGCAGCTTCATCTAACGTCGTTATCGATCTTCCCAACGACGACGACGAGGAACCACCAAGGCAGAGGAGGAGCAAGAAGGTGTCTGCTGGCAAGGCGACTCGGGATGTGCCAGCACCTGAGGCGTTGGTCGTGGAGGAAGACAATGTCACTCGACCTACCGTGACCTTTGCGGTGCCGTTGACGAGTGCTCGTCCTTCGTCGTCGAGTGCTGCTCAACCCTTGCTTTTCTCAACCTACCCCGTTCCAGAAGACCAAGCTAGTGCTGCTAAAGAAGCAATACGCCAAGCGGGGGTCATGATGGAATAAGTGAAGGCAATACGAGAAGCCAACCAGGCAGCCTATGACGCCAGTTCGGCTCTTCAGAGTAATGTTCAGGTCAGTCGGTCACTGCCTGTTCTGTTAGGATATGATATCTAAAAGCTCTTCTTTCTGAAATTCTTAGAGTTTTTCCTACACCCACTGGGTGTGTCAATTGAAATTCCGGATTAGTGGGGGCATGCTGAGTGCACCCACTGGGTGTAGTCCCCAAGGCTATGGTCGACTGCTGGCAGTCGACCATAGGCTTTATGTCTTAAGTTTTTTCCTTACTCGACTAGGTCGAATAGATTCATGGACCGGTGGGGGCACATTGAGTGCACTCACTGGGTGTAGTCCCCGAGACTGTGGTCGACTGCTGGCAGTCGACTATAGTCTGAAGAACATCTCCCGTTTTTTTTTGTTTTTTTTTGTTATTGGTCGACTGGTCGACTCTAACTGATGAAACTAGTGGGGGCACGCTGAGTGCACCCACTGAGTGTAGTCCCCGAGACTGTGGTTGAATGTTTGTATTCGGCCGTAGTCTTAGAAACGCTATGATTTTTCCTTAGTCACTCAGAAGTGAATTGTCTTTGACATCTGTCGATTGGTTCTTCGTAGAAATCCTGTGACCTTGCGGCTCGTTACACTAAGTTGGAGAACAAACACATTCAGCTCGAGCTTGATCTGAAACTGGCCCAAGAGAACTTGACGAAGGCGAAGGAGGAAGCTAAAGGTATGTTTGGTGAGGCCTTCGACGACTGCCTGTCACATCCCTGGTCCTGTTATGCACTAGGCTAGACCTCATGTGAGCATCATGTTTTAATTCAAATGAAATTTGAATTGAGGGATTTTCAAAGCCTCAGAAACCTTCAAAAAAATGATCAACATTAAAATCTTCTCAAAGAAGTCCAAGAAAATGTTCCTCTTAGTCTCTGAAAATATTGCAAAGAGGTAAAACTCAAAACAATATTTTTGCTATCTCAGAGTTAATTATTTTGGGCCTTTGAATTAAATAAATAACTATTTGCTTTGGATATATATTTGATATATAAATAATATATGTCCAATAATACTGGAACATTTTATGTGGTTTGGTATATTTTAGTCCTAGCCACATAACTATTTTCAGGATTTTATAAAATGGTTTAGTATTTTACTAAACTAAAACAACACAGAACAATATTAAAAAAACAACAGAAATAGGAAAAGCAGAGAGGAGAGAAATCTTACCTGGCGCTCACCTGGTAGCCCAGCCGGCCCAGCTCCTGTGCGGCCCAGCCCACCGAACCGCCACCGTCTCCCACCTCGCGGCAGAAGGACGCGAGGCGTGTGGCCACCGCACGCCGGCACGCGTCGAGCCAGCTCCTGCTTGCCGCCGAGGGTCTGGATGCCCCTCCCGAGCGCCACGCAACCCTCTAGCCCTCCTACTCTCCCCGTGCCCTCTCCTCTCTCTCCCCGGAACGCTCTCCCCCTCCTCTGTTCCCCTCACCGAACGCGCCCGCCACCGCCGACGAGAACCACCGTGGCCACCGGCCACCCCACGCCTCGCCTAAGCGCCAAGAAGCTCCGCCTTGTCCCCCTCTTCCTCCTCACCAAGACGGAAGGCGCCGGAAGCCCTGGATGCCGCCAGCTTCGCCGTTCCCCTCCTCGGCCACCGCGGATCGCCGCCGTCAAATCCGTCCCCGTCCGGCCTCCCTCAAGCTCGCCGTCCACCTCTACAGGGTCTACGTGAGCTCTCCGTCCGTTTTCCCCTCTCTGTTCCATCGTTCGCGCGCCGTAGCTAGGTTATCTACCAAGGCCGAAACCCCACCGCCGCCGGCCATGTCGCCGCCGTCGCTCTAGCTAGCGCAGCTCGCGTCTGACCTCAGGCCCGTGCTCAGGAGCTCCCCAGAAGGCCAAGTCCACCACCCGTTTCCCCTCCCGTGCACCCTAGTGCCGAAACCGCTGAGACCCGAACTCCGGCGGCCGCCGCGGGTTCCACTCCGGCGAACTCCGGCCACCCCCGCACCTCCCGTTGGTCCCCCTAGATGCGCACGGGCACGGGCTATCCTCTGGTGCCCCTGGCGCGTCGATCCGTCGACTCTGGCGAGTTCCGAGCGAACTCCGCCGCAGTTCGAGGTCACCGCCGGCGAGCCTCCGGCGAGATGACGTGGCCGTCATTAGCAGCTAACAGCCCCACTAACCAACCTCCTAGCTCACTGACACCTGGGCCCCACGCCCTAACTAACCCAGGTTTTATCTGTGTTTAGATTAAACTAACCCCCACGGGCCCACAGGTCAGTTTGACCTGGCCACGTCACATGTTGACCGACCCCACGCGTCAGTGTTGACTACGCTGACGTGGCCGTTGACTTGGTCCCACCTGTCAGTGAGCTAAGCAGCCCTGTGACACTGACGTGTGGCCCCCACACGTCAGGTTTGACCTGGACGGCGCCCGTTGACCTGCTGACGTCACTATGAGGTCATGCTGACGCAATAATTCCTTTCTGGAATTTAAATAAATCTTAAATGATTTATTATTCCAGAAAATTGTATAAACTTCTAAAAATTCATAGAAATTCAACCGTAGCTCCAAATCAAACAAGTTATATATGAAAAATTATCAGAAAAATTCAAGGAATCCATCTGTACCATTTTCATGCATGTTTGAACAATGTTTGTCCTCTGTTTTGGACAAAACAAATAAAGGGCATTTAAATAATCATATATGGAGTTGGAATTTGAATCTTGTATTCAAACCAACCCCATTTAACTTGTTGCTAGATGCATTAGCCCAAAACACATTCATATTGCCATGTCATAGCATGCATCATATTGTGCATTGCATTGATCGTGTTTCTTCTGTGTTTGCCGGTGTTGTTCCCCCTCGATAGACGTTGTACCGACGATGTGATCGTTGACACTAATGAAGACTCAATGCTATCTTCAGAAGTGCCAGGCAAGCAAAACCCCCTTGTTCATTCCGATACAATCCTACTCTCTCGCTCCTGCTCTCTTTTACTGCACTAGGACAACAACGATTCAACTGTTACTTGCTGCGGTAGCTGAACCCCTTTATCCTTTGCATGACCTGTCATTCCACAGTAAATAGATGAAACCCACTAGCATGAGTAGGAGTTGTTTGAGCCCTGTTGTGCCTGCTCATTCATGCTTGTTGTCATGCCTGCTACTGCTTAGAGTTGAGTCAGGTCTGATTCATCGGGATGAATCAGAGGTGTGTGAACATGTCCTACTGTGTGTGAGCTAAGTGGTGAACACGATTTGGTAAAGGTGGCGGTGAGAGGCCACGTAGGAGTACATGGTGGGTTGTCTCATTGAAGCCGTCCTTAGGAACTGAGTTCTGTGTTTGTGATCCATGACTCAGCTACTACCATACATTGGGCCCTGAAATATGACCCCGCTCGACTTCTTATTCACCCTTGTCCTCTGTCCAGGAGTTGCAAGTAGTTTCTGGTGTTTGTAGTATGCTGGAGGCCGTGGGCAGCGCTGACCGGAGGGGTGGGCTGTGATGCGGTAGGCACGTGGCACGGTGTACCGGGCGCCCATTTGGTGTCTCGGGAACCCTGTTCACATCGTTTGGGGCTGTGAGCGAAACTCCGGCCGAATCTCCTCATGGATGGAACCCGAATAGGCGATAAACCTGGACTAGAGACTTGAGTGTTTAGGTAGGTCGTGGTCTACACCCACGGGAAGCTTAACAGGCACGCCACTTGTTTCCCGCCTGAAGGTTCAAATTCCGCCGTATGGCCCCGCCTGGTGGATGCCGGCTGGAGCGGTCGGCTAGCCACCAGGCGGACCGACATTTTTTCCAGAGCTTAGGGAGGGGAGAAGCCGCTGAGACCTCGCGGCCCCTCGACCACGACGCATCACCGGCTTCAGGGACTACTGTCGGAGTAATGGGCCACGGGTAGGCTCACCCGAGTCCCAAGATTTACCAAGACTTTGGGCCAGCTCCGCCTAGCTGGGCCCCAAGCCGAAGCTCCACCCTCTGGGGCCGGCTGGCTCAGTGGACGGCTGCCAGAGGGCGGATGACCCCGGACCACGATGCTTCGGGCGGCCGGTTCCTGGCTGCCACCCTCCAGAGAGGGCGACAACAGGCTGGCGGCCGTCCCACAACTGCAGCATGGCCGAGCCCCCCTTCGAGAGTACAAGACGGAGCATGGCTACAGTAAGGCACGTCGCCTCCGATGCTCAGGAGGAGCATGGCTATAGTGCTCCGTACAGACGGAGATCTCCGCACGGCGGGGCACTGTGCCATGTCTCCCCTGACGTCGCTCCAGGTAGGCGGAGTCTTGTTCCCCACGACGGCTTGTCGGTATGGCCTGCCCGAGGCAGGCCCTACAGGGCAGTGACCTCCAGGAAGGCGGCGGAAGCACGACCAAGCGGATTCAAGAGGAGCCGGCCTCCAGCAGGCAGCCGTCCCTTGTCCCGAGGCATGCATGCCATTAAGCTGATGAGACCAAGTGTGGCTACAGTATCCTCCCGCCAGGCGGCGGGACTGTAGCCACGCAAAGGTGACCAAGCCCTCGTCACTGATGACATGGCTACAGTAAGCGGCCACCAACCGGCCGACGGGGCCCCACCAGGCGGCGGGCCCCAGCGGGCGGCGGAGAAGCCGACGGCCAGCCGGGTTACCATTGTACCCCTGGGGGGTAGGCCTATATAAACCCCCCAGGCCACCCATGCAAAGGGTTCGACGCCATTAGCACTAGCCACCCCATAGAGCAGGAAGAGAACTGAGCCTTGCTCCCTCCTACCTCTAGCATACAGCTCGAGGAGCACCCTTGTATCACTTGAGCATTAGTGATCATGCGGAGACCCCGAAGAGCAGGACTAGGGGTGTTATCTCCTAGGAGAGCCCCGAACCAGGGTAAAGTCCGCCAGCGTTCGTGTCTACGCCTTATCCCGCTTCCAGGCACCGGCGACGTTCTACTTGCTCCCACCATGATAAGCCATCCATTGGCATATGTCGCACCCAACCCCCGACAGCCCCAAAGTTTCTACCGGAGAGTCAAGAAAACGTGTGCCAACCCCTATGCATAGGTTCATGGGCAGAACCCACAAGTTGGTCACCAAAACATACATCAAGTGGCACGTGATATCCCATTGTCACCACAGATAAACACGACAAGACATACATCAAGTGTTCTCAAATAAAAGACTCAATCCGAAAAGATAACTTCAAGAGGAAAACTCAATTCATCACAAGAGAGTAGAGGAGGAGAAACATCATAAGATCCAACTATAATAACAAAGCTCGCGATACATCAAGATCGTGCCATACAGAGAACACGAGAGAGAGAGAGAGAAAGATCAAACACATAGCTACCGGTACATACCCTCAGCCCCGAGGGTGAACTACTCCCTCCTCGTCATGGATAGCACCGGGATGATGAAGATGGCCACCGGTGATGGGTTCCCCCTCCGGCAGGGTGCCAGAACAGGCTCCCAAGAGGTTTTTGGTGGCTACAGAGGCTTGCGGCGGCGGAACTCCCAATCTATCTTGATATTCGATGGTTTTAGGGTACGTAGGCTTATATAGGTGAAAGAAGTCGGTCGGGGGAGCCTCGAGGGGCCCACGAGAGGGTAGGGCGCGCCAAGGGGGGGTGGGCGCGCCCCCTATCTCGTGGCCTCCTCGATGATCTTCTGACGTGAACTCCAAGTCTCCCGGATCATATTCTTCCTAAAAATCACGCTCCCGAAGGTTTCATTCCGTTTGGACTCCGTTTGATATTCCTTTTCTTCGAAATACTGAAACAGGCAATAAAACAGCAATATGGGCTGGGCCTCCAGTTAATAGGTTAGTCCCAAAAGTAATATAAAAGTGTATAATAAAACCCGTAAACATTCAAAACATATAATAAAATAGCATGAATGCTTCATAAATTATAGATACGTTGGAGATGTATCAGCATCCCCAAGCTTAATTCCTACTCGTCCTCGAGTAGGTAAATGATAAAAGAAAGAATTTATGAAGTGTGAATGCTAGAAGGTGCACAAGTTTGATCAATGATAATTTCAATCACCTTTTCTAGCATGATAATATGTCATAATAGTAGTTCATCTCATAAAACTTCTCACGATAAAGTAACAAGCAATTCACATGTCAAAGCATAGACCATAAACTTTCTTGAAAACTAGCAAACTTCATTCTCAATCATTAAACAATTGCAATTCATCTTATTTTCAGGAATAGCAAACTCCACATACTCAACTATCATATAGTCTTCTACAATTGCTAACACTCACGCAATACTAACGGTTATGGAGTTTCAATCGGACACTGAGAAAGATAGGGGCTTATAGTGTTGCCTCCCAACGTTTTCACCTTTGGGTGATGTCAACAATAATAGTGCATGCTAACTTACATCCAATTGGATATATATATATATATATATATATATATATATATATATATATATATATATATCAGGATCTTTCCAACATGAGGTGCTTGCCAAAGGATAAAATGAAAAAGGGAAAGGTGAAGATCACCTTGACTCTTGCATAAAGTAAAAGACATAAAGTAAAAGATAGGCCCTTCGCAGAGGGAAGCAGAGGTTGTCATGCGCTTTTATGGTTGGATGCACAAAATCTTAATGCGAAAGAACGTCACTTTATATTGCCACTTGTATATGGACCTTTATTATGCAGTCCGTCGCTTTTGTTGCTTCCATAACAAGATCGTATAAAGCTTATTTACTTCACACTAATAAATCATACATATTTAGAGAGCAATTTTTATTGCTTGCACCGATGACAACTTACTTGAAGGATCTTACTCAATCCATAGGTAGGTATGGTGGACTCTCATGGCAAAACTGGGTTTAAGGATATTTGGAAGCACAAGTAGTATCTCTACTTGGTGCAAGGAATTTTGGCTAGCATGAGGGGGAAAGGCAAGCTCAACATGTTTGAATGATCCATGACAATATAATTTAACTGAGATGTGCGAAAACATAACCCATTACATTGTCTTCCTTGTCCAACATCAACTCTTTAGCATTTCATACTTAATGAGTGCTCCCAATTATAAAAGATGTCTAGGATAGTGTATTTATATATGAAATCTCTCTTCCTTCAATATTCTTTCATGAATTGTTCAAATGACTAATAAAATGCTTGCTAACCTTCAATAAATTTACAACCTCTACTTCTTAGATGTGAAGTCATTACTCCCCATGGGATAAGCAAATGAGACATATATAATTTCAGATTTATGACAATCAACTCATTCAACCATTTACTCATAGGATATAAGTGAAGCACACGAGTAAATGACAAACTACTCCAAAAAGATATAAGTGAAGAACAATGAGTAGCTAAATAATTATGTAACTATATGAAGACTCTCTCTCATTAAGGAATTTCAGATCTTAAGTACTTTATTCAAACAGCAAGCAAATCAAAACAAAATGACATTGCAAGGATAGCACAACTCATGTGAAGAAGCAAAAACTTAGGCTCAACCGATACTAACCGATAGTTGTTGAAGAAGAAAGGTGGGATGCCTACCGGGGCATCCCCAAGCTTAGATGCTTGAGACTTCTTTAAATATTATCTTGGGGTGCCTTGGGCATCCCCAAGCTTGAACTTTTGTGTCTCCTTAATTCCTCTAAAAATCATGCTTTCTCTATTTCTCAAAAGCTTCATCCACAACAAACTCAACAAGAACTCGTGAGATAGGTTAGTATAAACCAATGTAAAACCTTATCATTTTCTACTGTAAAAAATCACTAAAATTATTATTCCACATTGCATACTAAATGCCTCTTCATATTTAATACTCCTATCCTCAAATAGAATCATTAAACAAGCAAACATATGCAAACAATGCAAACATAACAGCAATCTGTCAAAACAGTACAGTCTGTAAAGAATGCAGGAGTATCAATACTTCCCTAACTCCAAAAATTATAAGAGAAAATTCCCACTGTAGTAAATTTATCAGATCTCATTATGCAAAAGGTTTCATCATTATATCATTCTCTGATTTTTCTAGGGAATTTTTGCAACAGCGGTAAACTTTCTGTTTTCAAACAGCAACATGTATACTAACAAAATAAGCATGGTAAAGGCTATCCTTGACTTCTTTATTGAAAATAAAGATGCAAAACATTATTATAAATAACAGTAAGCAAATACTAACAAAAGAAAATGACGCTCCAAGCAAAACACATATCATGTGGCGAATAAAAATATAGCTCCAAGTAAAGTTACCGATGAACGAAGACGAAAGAGGGGATGCCTTCCGGGGCATCCCCAAGCTTAGGCTCTTGGTTGTCCTTGAATATTACCTTGGGGTGCGTTGAGCATCCCCAAGCTTAGGCTCTTGCCACTCCTTATTCCATAGTCCATCGAATCTTTACCCAAAACTTGAAAACTTCACAACACAAAACTCAACAGAAAACTCGTAAGCTCCGTTAGTATAATAAAATAAAACCACCACTTAGGTACTGTAATGAACTCATTATAAATTCATATTGGTGTAATATCTACTGTGATACAACTTATCTATGGTTCATACCCTTCGATACTACTCATAGATTCATCAAAATAAGCAAACAACACATAGAAAACAGAATCTGTTAAAAACAGAACAGTCTGTAGTAATCTGTATCAAATGTATAGCTCTGGAACTCCAAAAATCCTAAAATATTAGGAATTCCTAAGAAGTTTGTGTACCAATCCAGAGCAAAAAGAATCAGATCAGAATCACGTTTATGTGAATGAACAAAACTAACTTACTGGGTGCAAAAGTTACTGATTCTCAGCAGGATCAACACAACTATCACCGCAAGCTATCCTAAAGGTCTTACTTGGCACTTTATTGAAACAAAAGCTATAAAACATGATTATTACAGTAGAATAATCATGTGGACACATAAAAACAGTAAGGATAAATATTGGGTTGTCTCCCAACAAGCGCTTTTCTTTAATGCCTTTCTAGCTAGGCATGATGATGGCAATGATGCTCACATAAAAGATAAGAATTGAAACATAACGGGAGCATAATGAAGCATATGAATAGCACATTTAAGCCTAACCCACTTCCTATGCATAGGTATTTTGTGAGCAAACAACTTATGGGAACAATAGTCAACAAGCATAGGAAGGTAAAACAAGCATAGCTTCAAGATTTTCAACACATAGAGATGAAACTTGACATCATTGCAATTCCTACAAGCATATGTTCCTCCCTCATAATAATTTTCAGTAGAATCATGAATGAATTCAACAATATAACCAGCACCTAAAGCATTCTTTTCATGATCTACAAGCATAGAAAATTTACTACTCTCCACATAAGCAAAATTCTTCTCATCAATAGTAGTGGGAGCAAACTCAACAAAATAATTATCATGTGAGGTATAATCCAATTGAAGACTAAAATCATGATGACAAGTTTCATGGATATCATTATTCCTAATAGCATACACGTCATCACAATAATCATCATAGATAGCAACTTTGTTCTCATAATCAATTGGAACCTCTTCCGAAATAGTGGATTCATCACAATAAGATTCAACATCCTCCAAAATAGTGGGATCACTACTTCCTAAAGTTGACACTCTTCCAAACCCACTTTCATCAATATAATCATCATAAATAGGAGGCATGCTTTCATCATAATAAATATTCTCATCCAAACTTGGGGGACAAAAAATATCATATTCATCAAACATAGCTTCCCCAAGCTTGTGGCTTTGCATATCATTAGCATCATGGATATTCAAGGAATTCATACTAACAACATTGCAATCATGCTCATCATACAAAGATCTAGTACCAAGCATTTTAATGCATTCTTCTTCTAGCACTTGAGCACAATTTTCCTTCCCATCATACTCACGAAAGATATTAAAAAGATAAAGAGTATGAGACAAACTTAACTCCATTTTTTTGTAATTTTCTTTTATAAACTAAACTAGTGATAAAACAAGAAACAAAAAGATTCGAGTGCAAGATCTAAATATATACCTTCAAGCACTCACCTCCCCGGCACTGGCGCCAGAAAAGAGCTTGATGTCTACTACACAACCTTCTTCTTGTAGACGTTGTTGGGCCTGCAAGTGCACAGGTTTGTAGGACAGTAGCAAATTTCCCTCAAGTGGATGACCTAAGGTTTATCAATCCGTGGGAGGTGTAGGATGAAGATTGTCTCTCTCAAACAACCCTACAACCAAATAACAAAGAGTCTCTTGTGTCCCCAACACACCCAATACAATGGTAAATTGTATAGGTGCACTAGTTCGGCGAAGAGATGGTGATACAAGTGCGATATGGATAGTAGATATAGGTTTTTGTAATTTGAAAATATAAAAACAGCAAGGTAACTAATGATAAAAGCGAGCATAAATGGTATTGCAATGCTAGGAAACAAGGCATAGGGTTCATACTTTCACTAGTGCAAGTTCTCTCAACAATAATAAATAGATAGATCATATAACAATCCCTCAACATGCAACAAAGAGTCACTCCAAAGCCACTAATAGCGGAGAACAAACAAAGAGATTATGGTAGGGTATGAAACCACCTCAAAGTTATCCTTTCTGCTCGATCTATTCAAGAGTTCGCAGTAAAATAACATAAAGCTATTCTTTCCGCTCAATCCATCATAGAGTTCATACTAGAATAACACCTTAAGACACAAATCAACCAAAAACCTAATGTCACCTAGATACTCCATTGTCACCTCAAGTATCCATGGGCATGATTATACGATATGCATCACACAATCTCAGATTCATCCAACCAACACAAAGTACTTCAAAGAGTGCCCCAAAGCTTCTACCGGAGAGTCAAGAAAACGTGTGCCAACCCCTATGCATAGGTTCATGGGCGGAACCCGCAAGTTAGTCACCAAAACATACATCAAGTGGCACATGATATCCCATTGTCACCACAGATAAACACGGCAAGACATACATCAAGTGTTCTCAAATCAAAGACTCAATCCGATAAGATAACTTCAAGAGGGAAACTCAATTCATCACAAGAGAGTAGAGGGGGAGAAACATCATAAAATCCAACTATAATAAGAAAGCTCGCCATACATCAAGATCGTTCCATAGAGAGAACAAGAGAGAGAGAGAGAGAGAGAGAGAGAGAGAGATCAAACGCATAGCTACTGGTACATACCCTCAGCCCCGAGGGTGAACTACTCCCTCCTCGTCATGGATAGCGCCGGGATGATGAAGATGGCCACCGGTGATGGGTTGCCCCTCCGGCAGGGTGCCGGAACGGGCTCCCGAGAGGTTTTTGGTGGCTACAGAGGCTTGCGGCGGCGGAACTCCCAATCTATCTTGATATTCGATGGTTTTAGGGTACGTAGGCTTATATAGGCGAAAAAAGTCGGTCGGGGGAGCCTCGAGGGGCCCACGAGATGGTAGGGCGTGCCCGGGGGGTGGGCGCGCCCCCTATCTCGTGGCCTCCTCGATGATCTTCTGACGTGAACTCCAAGTCTACCGGATCAGATTCTTCCTAAAAATTATGCTCCCGAAGGTTTCATTCCGTTTGGACTCAGTTTGATATTCCTTTTCTTCGAAATACTGAAACAGGCAATAAAACAACAATATGGGCTGGGCCTCCAGTTAATAGGTTAGTCCCAAAAGTAATATAAAAGTGTATAATAAAGCCCGTAAACATTCAAAACAGATAATAAAATAGCATGAATGCTTCATAAATTATAGATACGTTGGACACGTATCATCATCGAACGTTAAGTGTGCGGACCCTACGGGTTCGAGAACTATGTAGACATGACCGAGACACCTCTCCGGTCAATAACCAATAGCAGAACCTGGATGCTCATATTGGTTCCCACATATTCTACGAAGATCTTTAACGGTCAAACCGCAATGTCAACATATGTTATTCCCTTTGGCATCGGTATGTTACTTGCCCGAGATTCGATCGTCGGTATCTTTATACCTAGTTCAATCTAGTTACCGGCAAGTCTCTTTACTCATTCCGTAATGCATCATCCCGCAACTAACTCATTAGTCACATTGCTTGTAAGGCTTCATATGATGTGCATTACCGAGAGGGCCCAGAGATACCTCTCCGATACTCGGAGTGACAAATCCTAATCTCAATCTATGCCAACCCAACAAACACCTTCGGAGATACCTGTAGAGCATCTTTATAATCCCCCAGTTATGTTGTGACGTTTGATAGCACACAAGGCATTCCTCCGGTGTCCGGGAGTTGCATAATTTCATAGTCGGAGGAATATGTATTTGACATGAAGAAAGCAATAGCAATAAAACTGAACGATCATTATGCTAAGCTAACGGATGGGTATTGTCCATCACATCATTCCACTAATGATGTGATCCCGTTCATCGAATGACAACTCTTGTCAATGGCTAGGAAACTTAACCATCTTTGATCAACGAGCTAGTCTAATAGAGGCACACTAGGGACACAATGTTTTTGTCTATGTTTTCACACATGTATCAAGTTTCTGGTTAATACAATTATAGCATGAATAATAAGCATTTATCATGATATATAAGGAAATATAAAATAACAACTTTATTATTGCCTCTAGGGCATATTTCCTCCCTGCTAGGCGTCCCTTCCCACATATATATAGGTGGGGGTGGAGGGAGCAGCCAGGAGGGCGCCCCAAGTAGGCCGAATCCTACTTGGGGTCCTCCCCAAGTGGCGCCCCCCTTTTCCTTATATAGGTGAGGGGGAAAGGTAAGGGAGGGAGGCGCCCCCCTTTTCCTTTCTCCCATGAGAGGGAAAGGCAGGAGGGGCTAGCCCTCCCCCTTCCTTCCCTAAGGCTATCTGGCCAAGGAAAGAGGCGCACCAACCCCCTGTGGGCTGGTCTATCCCTCCCTTGGCCCATTAAGCCCATACACCTACCGTGGGTTGTCTAGAACCCTTCCAGTGACCCGATGGCTACCCGGTGCATCCCGAAACCCTTTCGGTATCCAAATACCATCGTCCTATATATATCAATCTTTACCTCTCGGCCATTTTGAGACTCCTCGTCATGTCTATGATCTCATGCGGGACTCCGAATAACATTCGATCAACAATCATATAACTCATATAACACTATATCATCAACGATTGTTAAGCGTGCGGACCCTACGGGTTCAAGAACTATGTAGACTTGACTGAGACACCTCCCGATCAATAAACAATAGCGGAACCTGGATGCCCATATTGGCTCCTACATATTCTACAAAGATCTTTATCGGTCGAACCGTTATGACAATATACGTAATTCCATTTGTCTATCGGTATGTTACTTGCCCGAGATTCGATCGTCGATATCTTCATACCTAGTTCAATCTTTTTACCAACAAGTCTCTTTACTCGTTCCGTAATACATCACCTAGTGACTAACTCCTTAGTCATTTGCTTGCAAGCTTATGGTGTGTATTACCGAGAGGGCCCAGAGATACCTCTCCGATACTCGGAGTGACAAATCCTAATCTCGATCTATGCCAACTCAACAAACACCTTCGGAGATACCTGTAGAGCATATGTATGATCACATAATTACATTGTGACGTTTGATTGCACACAAGGTATTCCTCTGGTATCCGGGAGTCGCATGATCTCATAGTCGAAGGAATATGTATTTGACATGAAGAAAGAAATAACAATAAACTAAACGATCAATATGCTAAGCTAAAGGATGGGTCTTGTCCATCACATCATTTTCCTAATGATGTGATCCCGTTATCAAATGAAAACACATGTCCATGGTTAGGAAACCTTAACCATCTTTGACCAACGAGCTAGTCTAGTAGAGGCTTACTAGGGGCACGGTATTTGTTTATGTATTCACACATCTATCTATCTATCTATACCTATACTAATTTGTGACTCCCTAAAAATTACTGCGTTAATCAGTAATTACGAGCCATTAATCTGGTGGGACCAAGTTATTACGGTGTAGATTAATCGAGTTTGACAGAAATTACACACTATGCCATGGGCAAGTGAAAAAAGCGGTTCATTTTATTTTCCACCTGTCCTACCTTCTTCTCTCTCAGGCATATTCTTTCCCCCATCTCCTTGCAGCGACTCAAAAAAATCCACTTGCAGCCGCCACCGTAAGCCCTCGCCACCAACCCACAAAAGAGTCCCGGCCGCCGGCTCTCCGGTGCTCTCCGCCTCCCTGGAAGGTCGGATCTCGCCGCGGTCCCGAAATCGCCAGCTCTCTCCACCCTTGAGGTCTCATATCTCCCAAGGATCCTCTCCAACCCAGAGTTCCTCGCGGAGGGCACTAACTGACACCGGCGTGCGGGGGCGAGGCAGGCCGCCCCTCCTCTGACCATCCAACCATAGCAGCGTGGCTCCTCCGACGAGCGGATGGGCTCTCCTCTCCCATCGGCCGGCGCCTCGACTCCGACTCCTACAGCTCGCGCCGGCCAACATCCTCTATCGCCAAATCTTAACCACACCATGTTCTTCTGGACATTGTCGTGAACCTCCAAGCAGACAAGCCAACCTTCATGTGTATTTCCTGTTATATCTCTACTCTATTCTTCTCTGCTCTGTTTTCAGGAAGAAGCTGGATTGGTGGCTGTTTCCGGTTTCCAGCATGCAGATGGGTATGCCAACGGCTGTTCCTTGGTTGAACTATGCAAAGCATCTCGCTGAATTCCAAGCTGTACTATTTTGGGTCTGCATACATACCCAAGCAGGGGAGATAAAAGCTGCAAGTTGGGTAGAAAGCTCGGCATGATTCTCGGTAATACTCTTTACTTGGTGCTTGATGATTTTTTTGATGATAACTCTTTACTTGGTACAAGGTATTTGATGATTTTAATATAGTATGACCCTGCTTTAGATAGCAGTTTACATACATGCCTGAATATGTTCAAGATGCATTGCATTGTGACACCATCAATGGTTCAACCGACTGTCAAACACACAGACGCGTCGGACACCGAAGGCAAAGGGCACCCAACTCTCAAGGGTGCAAGCAGAAAAAGAAGAAGTCATTGGAATAATCTGATCCTTTTCAGGGGCTAATTGAGACCAGAAGAGGAAACATCCATTTCTGTACATCAAGAAGCATAGCAGAAAAATTCAATGTGTGACCATTGTTGCCTCTGATCTCTCTATGTTCTTCACTGCCCAAATGCCCAGCCACATTCATAGTGAAAAGAACCATGTCTCTACAAAACAAACATACAAGGTGGACCTGCTTTACTACCTGGTACCTGCACATAGGGTCGTCAACACCGTCATCCTGCCTGTTATGCTGTCGTATCAAGTTTGGGTTCAAAGGAGTCAAGTCAAAAAGGCCAAGAGCGCTATGCATGTGATTCTCCACTAATCTCTCCTCTTTACCAGTCGTATACGTTCATCAATTCATGTTTTTTATCAAAAATAGGGAAGATGTATTCAACTTCGCTTCATCGTTTCTTATTAGTTGTAGGTAATTTATATTGAGCTGAATTAGCATCATTTCTTGAACAAACAATTCTTGCAGTACGGTTCGAGAGATGGGACAAACGTATGAGAAATAAGATACGCAATCACCAATTAATCTAGCGGGACCAAGTTATTACGGCGTAGATTAATCGAGTTTGACAGAAATTACCCACTATGCCACGGGCAAGTGAAAAAAGCGGTTCATTTTATTTTCCACCTGTCCTACCTTCTTCTCTCTCAGGCCTATTCTTTCCCCCATCTCCTTGCAGCGACTCAAAAAAATCCACTTGCAGCCGCCACCGTAAGCCCTCGCCGCCAACCCACAAAAGAGTCCTGGCCGCCGGCTCTCCGGTGCTCTCCGCCTCCCTGGAAGGTTGGATCTCGCCGTGGTCCCGAAATCGCCGGCTCTCTCCACCCTTGAGGTCTCATATCTCCCAAGGATCCTCTCCAACCCAGAGTTCCTCGTGGAGGGCACTAACTGACACCGGCGTGCGGGGGCGAGGCAGGCCGCCCCTCCTCCGACCATCTAACCATAGCAGCGTGGCTCCTCCGACGAGCGGATGGGCTCTCCTCTCCCATCGGCCGGCACCTCGACTCCGACTCCTACAGCTCGCGCCGGCCAACATCCTCTATCGCCAAATCTTAACCACACCATGTTCTTCTGGACATCGTCGTGAACCTCCAAGCAGACAAGCCAACCTTCATGTGTATTTCCTATTATATCTCTACTCTATTCTTCTCTGCTCTGTTTTTCAGGAAGAAGCTGGATTGGTGGCTGTTTCCGGTTTCCAGCATGCAGATGGGTATGCCAACGGCTGTTCCTTGGTTGAACTATGCAAAGCATCTCGCTGAATTCCAAGATGTACTATTTTGGGTCTGCATACATACCCAAGCAGGGGAGATAAAAGCTGCAAGTTGGGTAGAAAGCTCGGCATGATTCTCGGTAATACTCTTTACTTGGTGCTTGATGATTTTTTTGATGATAACTCTTTACTTGGTACAAGGTATTTGATGATTTTAATATAGTAGATAGCAGTTTACATACATGCCTGAATATGTTCAAGATGCATTGCATTGCGACACCATCAATGGTTCAGCCGACTGTCAAACACACAGACGCGTCGGACATCAAAGGCAAAGGGCACCCAACTCTCAAGGGTGCAAGCAGAAAAAGAAGAAGCTATTGGAATAATCTAATCCTTTTCAGGGGCTAATTGAGACCAAAAGAGGAAACATCCATTTCTGTACATCAAGAAGCATAGCAGAAAAATTCAATGTGTGGCCATTGTTGCCTCTGATCTCTCTATGTTCTTCACTGCCCAAATGCCCAGCCACATTCATAGTGAAAAGAACCATGTCTCTACAAAACAAACATACAAGGTGGACCTGCTTTACTACCTGGTACCTGCACATAGGGTCGTCAACACCGTCATCCTGCCTGTTATGCTGTCGTATCAAGTTTGGGTTCAAAGGAGTCAAGTCAAAAAGGCCAAGAGCATTATGCATGCGATTCTCCACTAATCTCTCCTCTTTACCAGTCGTATACGTTCATCAATTCATGTTTTTTTAACAAAAATAGGGAAGATGTATTCAACTTCGCTTCATCGTTTCTTATTAGTTGTAGGTAATTTATATTGAGCTGAATTAGCATCGTTTCTTGAACAAACAATTCTTGCAGTACGGTTCGAGAGATGGGACAAACGTACGAGAAATAAGATACGCAATCACCAATTCATATATGAATGTAGACTGTACCAATCATGTCTATTACTTAGATTTATACATCAGCATAATAGTGTTTCTGACAGTTTACATACTGCACATAGTGTTCTCTGAAAACTTTAAGCAAATTACTTTGACCCTCCACATTGATTCTACAGTTTTATGATGATTAGTCCATCTGATCAACCCAGGATCGACGTCTCTGTTTCTATTTATGGTGGGCAAGGAGGAGAAGTGATCTCTCTACCGTGGGCACCCACTGCAGCTACTGCCGAAGTATGAGCAATCCCCGATGCCAAGATCATAGAGCAATCTCTTGCAATTTTGCGCTTTTGGCCGTGCGTCCTCTCTTAGGCTCTGAGGCCGATTTTGCTACTCTCCAACTGAGGTCTGAACTCCTGTTTTGTTTTCTTTGTCGTAAATAAAATCGTTGAGGATATTCACCAGGATTGGCGTTGCAGGTTCTTAGTTCATGGAATCATTATTTGGATCTTCTTCCCGGTGCCAAAATATGCTGAATCTGCGAGGTGTTTTCCTGTAGTCTGCCCATTTTGCCCAGTGCAAGTTCTGTTTGAAATTTCTTATCTGTGCTTAACCAATATATGCAGCCTGATAGTTTATTGAACATTTATTCCATCTTATTCTGTCCCTAAAACATTTTTTTGTGAAAAAAATGTTTTTACAGGACTGATAGATAAATTGGTGTTGCAGCCTAGAAGCAGAAACATATCCCATAACAAACATTTAATTTTTTTTTCTGAAGAACATTGCAACTGTCATCTGGATTGGGACAAATTTATCTGAGTTGATCTTCTCAAACTTGATTGCCTTTTTTGGGAGAATAAAAGGGCACTCTTTACGCCATCCTTGATTTCATCATATATGTCTAGGTGTCATCCTTCTACTACTCTACAACCACCAACACTCAAATTTCCCATCTATAGATGTGTGTACTTCATGTGTTTGATGGGATGTACAAGTGAAAAATCATAGACTCGATGGCAGGGGCCTTATCTTTCATTTTGTTGAGTAGGGGTGCATGCTTCAGACTAAAACTTGGTGGGTTTCATTGATAATGACATATAGTATCACAATCACAATTCTTTTGATGTAATTCAGGTATATATCTTGACTGAGTTACCTTTCTTAGATTACGGCATCTTGCACTCCTATTCTTTAAAGGATTTGGTCTTCCCAGCATTACACAGCGTACATGCATGTTCTTCATGCAAATTATGAGCTCATACCTACAAATTATGTTCTTCATGCATGTTCTTCCCGACATTGTATGCTTCCAACTAAGTACTGACTACCCTTTTTTTAATTCTCCATATCACATACCGACTGAAGGAATTACGTTGGAGTGGTGGTGGCATTCTAATGGTTGTTTCCTCACCTGAAATAATATGAAATAAATCACATTTGTGCTTTGTTTGATATTTTCCTGGTCTGCTCACATGCTTATGTAATAGTTCCCTCGGATTGTAGGAACGAGCTTCATATAGATAGGCAGAAATATGTTTATGATCAATCAAAGACAATAGGAACCATCTACTAAAATCTTTATGAGTGTGTATCATATGAATTACTTTGATTGCAAGTCCAACGATCTTATTAGTAACTAAGTTTGGAAACATATGGGCCGTTAGTTTTTATCTCTAGCTCTTGCCTTCTGTACGTACTGAACTGAAATTGCAATCTTCAGGAGATGATGCAGTGCTTCAAACAACTCATCATAGTACTTTGCGAATCATTGTATATTGTGAGTTTTACTGCTTGCCCCGATCCAAAATAAGTGTCAAGAGACACTTATTACACTTATTTTGGATCGAAGGGGGTGCTATCTTTGGGAAAAAACATCACGTTGCTCTCTTTCTGTTAACATTTATGTCTGAGATTTAATAGAAGTCCTCAGAACTGCATGGTGAGATTATCTTCAGGAAGAGAGATTTATATCGGTGGCAGATCAACAAACATAAGTGGGCTACCGGCCTTGACAAGAGCTACTCATGTGCACGTGTTTCATTTTGCAGCCAGATCCATTGTATCATGAGTGTACACGACTACTGGAGTAGTGCGGAGGCGTAGTTATATTTGATTATTAATTTCTGCAGGCAACCAACATAACGACAATGTAGTGTAGTCATCACGGCTAATGCTTCTATTTAGTTAGCTTTCTTGCAAAATGATTCATACATATACGTACGTGGGTGGAACAACTGATTGGTCTGAAGTGACAACATCTTTATCCGGAAATTGATATATACAAATAAAGAAGGAAAGACATCAAGCAAAGCACAAACGCGACTATTTCATACTTACAGAAGTCCTCATATTTACATGATACAAAAGCTATCCTTATGGATGATGCATGACAAAGTTCTCATATTTACATGCCTGAGTATAGAAATCGATATATCACTATTTGTATAGCTCACTGTTAACTGATTAAATATACATCTTAAACCAAAATATCTAGAAATTTCCAATTCAATATATTATTTTTATAAATAAATTATTCAATAACTGAAGGCGTATAATAAAGGCATATATCCAACATTTATGTAAATAAGAAGGCAATATAAAGAATAATAAAACCATACATTTAGTTTAGTGTCATTCGGCTACAGTATTTAGAAAAAGTTACGATAAATATTTATTCTTAATGGAATAAATTGACCGTGTAAGATAATGTAACCAAATGTGTTTCCTATTATTAGGGAATTGCATGTATAACCCATAAGACAAATTATTGCCCTCTCTTCTTGGTATGATAATACGCTTTTTGCATGGAATTGAGTGAAAACATCTGAAATAAAGTTGTGGCAGATAAAAAAAATATTATTTCATGAATAAGTATAAAAAATTAAGATGCTGGGAGGATTGCTGATTGTTTTTGCGAACTACTAGAACCAGAGAAAGTGTTTACTTTCATCGCACCTCTTGATCTTTTAAAATTAAACATAGACCCTTATATATTCTGTATTGGAAAATTTCGAAGGAGATAGCACATAAAACGAACTTCACATTTGCAACGATACCAATAGTGCCTTCATTTTTATGTCAACAGTATATCATAGTATTTGAGAATAATGAGAGATGGGACGACCAAAAAAGGAAACATCATACAAACCATGTAATCACAACTTGACCAAACAATAGTAATCCTTTCCCCTAGATCACTTAAAATATATTACATTAAAAATATTAATATAAACTATATATCAGTAGAGAGTTAGCATTATAAAATATAATTTAGTTACCAAATTATATAATCATATTAGGTATGCATGTCTACATACCTACTGTCCATTTTTTAAACCAAAAACATTTTTTGGAAGTGGTAAATGAAGCAAATCACGTAACACAAAACAAAAATAATTATCAAAGTGTATTGCTTTACATGCTAGCCCGTGCGAATGCACGGGTTGACGACTAGTGTATTTAACTTTCCAATCAATACAATTCTAGCATGAATAATAAACCTTTATCATGAATAGTAAATATAAAATAACAACTTTATTATTGCCTCTAGGGCATATTCCCTTCAAGAGGACACCCCAAGATCGAACCCATCACAAAACACCTCTTCCCATGGCAATAAAAATCATTCTAGTTGTCCTAACTAAACCAAAGATTCGAAGAAGAAATATGAGGCTATATGTAATCATGCATATAAGAGATCAAGGAAAACTCAAATAACTTTCATGGATATAGATCTTATCCGAAACTCAAACTTCATCGGATCCCAACAAACACACCACAAAAAGTCATTACATCAAATAGATCTCCAAGATACCATTGTATTGAGAATCAAAAAAGAGAGAGAAAGCCATCTAGCTACTTCCTACAGATCGGTAGGTTTATGGTGGACTACTCATGCATCATCGGAGAGGCACGAATGAGGATGATGAACCCCTCCGTGATGGTGTCGATTGGATCTCGTGGTTTTGGAACTTACAACAGCTAGAATTGTGTTTTGTCTGCTCCCTTAGGGTTTTTGGAATTTCTAGGGATTTATAGAGTGAGGAGGCGATGGAGGAGACCATCGTGGGCCCCACAACCCATCAGGGCATGCCAGGGGCCTCTGGCACGCCCTGGTGGGTTGTGGTCCCCACGGGCCACCCCTAGGTGCTTCCTTGGCTCCCATGTTGTCTTCTGGTCCACAAAATATCTCCAAAAAGTTTCATGACATTTGGAGTCCGTTTGGTACTGATATTCTGCGAAGTAAAAACAAGCAAAAAAACAACAACTAGCACTGGGCACTATGTCAATAGGTGAGTCCCAAAAAATGATATAAAGTTGCTATAAAATGATTGTATAACATCCAAGAATGATAATATAACAACATGGAACAATCAAAAATTATAGATACATTGGAGATGTATCATCCCCCAGCAAAATGGGGCCCATTAGTACCATTAATCCAAACTTGGAAGGTACCCTGGTGTAAAGTCCTAAAGATCCACCCACCCATTTCTCACCAAAGCATGTAGAAAGAAGCATCTCTTTCAAAAATTCCCAACTCAATCTATCATAAGCTTTATCATAATCAAACTTAAGTACCAAACCACTAGAAGCAGATCTGTGGAGCTCATGAATAACTTAATGGGCCATCACCACACTTTCCAAAATAAACCTCCTTTGACAAAAAGTAGTTTGGTTGGAGGAGATTAGTTTGTCACATAAAGGGGAAACCCTAGTAGTCATAGCTTTAGAAAAAAAATTGACAACGCAATTACTCAAACTGATAGGTCTAAAGTTTTTGATATATCTGGCATGAGGAACTTTAGGAATAAGGATAATAATGGCAAAATTAAGTTTGTAAATGTCTAGGATCCCATTCTCAAAATCTCTGACCATCCACATAAAGTCATATTTGGTCATATCCTAAAAGGTTTGATAGAACAGAAAGGACAAGCCATCAGGGCCATGAGCTCCACTAGTATAGGAGCCACAAATAGCTTATTTGATTTCCTCCTCAGAAAAGGATCTTTATAACATCCCCTCTCATCCGTGTTGACCATTTCTCCTTTAGACCAAAACCCAGCATCTAGATGGATGTCAGGTTTAGGTTCAATGGCAGAAAGTTCTTTGTAAAAGGAGGTGGCAACATCAAGCATATCACCTATAGATGTCACCACCCCTGTAGGACCAACTAACTTAGAAAGATGGTTTTCCCTATGTTTATAATTAGCAAGGGCATGAAAATATGCATTATTACGATCACCTTCGAAATTTTTCTATCTCTAGATCTCTGCGAAAGGGCAATTTGTTCCTTTTTCCAAATATCCTCAAGCTCTTTCTTAATGTTTTTCATCCTATGAAAGTCTACAACAGACGGTTGTTGAGATTCAGATAACACATCTAGTATGTCAAACTCCATAAGGAGGGATTTCTTCTTTTTCTTAAGAGCAGCCTCAACATTAATACTCTAGCCTTTGGATTTTTTTCCTAAGGACCCTAGTCTTGGTAAGACAATTATCAACAGAAGAAACAGAGGAAGGCACAGAGTTCCAAGCCTCTCTAACCATCTGATGAAACCCAAGCTAAGACAACCACCACTTCTAAAACCTAAACATTTTGGGGCTGGAAGATTCCCTAGCTCCAGTGTCCAACACAAGGGGAGTGTGGTCACTTCCAACTCTGGGAAGAGCGGAGAGGGAAGACAGTGGATAGTAGGAGTCACAGGTACAGAGATGTGCTATACAAACGGCTTTTAACCCCTTTTCGCGATGACATTCTGAACCGTCACCAAGTGAGTGACTGTGATAGGGGGGGGTCCTTCCCACACGACCTAGAAACCGTCGGGGATAGGCCCTCCTAGCACACACGCTCGGCAAAATGAGCTCGTGTGCGATAGGGCCAGGCATCGAAGCCCAATTGTTTCCATTCGTATGTACATCCCACACAGTGAATCCTAGAAAAACATTTCCATTCGTATGTATATCACACACATTTTTTTGTGTGGAAACGTTTGTGCAAGGTGGTCTAACGCAAACAGTTCTCTGCAAAAAACCGTGTGTTATTGTTAGTTGATCCAACATGCCTACTTTCTCGAAACAGTGTGGGTTTTTTGAGTTCATCGCCCACGGTATTGTCTGAGTAACCATCTGCAATAGGAAACCCCAATAGGCAGGGTACTTAGCCTATTATTTATAATCCATATGCTAATCAAATTGACATTTCTTATATAACACACCAGATATTCCATATCTGTATAACGACAACTAGGATTTCATAATCAAATTACATCAGATAGCTTCAACACTCGGTTACACCAAAGAGGGATATAGCTAGCTATGCCATTACACAACAATAACAAGTTTCACATGCAACATAGAAAACCTTTGGAAAAGTAGCATCATACACTGTAATAGACCAGACGAATCTCATATGGGAAATTGCAGAAGCGGAAGGCGAATATTGAGCCTTCAGTGATGTTGAATGTCCTTACAACTTTAGGGCCAGTGGCTATGGATAATTGCCCGCCCAACCTTCGTCCTATTTAGGAAGACTTCAATATTGTACCGTGGGTGTTGAATGAATAATTTCCTCGCCTCTTGACCATGCAAGTGGTTTGAGAGGTAATCATCGGTGAACTGCTTTGAAAAGTACTGAAAACAAAGATATGCATAAATCGTTGTTATAAATTTTGAAATGGCACAAGGGGTAAAAACAAGGTAAAAGAGTTATTACCATCCTATAGTTGGCTGATGTCTTCTTCATTGTGCAAACAAAGATCTTGCTATTATTTGTCGCAAGTTTCTTCATCCTAACAATCTTTCTGAGTTTCTTGACTTGACTGATATTCATGGACATATCATTTCCCCATGTGCAAAATGGGTCGAACAGTGGGTCTAAGCCTCTGACAGCAAGACCTACATGTGCAAGAACAAATTGTAAGAAACCTAAATATTAGAATGATTCCTGCAACTGCATAATAATGTGCTATTAGCGAAAGGACCATGCATGAGCAAACCTCGATGGTAAACCGCAGTGTCTCCCATTGTTTCCCTGCAACACATATCAGGTTAACTGAGAGTTGCCATACTATCAGTAGAATATGTATTGAGTACAACCAAATTCGATTTATTTCTCACATGCATAACAATACAAAATTCTACCTACAGCAAATGAAAATCAAATTGCAGAATTGAACCAAATAGTTAAATGGACAGCAGACCAAATGAACCAAAACAGTTAACTGAGCACGACATTGCAGAATAGAAACATGTACTATAAGATAAGACAATTAACAAAGTAGAGAATGATTGAGAACAGTACTACGAAATGTAGCAATTGTTGGATCAAACTGTTAACTGAACAATACTTTTCAAAGGACCAAACTATTAATTGAACATCAGATTGCATATTAACATTACAAAGGACAAATGACTAGAAGACACTGGCGGTGGCCTCAAGAAAACAACACGAACTGTATTTTAATGTAGACAACCGCGTGGCAGCATCGACAGTGGCCTCGAAGACGAGGTGCTCCTCCAAGATCTGGCAGTCGACACGCATGGGGGCCATAGCAACCTCGTGCGCGCGTGCGGCCGTGATTTTCTTCTCTGCTGCCATATGCTACTGAGCACCTTGTTATACTACATGCAAAATGGCTGTGGGTGGTGCTTAATTGGAGGACGAGGCCAGTGATTTCGGTGGAAGGTGTCGCGCCATCGGTCGAGGCATGTGGGACGGGGAAGGAGGAGGATGGTGTGTGTGAGGTGTGGATTACCTGACCATATTGATGAGGCCACGCAGCAAGAAGAAGGGTCGGCGGTGAGGAGGCTGCACAGCAAGAAGAAGGGTCGGCAGCGAGGAGGCGGCGCTGCAAGAAGAAGAGTCGACGGCGAGGAGGCGACACTGCAAGAAGAAGGGTCACCGTCGAGGAGGCAGCGCTACAAAAAGAAGGGTCATGAGTGAGGAGGCAGAGCTTCCAGCAAGCAGCAGTGAAGGTTTGAACTTGGAAAGCAAGGAGGAATAGTGGAAATGTGTCTTTTGGTGGGAGGGAGGGGCGGGGAGATAGATATTTCTGCGGTGGCAGAATTTTTTTGCTTGATGACGCGAGAAACTAGCGCGCAAGTGTGGTTCAAGCGCGGGCGGTGGATTGTAGACGATGAAGCTTCCTGCGTAAACCAGATAAGATGGTGCGCCAAGATAATTTATATTGCATCCCACACGATTCTTGCTAGTAAACTGTTTGTGGTATACCTGATTTTTTCATTATGTTTTGAAAGACAAAATGGTGTTACAAAGGGAAAGGATGGTGTTTGAATTGATAGAACATTTATGTACAGTGAACATGCAACTACATGAGTGTCGTGTTTAGATTTGGAATTATTCCGGGTTTGTTTGGCATTTTCATGCATTAATTGATTGTCTAGGCATTTAATGTGCATAATTCAAATTTGAACTAGAAGCACATGCTCCAGTGCACCAAAGTTTCTTGGAAAATCACATGTGTGTCTTTGGGTGAATTTATAGGTCCATGCAAGAATGGTAATGAAATTCAAACATTTGGGCATCGTGGCTCGGCCGGGAACATTGAGAAACTTGGTTTTTAAATTCCTGTAAATTCAAAACTCGCCTGAAAATCATGAAACTTCGCATGGTGTCATTTCATGGCACCAACATGCTATGCTAAATAAATTGGCCGCATTTGGACAAGTTTTGGTATAAGCTTCTTGCAAACCGGAGCTTCTCTCGAGAAGACTTGTGGTTCCCGAGGGGGGACGTGTCACCTTTGTGTGCGAAATGATATACGCTGCCTCCCCCCTTGAGGCAACATAGAACTATATGAGTGTCGTGTTAAAATTCACAATTATTCCGGGTTCGCTTGGCCTTTTTTATACATTAATTGAATTTCCGGGCATTTAATGTGCATAATTCAAATTTGAACTACAAGCACATGCTCTAGTGCACCAAAGTTGGTTGAAAAATCTCATGTGTGTCCTTGGGTGAATTTCTAGATGCCATGCAAGAAATGGGAATGGAATTCCAACATCTGAGCGTCGTGGCTCAGCCGAAAATATTAAGAAACTTGTTTTTTTAATTCATGTAAATCCAAAACATGCCAGAAAATCATGAAACTTGGCATGGTGTCATGACATGGCACCAACATGCTCTGGTAATTTTTTTGGCCGAATTGGGACAAGCTTTGGTATAAGCTTCTTGCAAACCGGAGCTTCTCTCAAGAAGGCTCGTGGTTCTGAGAGGGGACATGTCACCTCCGTGTGCGAAATGACATACACTGCCTTCTCTCGCCTTGATTTTTTTACATGAGCAGCTTAGACTACATAGGAGTTTCGTGCTAAATTTTGGAATTATTTTGGGTTCGTTTGGCTTTTTTACACATAATTGATTTTCCAGGCATTTAATGCACATAATTTAAATTTGAAGTACAAGCTCATGCTCCAGTGCGGAAAAGTTAGTTGGAAAATCATTTATGTGTACTTGGGCCAATTTCTAGGTCCAATGCAAGAAGTGGGAATGGAATTCAAACATCTGGGCGTCTCGGCCAGAAATATCGAGAAACTTGATTTTCAAATTCCCGTAAATCCAAAACTAGCCTGAAAATCATGAAACTTGGCATGGTGTCATGACATGGCACCAACATGTTGTGGTAAATTTTTTGTCTGATTTGTGAAGGCGCACACATTAACAATCAACAAAGTCATTTTGGAACAAGTGCTGTCACATTACAAATCAGAAACACAAGTATTATTGAAACCATGGGCATTCTACTTACCATTTATGTGACGCCATGCATGCCCTTTTTATTGGCTAGGAGGTGTTGTGCAGGGTAGCTATTTGAGTACGGGAGGCGTGCGATCAGACCCCTACGCGTGCTCATCAGGAGGAGAGCCCTTTGACCTCTATCCACCGCCCACCTCCCTCCCAACATATCCATTAATGGCACCCGAGCCCCTGTTTCATGGCGTGGCTATGTCTCACTCAACTAAGATTTAAGAGAGAAAAAAGAAAATCTGAAAAGAAAGTTGTGCACGGATCTTGATGCAAGATCCGACGGACCTATATATTATCGACTGTGACTTATAGCAAGACTGATGAATATAAGGAATATAACAGTGGATAATAATTGTCTTACATATTTAGGAAGATAATTAAAAAAGCCACATGCGGCAACAAGCGAAATACACAAGGGCAAAAGAAGAAGGAAGACAATGATCTGGCTCGCTGATCTCTACTTTCTTGATGCGTTGCTGCATGCCGCAAGAACTAGTCTCCGCGATGAGCAGTGATGAGCTCTTTCGTGTCCTCAAGATGCTGCTTGAGAGCATCCACGGATTCCTCCACCAGCCTTTGGCGCTCGTTGTGGAGCATGGCATTCTTGTCCATAAGTTTCTTGACGATGATGCCGGTCCTCTGCAACAAGGCAGTGGTCTCCCCGTGCTACTTCCTCGTTCCAGCGATCTTCGCCCTCAGCAGGCTGCGCTCGGTGCGGAGCTTCGCCTTGTCCTCCCCTAGTCCTCGGATGACGCTGATAGCATTTTCAAAGGAGGCATTCATCTCGCTCCGCAACCTTGCCCAGCCGGAGAACTGATTCATCTGGCTATGGACGATCACATGTGTGCGCCTCTAAGAGTCCTCGCCTGCTCGCGAGACATTTTCCCAGGCCGCCGCGGTGCCGGAGGACATCTCTGCTACATTCGTGGCGCGGCGAGACATCTCTGCTGCTTCTGCGGTGCAGCCAAACCAGCCTGCTGCATCGACAAC
This sequence comes from Triticum aestivum, assembly GCF_018294505.1. Lineage (NCBI taxonomy): Eukaryota > Viridiplantae > Streptophyta > Magnoliopsida > Poales > Poaceae > Triticum > Triticum aestivum. The sequence goes on from NC_057795.1 coordinate 340,579,243, forward strand.
ATGACGGGACCTCTGTGCTGCTTCGGTGGTGCGGCGGGACCTCTGTGCTGCTACGACCGTGCGGCGGGACATGTCGGCTGCTTTCGCGATGAAGCGGGATATCTCTCATGCTTCCGCTTCCATGCTCGCCTCTCCTTGGTGGTAATCTCTCTACCCAGAACTCACACTAGCCATGGCAGACGCAAGGGAACGATGATGAATGACTTGTTTGTTTTTGTGGATGAGGAGTTGAGGAGGAATGTGCAGTCATCTTGGAGTAGTAGTATTTATAACCGAGTACTAATACACTCCTAAGTGGGAAACTGTTTAGGTTTTGGTTGGTGTGAATAGGTTTGCAATTAAATATAGTGTCGTAGTAATTTGGAATATGACGGGATGTAGGCACAAAATTTATTGACGGTTCTATAATTTCTAAGTGCGGCACTATTCCCGGACGGGTAACGTTTATGCTTTGTCGGTCGCGTACATGGCGTTTGCACCATAGGGTGCACCGCAATAGGCAATGTTAGCACACGTCTTGTTCCAACAACCATGCGCGCTCGTTATTACCATCGTGCACGCTTCTTTTAGTTAGAATGTGTGCCCGTCTAGCGCACACACGTTGATCTATCTAACTGTTTCTATTTGTTGTGGCTAATCGTAAATAGTTCATTCGTGTGAAGTGTATGCCGTCAATCGCAGACACGTTGATCTGGCTGACTGTTTCTGTTGTGTTGCCTAATCGCAAACAGTTCATCCGTCTGAAGTGTATGCCCTCAGTTGCACACACCTTCATCTTGCTGCCCGTTTCTGTTGTTCCGCCTCATCACAAACAGTTAATTCGACTGAACTATATGCCATATATCGCACATGCCTTCATCTAGCTACCTATTTCTTTTGTTCTGCCTCATCGTAAATAGTTAATTGAACTGAACTGTATGCCCCGCATCACACACGCAACTAAAATCAGAGCCGACGGAAATCAATTCCAGCCGCCGCAATTTCCAGAAACACCAGATCCCATCTAGACACCATCACGGAGGGGTTCATCATCCTCATTGGTGCCTCTCCGATGATGCGTGAGTAGTTCATTGTAGACCTACGGGTCCGTGGTTAGTAGCTAGATGGCTTTCTCTCTCTTGTTTGATTCTCAATACAATGGTCTCTTGGAGATCTATATGATGTAACTCTTTTTACGGTGTGTTTGTCGAGATCCGATGAATTTTGAGTTTATGATCAGATCTATGTTTTTATCAAATTGAAGTTATTTGAGTCTTCTTTGATCTCTTATATGCATGATTGCTTATAGCCTCGTATTTCTTCTCCGATATTTGGGTTTTGTTTGGCCAAATTGATCTATTTATCTTGCAATGGGAAGAGATGCTTTGTGATGGGTTCGATCTTACGGTTCTTGATCCCAGTGACAGAAGGGGAACCGACACGTATGTATCGTTGCTATTAAGGATAAGAAGATGGGGTCTATTTGTTGGGGAACGTAGTAGAAATTCAAAATTTTCCTACGAGTCACCAAGATCTATCTATGGAGAAACCAGCAACGAGGGGAAGGAGAGTGCATCTACATACCCTTGTAGATCGCTAAGCGGAAGCGTTCAAGAGAACGGGGTTGAAGGAGTCGTACTCGTCGTGATCCAAATCACCGGAGATCCTAGTGCCGAACGGACGGCACCTCCGCGTTCAACACACGTACAGCCCGGTGACGTCTCCCATGCCTTGATCCAGCAAGGAGAGAGGGAGAGGTTGAGGAAGACTCCATCCAGCAGCAGCACAACGGCGTGGTGGTGATGGAGGAGCGTGGCAATCCTGCAGGGCTTCGCCAAGCACCGCGGGAGAGGAGGAGTACTTGGGAGAGGGGGAGGGCTGCGCCAGAACTTGTGGTGCGGCTGCCCTCCCACCCCCCACATATATATAGGGGCAAGGGAGAGGGGGCTGGCCCCCTCAGATCCAATCTGAGGAGGGGGCGGCGGCCAAGGGGGGGGGAGGAGTGCCTCCCAAGTCAAGTGGAGGCCCTCCCCCTTAGGGTTTTCCCCCTCCCATGCGCATGGGCCTTGGGAGGGCTGGTGCCCCTGGCCCATTAAGGCTAGGGCGCCCCCCTACAGCTCATGCTGCTGTATTGGACGTGGTGGAACAATTTTTGGACCTCCGGACCCCTCCGGAATCCTGTGGAACCTTCTAGAAGCTTCCCGGTACAATACCAAAAAAACCCGAACTTTTTCCGGAACCCGAACAACAACTTTCCATATATAAATCTTTACCTCCGGACCATTCCGGAACTCCTCGTGACGTCCGGGATCTCATCCGAGACTCCGAACAACATTCGGTAACCACATACAAACTTCCTTTATAACCCTAGCGTCATCGAACCTTAAGTGTGTAGACCCTACGGGTTCGGGAACCATGCAGACATGACCGAGACGTTCTCTGGTCAATAACCAACAGCGGGATCTAGATACCCATGTTGGCTCCCACATGTTCCACGATGATCTCATCGGATGAACCACGATGTCAAGGACTCAATCAATCCCATATACAATTCCCTTTGTCTAACGGTATTGTACTTGCCCGAGATTCGATCGTCGGTATGCCGATACCTTGTTCAATCTCGTTACCGCAAGTCTCTTTACTCGTTCCGTAACACATCATCCTGCGATCAACTCTTTGATCACATTGTGCACATTATGATGATGTCCTACCGAGTGGGCCCAGAGATACCTCTCCGTTTACACGGAGTGACAAATCCCAGTCTCGATTCGTGCCAACCCAATAGACACTTTCAGAGATACCTGTAGTGCACCTTTATAGCCACCCAGTTACGTTGTGACGTTTGGTACACCCAAAGCATTCCTACGGTATCCGGGAGTTGCACAATCTCATGGTCTAAGGAAATGATACTTGACATTAGAAAAGCTTTAGCATACGAACTACGATCTTTGTGCTAGGCTTAGGATTGGGTCTTGTCCATCATATCATTCTCCTAATGATGTGATCCCGTTATCAACGACATCCAATGTCCATGGTCAGGAAACCGTAACCATCTATTGATCAACGAGCTAGTCAACTAGAGGCTTACTAGGGACATGGTGTTGTCTATGTATCCACACATGTATCTAAGTTTCCTATCAATACAATTATAGCATGGATAATAAACGATTATCATGAACAAGGAAATATAATAATAACTAATTTTATTATTGCCTCTAGGGCATATTTCCAACAGTCTCCCACTTGCACTAGAGTCAATAATCTAGTTCACATCGCCATGTGATTAACACTCATAGGTCACATCGCCATGTGACCAACATCCAAAGAGTTTACTAGTGTCATTAAACTAGTTCACATCATCATGTGATTAAGACTCAATGAGTTCTTGGGTTTGATCATGTTTTGCTTGAGAGAGGTTTTAGTCAACGGGTCTGAAACATTCAGATCCGTATGTACTTCGCAAATCTCTAGGTCATATTGTAAATGTTGCTTCCACGCTCTACTTGGAGCTATTCCAAATGGTTGTTCCACTATACGTATCCGGTTTGCTACTCAGAGTCATTCGGATAGGTGTTAAAGCTTGCATCGACGTAACCCTTTACGCCGAACTCTTTATCACCTCCATAATCGAGAAACATGTCCTTATTTACTCCAAGGACAATTTTGACCGCTGTCCAATGATCCATTCCTGGATCATTCTTGTACCCCTTGACTGACTCATGACAAGGCACACTTCCGGTGCGGTATACAACATAGCATACTATAGAGCCTATGTCTGAAGCGTAGGGGACGACCTTCGTCCTTTCTCTCTTTTCTGTCGTGGTCGAGCTTTAAGTCTTAACTTCATACCTTACATCTCAGGCAAGAACTCCTTGTTTGACTGATCCATCTTGAACACCTTCAAGATCATGTCAAGGTATATGCTCATTTGAAAGTACCATTAAGCGGTTTTTGATCTATCCTCATAGATCTTGATGCTCAATGTTCAAGTAGCTTAATCCAGGTTTTCACTTGAAAAAAAACACTTTTCAAATAACCCTATATGCTTTACAGAAAATTCTACATCATTTCTGATCATCAATATGTCAACAACATATACTCATCAGAAATTCTATAGTGCTCCCACTCACTTCTTTGGAAATACAAGTTTCTCATAAACTTTGTATAAACCTAAAATCTTTGATCATCTTATCAAAGTGCACATTCCAACTCCGAGATGCTTACTCCAGTCCATGGAAGGATCGCTGGAGCTAGTATACCTTTTAGCATCCTTAGGATCGACAAAACCTTTCTGATTGTATCACATACAACCTTTCCTTACAAAATTGGTAAGGAAACTCGTTTTGACACCCATCTGCCAGATTTCATAAATGCAGCTAATGCTAACATGATTCCGATGGACTTAAGCATCGCTATGGATGAGAAAATCTCATCGTAGTCAACTCCTTGAACTTGTGAAAAACTCTTCGCCACAAGTCGAGCTTCATAGATGGTGACATTGCCGTCCACGTCCGTCTTCTTCTTAAAGGTCCATTTATCTCAATGGCTTGCCGATCATTGGGCAAGTCCACTAAAGTCCATGCTTTGTTCTGATACATGGATCCTATCTCGGATTTCATGGCTTCTAACCATTTGTCGGAATATGGGCCCACCATCGCTTCTCCATAGCTCGTAGGTTCATTGTTGTCTAGCAACATGACCTTCAAGACAGGTTCACTGTACCACTCCAAAGCAGTACGCGTCCTTGTCATCCTACGAGGTTCGGTAGTGACTAGATCCGAAGCTTCATGATCACTATCATAAGCTCCCACTTCAATTGGTGTAGGTGCCACAGGAACAACTTCCTGTGCCCTGCTACACACTGGTTGAAGTGATGGTTCAATAACCTCATCAAGTCTCCACCATCCTCCCACTCAATTCTTCGAGACAAACTTTTCTCGAGAAAGGACCCGATTCAAGAAACAATCCCTATTGCTTTCGGATCTGAATTAGGAGGTATACACAACTGTTTTGGGTGTCCTATGAAGATGTATTTATCTGTTTTGGGTTCGAGCTTATCACGATGAAACTTTTTCACATAAGTGTCGCAGCCCCAAACTTTCAAGAAACAACAACTTTGGTTTCTCCAAACCATAGTTCAAACAGTGTCGTTTCAATGGAATTACGTGGTACCCTATTAAAGTGAGTGCGGTTGTCTCTAATGCCCAACCCATGAATGATAGTGGTAATTCGATAAGAGACATCATGGTACGCACCATATCCAATAGGGTGCAACTATGATGTTCGGACACACCATCACACTATGGTGTTCCAGGCGGTATTAATTGTGAAACAATTTCCATAATGTCTTAATTGCGTGCCAAAGCTCGTAACTCAGATACTCATCTCTATGATCATATCATAGACATTTTATCCTCTTGTCACGATGATCTTCAACTTCACTCTGAAGTTATTTGAACCATTCAATAATTCAGACTTATGTTTCATCAAGTAAATATACTTAGTATCTACTCAAATCATCCGTGAAGTAAGAACATAACGATATTCACTGCATGCCTTAGCACTTATTGGACTGCACACATCAAAATGTATTACTTCCAATAAGTTGCTATCTTGTTCCATCTTACTGAAAACGAGGCTTTTCAGTCATCTTGCCCATGTGGTATGATTTGCATATCTCAAGTGATTCAAAATCAAGTGAGTCTAAACGATCCATCTGCATGGAGTTTCTTCATGCATATACACCAATAGACATGGTTCGCATGTCTCAAACTTTTCAAAAACGAGTGAGTCCAAAGATCCATCAACATGGAACTTCTTCATGCGTTTTATACCAATATGACTTACATGGCAGTGCCACAAGTAAGTGGTACTATCATTACTATCTTATATCTTTTGGCATGAAAATGTGTAGCACTACGATCGAGATTCAATAAACCATTCCTATTAGGTGCAATACCATTGAAGGTATTATTCAAATAAACAGAGTAACCATTATTCTCCTTAAATGAATAACCGTATTGCGATAGACATAATCCAATCATGTCTATGCTCAACGCAAACACCAAATGACAATTATTCAGGTTTAATACTAATCTTGATGGTAGAGGGAGCGTGCGATGTTTGATCACATCAAACTTGGAAACACTTCCAACACATATCGTCAGCTCACCTTTAGCTAGTCTCCGTTTATTCCGTAGCTTTTATTTCGAGTTACTAACACTTAGCAACCGAACCGGTATCTAATACCCTGGTGCTACTAGGAGTACTAGTAAAGTACACATTAACATAATGTATATCCAATATACTTCTATCGACCTTGTCAGCCTTCTCATCTACCAAGTATCTAGGGTGATTCTGCTCCAGTGGTTGTTCCCCTTATTACAGAAGCACTTAGTCTCGGGTTTGGGTTAAACCTTGGGTTTCTTCACTAGAGCAGCAGCTGATTTGCCGTTTCATGAAGTATCCCTTCTTGCCCTTGCCCTTCTTGAAACTAGTGGTTTCACCAACCATCAACAATTGATGCTCCTTCTTGATTCCTACTTTCGCGGTGTCAAACATCGCGAATACCTCAAGGATCATTATATCTATCCCTGATATGTTATAGTTCATCACGAAGCTCTAGCAGCTTGGTGGCAATGACTTTGGAGAAACATCACTATCTCATCTGGAAGATCAACTCCCACTCGATTCAAGTGATTGTTGCACTCAGACAATCTGAGCACAAGCTCAACGATTGAGCTTTTCTCCCTTAGTTTGCAAGCTAAGAAAATCGTCGGAGGTCTCATACCTCTTGACGTGGGCACGAGCCTGAAATCCCAATTTCAGCCCTCGAAACATCTCATATGTTCCGCGACGTTTCAAAAACGTCTTTGGTGCCTCAACTCTAAACCGTTTAACTGAACTATCACGTAGTTATCAAAACGTGTATGTCCGATGTTCGCAACATCCACAGACGACGTTTGGGGTTCAGCACACTGAGCGGTGCATTAAGGACATAAGCTTTCTTCTGTCCGCATAATCGCTACTGTCAACTTTCAACTATATTTTCTCTAGGAACATATCTAAACAGTGGAACTAAAGCGCGAGCTTACGACATAATTTGCAAAGATCTTTTGACTATGTTCAGGATAATTAAGTTCATCTTATGAACTCCCACTCAGATAGACATCCCTCTAGTCATCTAAGTGATTACATGATCCGAGTCAACTAGGCTGTGTCCGATCATCACGTGAGACGGACTAGTCATCATCGGTGAACATCTTCATGTTGATCGTATCTACTATACGACTCATGCTCGACCTTTCGGTCTCTTGTGTTCCGAGGCCATGTCTGTACATGCTAGGCTCGTCAAGTTAACCTAAGTGTTTCGCGTGTGTAAATCTGGCTTACACCCGCTGTATGTGAACGTAAGAATCTATCACACCCGATCATCATGTGGTGCTTCGAAATGACGAACTTTCGTAACGGTGCACAGTTAGGGGGAACACTTTCTTGAAATTTTAATGAGGGATCATCTTATTTACTACCGTCGTTCTAAGCAAATAAGATGCATAAACATGATAAACATCACATGCAATCAAAAAGTGACATGATATGGCCAATATCATTTTGCTCCTTTTGATCTCCATCTTCGGGGATCCATGATCATCATCGTCACCGGCATGACACCATGATCTCCATCATCATGTCTTCATGAAGTTGTCTCGCCAACTATTACTTCTACTACTATGGCTACCGGTTAGCAATAAAGTAAAGTAATTACATGGCGTTGTTCAATGACACGCAGGTCATACAATAAATAAAGACAACTCCTATGGCTCCTGCCGGTTGTCATACTCATCGACATGCAAGTCGTGATTCCTATTACAAGAACATGATCAATCTCATACATCACATATCATTCATCACATTCTTCTTGGCCATATCACATCACATAGCATACCCTGCAAAAACAAGTTAGACATCCTCTAATTGTTGTTTGCATGTTTTACGTGGCTGCTATGGGTTTCTAGCAAGAACGTTTCTTACCTACGCAAAACCACAACGTGATATGCCAATTGCTATTTACCCTTCATAAGGACCCTTTTCATCGAATCCGATCCGACTAAAGTGGGAGAGACTGGCACCCGCTAGCCACCTTATGCAACAAGTGCATGTCAGTCGGTGGAACCTGTCTCACGTAAGTGTACGTGTAAGGTCGGTCCGGGCCGCTTCATCCCACAATGCCGCCGAATCAAGATTGGACTAGTAACGGTAAGCATATTGAACAAAATCAACGCCCACAACTACTTTGTGTTCTACTCGTGCAAAGAATCTACGCAATAGACCTAGCTCATGATACCACTGTTGGGGAACGTAGCAGAAATTCAAAATTTTCCTACGAGTCACCAAGATCTATCTATGGAGAAACCAACAACGAGGGGAAGGAGAGTGCATCTACATACCCTTGTAGATCGCTAAGCGGAAGCGTTCAAGAGAACGGGGTTGAAGGAGTCGTACTCGTCGTGATCCAAATCACCGGAGATCCTAGTGCCGAACGGACGGCACCTCCGTGTTCAACACATGTACAGCCCGATGACGTCTCCCATGCCTTGATCCAGCAAGGAGAGAGGGAGAGGTTGAGGAAGACTCCATCCAGCAGCAGCACAACAGCGTGGTGGTGATGGAGGAGCGTGGCAATCCTGCAGGGCTTCGCCAAGCACCGCGGGAGAGGAGGAGTACTTGGGAGAGGGGGAGGGCTGCGCCAGAACTTGTGGTGCGGCTGCCCTCCCACCCCCCACATATATATAGGGGCAAGGGAGAGGGGGGCCGGCCCCCTCAGATCCAATCTGAGGAGGGGGCGGCGGCCAAGGGGGGGAGGAGTGCCTCCCAAGTCAAGTGGAGGCCCTCCCCCTTAGGGTTTTCCCCCTCCCATGCGCATGGGCCTTGGGGGGCTGGTGCCCCTGGCCCATTAAGGCTAGGGCGCCCCCCTATAGCCCATGCTGCTGTATTGGACGTGGTGGAACAATTTCCGGACCTCCGGACCCCTCCGGAATCCTCCGGAACCTTCTGGAAGCTTCTCGGTACAGTACCGAAAAAACCCGAACTTTTTCCGGAACCCGAGCAACAACTTTCCATATATAAATCTTTACCTCCGGACCATTCCGGAACTCCTCGTGACGTCCGGGATCTCATCCGGGACTCTGAACAACATTTGTTAACCACATACAAACTTCCTTTATAACCCTAGCGTCATCGAACCTTAAGTGTGTAGACCCTACGGGTTCGGGAACCATGCAGACATGATCGAGATGTTCTCCGGTCAATAACCAACAGCGGGATCTGGATACCCATGTTGGCTCCCACATGTTCCACGATGATCTCATCGAATGAACCACGATGTCAAGGACTCAATCAATCCCGTATACAATTCCCTTTGTCTAACGGTATTGTACTTGCCCGATATTCGATCGTTGGTATGCCGATACCTTGTTCAATCTCGTTACCGGCAAGTCTCTTTACTCGTTCCGTAACACATCATCCCGCGATCAACTCTTTGATCACATTGTGCACATTATGATGATGTCCTACCGAGTGGGCCCAGAGATACCTCTCCGTTTACACGGAGTGACAAATCCCAGTCTCGATTCGTGCCAACCCAATAGACACTTTCGGAGATACCTGTAGTGCACCTTTATAGCCACCCAGTTACGTTGTGACGTTTGGTACACCCAAAGCATTCCTACGGTATCCGGGAGTTGCACAATCTCATGGTCTAAGGAAATGATACTTGACATTAGAAAAGCTTTAGCATACGAACTACGATCTTTGTGCTAGGCTTAGGATTGGGTCTTGTCCATCATATCATTCTCCTAATGATGTGATCCCGTTATCAACGAAATCCAATGTCCATGGTCAGGAAACCGTAACCATCTATTGATCAACGAGCTAGTCAACTAGAGGCTTACTAGGGACATGGTGTTGTCTATGTATCCACACATGTATCTGAGTTTCCTATCAATACAATTATAGCATGGATAATAAACGATTATCATGAACAAGGAAATATAATAATAACTAATTTTATTATTGCCTCTAGGGCATATTTCCAACACTATTTCTACATAAATAGATCTTGTCTACATCATGTCATCGTTCTTATTGCATTACTCTATTTTCCATGAACTTAATACACTAGATACATGCTGGATAACGGTCGATGTGTGGAGTAATAGTAGTAGATGCAGGCAGGAGTCGTTCTACTAATTGGACGTGATGCCTATATAATGATCATTGCCTGGATATCGTCATGAGTATTCGAAGTTCTATTAATTGCCCAACAGTAATTTGTTTTCCCACCGTTTGCTATTTTTCTCAAGAGAGGCCACTAGTGAAACTTACGACCCCCGGGTCTCTTCTTTAATATATTTGTCTTCGTGATCTATTTTCATTTGCTTTTATTTTCAGATCTATTAAACAAAAAATACAAAAATACTTTGCTGCACTTTATTTTATTTGTGATCTATTTATCCAATCTATTACAACTTTCTCCCATCCACTTGCCAATTTCTAGCACCGTTACCCAAAAGGGATTAACAACCCCTTTAACTGGTCGGGTTGCGAGTATTTGTTATTTGTGAGCAGGAGCTATTTACGTTGTGTTTCTTGGTTCTCCTACTGGTTCGATAACCTTGGTCTCATCACTGAGGGAAATACCTATAGTTGTTGTGTTGTATCATCCCTTCCTCTTTGGGGAAATACCGACATAGTTGTAGCAGACATCAAAAGGAATTTCTGGCGCCGTTGTCGGGGAGGATCAAGTCGAGATAGTCTCCCGACAACTCGCCAATTTCTGGCGCCATTGCCGGGGAGACATCATCAACATCAACCAGGTTCCTAATCTCAAATCTCATCTCCTTGCAATTTACATTATTAGTCATTTGCCTCTCGTTTTCCTCTCCCCCACTTCACAAAAAATTGTCGTTTTATTCGCCCTCTTTTTCATTCGCCGTTTTCCCATCAGATATGTTTTTGAGTGCAATCTTTTTGTGTAGTCACCATGACTCAAGAGAACACCAAGTTGTGTGATTTCTCCAATACCAACAACAATGATTTTATTAGCACTCCGATTGCTCCTCCTGCCACTAGTGCGGAGTCTTGTGATATTAATGTCGCTTTGCTGAATCTTGTTATGAAAGATCAATTTTCTGGTACTCCTAGTGAGGATGTCGCGTCCCATCTTAACACATTTGTGGAATTGTGCGATATACAAAATAAAAAAGATGTGGACAATGATATTGTGAAGTTGAAATTATTTCCGTTTTCTTTGTGAGATCGCGCAAAAAATTGGTTTTCTTCTTTGCCTCGCAATGGCATTGATTCTTGGAATAAGTGCAAGGATGCTTTTATTACTAAGTATTTTCCGCCCGCAAAAATCATTTTCCTTAGAACCCAGATCATGAATTTCCAGCAACTTGAACATAAGCATGTTGTACAATCTTCGGAAAGGATGAAATTGATGCTAAGGAATTGCCCAACTCATGGGTTAAATCTTTGGATGATAATACAAAAAAATTATGCGGGGTTGAATTTTGTTTCTCATAATATTTTAGATTCCACCATGGGGGGTACTTTGAAGTTACTTTTGGTGAAGCTACTAAATTGCTTGATAATATTATGGCAAATTATTCACAATGGCATACCGAAAGAGCTCCTACCGGTAAAAAAAGTCAATTCGGTAGAAGAAATAAATCCTTTGAGTGAAAAATTTGATGCTCTTATGAATTTGGTGCTAATAAAAATTCTCCTAATGATTTTAATGATGTGCCTTTGTCTACTTTGATTGAGCAAAATAGTGATGCCATAGATGTGAATTTTATCTCACGAAACAATTTTAATAACAATGCTTATAGAGGTAATTTTAATCCTAGGCCTTTTCCTAGTAATTCCTCTAATAATTATGGTAATTCTATGCTAATCCTTCTTATAATAATAATAAGAACACCTCTGATCTTGAGAATAATATTAAAGAATTTACCAACACTCAAAAAGTTTTCAATGCTATGATAGAAGAAAAGCTGAATAAAGTTGATGATATTTCTAGAAGTATTGGTGGAATTTCTCATGATGTAGAAACTCTCAAGATGAAAATTTTTGTGCCTAAGGTTGAAGAATCAATTAAAGCTTTATATGTTTCTATGGATGAAAGTAAGAAAAGAACCGCTATGCTTAGAGCTAAAAGAGAATTTTTAGAAAAAGCGTTTTCTAGTGATTCCTTTCATAAAAGTGATGAAAGATCTCAAAATGATTGGTGTTTCTTCTATTGATTCTATGTTTAGTAAAATTAAGATTGATGAAAATGGGATTGAAGAAGAGTCAACTTTAGTTAGAAGGCGTCCCGATAATTGGGAGGGTGAAAATCTTGTCGAGAAAATTGATAAAAGTGGGTTTGAAGAGGTCAAGACTTTAACTAGTGATGTGCCCACTCTTTTGGATTACAAAGACTTTAATTATGATAGTTGCTCTTTGATTCATTGTATTTCTTTGTTGCAATCCATGATAAAGTCACCCCATGCTTATGAACAAAATAAAGCTTTTACTAAACATATTGTTGATGCTATGATGAAAGCTTTAGAAGAAAAGTTGGAATTAGAAGTTTCAGTTCCTAGAAAATTACATAATGAATGGGAACCTACTATCAAAGTCAAGATTAAACATTATGAGTGTTTTGCTTTATGTGACTTGAGTGCTAGTGTTTCTAAAATTTCAAAATCTTTATGTGGCGTGCTTGGTCTTACCGATATTGAAGAATGCTCTTTAAGTTTGCACTTGGCGGATTCTACAATTAAAAAGCCTATGGGAAGAATTAATGATGTTCTTATTCTTGCAAATAGGAATTACATGCCCATAGATTTTTTTGTTCTTGATATTGATTGGAATCCGTCTTGTCCAATTATACTTGGTAGAACGTTTTTACGTACTATTGGTGTCGTGATTGATATGAAAGAAGGCAATATTAAATTTCAATTTCCACTAAGGAAGGGTATGGAACACTTCCCTAGAACAAGAATTAGGCCACCATATGAATCAATCATGAGGGCATCGTGTGGATCTAGAACTAAATCTGACAACACTTAGATCCTTTGCATTATGCCTAGCTAGGGGCGTAAAACAATAGCGCTCGTTGGGAGGCAACCCAACTTGTATCTTTTTGCTTTTTGGTTTTCTTTTTGTTTTCAATAAAACACCCAATTATGCCTCTTATTAGATGTGTTTTTGTGGTTTCAATTAGTGTTGGTGCCAAGCAAAGCCTTTGGGATGATTTGGGTGAGAGTTGATTTGATCTTGCTGAAAAATAGAAACTTTTGTGCTCACAAAAATAGTTCTCATTTTTAACAAAAGAGTGATTTTGATTTGATTCTTTTTGAAGAAGATTAATAAACAAATTTCTCACGTTGTCCTAAGTTTTCAGAATTTTTGGAGTTACAGAAGTATTCGAAATATCCAGATTGCTTCAGACTGTTCTGTTTTTGACAGATTCTGTTTTCTTTATGTTGTGTGCTTGTTTTGATGATTCTATGGTTTCCTTTGGAGAGGTTTTGCATAGAAAAGTTGGAATACAGTAGATATAATGCAATGATAAAATATGGATTTGCAACAGTACTTGTAGTAATGGTTTGCTTTCTTATACTAACGGATATCACGAAGGTTTTGTTGAGTTTTGGGTGATTGAAGTTTTCAAGTTTTGGGTAATATTATGATGGATAAAGGAATAAGTCTTAGCAAAAGGCTAAGCTTGGGGATGCCCGAGGCACCCCAAGATAATATTCAAGAAGTATCAAGCAACTAAGCTTGGGGATGCCCCCGAGTGGTATCCCCTCTTTCTTCTAATGACCATCGGTATTTTACTTGGAGCTATATTTTTATTTGTCACATATCATGAGTTTTGCTTGGAGTGTCTTGTGTGATATGAGTCTTTACTTGTTTTGCTTTTTATTTTAAGTCTTGAATCCTTGCTGGACACACCTTTTTGAGAGAGCCAAAAATTATGATGTGCTTGCTCCTATGCTTCACTTAAATTTTTAGAGCCTTGGAATTGCTCTAGTGCTTCACTTATACCTTTTTAGCGCGGTGTGCTTTGTTATTTTTGAAGAAATGCACTCATGATTCACTTAGATTTATTTGGGAGTTAGTAAAAAAATTAAGAAATTCTCTCTTGCTTCACTTAGATTATTTTGAGAGAAAGAAACACTATGCTCATGTTCTTCACTTATATTTGTTTGAGATTATTAAAAGCAACATATGAAATTAGTCCCAAAGTGATAGATATCCAAGGAGGATATAATAAAAACTTCCATGAAGATCATTGGACAAAATAAACATGGTCCTTTGTAATGGTTTTGAGATATGATGATATGATATGTGAGTCATGTTGATGAGTAATTATGCTTTAGTAAGAATATTAGTGTTAAGGTTTGTGATTCCCTATGCAAGCACGAAAGTCAATAGTTATGCAATGAAATTACATCCTACCTGTGGTGCATTATTTGGTGTTAGTTATGCTTAATGCTCGCTTATGAGATTTTTCCTTTCTTGGTTGGACGCTTCTCAATCTTTTTGCTAGCCTTCATTTGCACTAAGCATGATCACTACTTGTGCATCCAAAACCCTTTAAACCAGTTTTGCCATATGAGTCCACTATACCTACCTATAAGCCGTGTTTCCATGTTGTTATAAGAAAATTTGTATGTGCCATCTCTAATTTTCAAAATAAATTTCTCTTTTGTGTGCTTGTACTGCTCCCAAGGCGGTAAGGGGTGGTTGATATTTTCCATGATAGATGTGTTATTCTCACGATGAGTGTTTATTCACTTGTCATTGCACGAGAGTACGGCAAAGGTATTAGGGATGTCCAGTCCCGAAATGAAAAATGAATTTACTTTATGTTGTCAAATAAAAAATTCCTTGGAAAGTGTTGGTATGGAGGGCACCCGTGGATACAGTTAGCCATGGAAAGTGAAAGTATGGTGGAAAAAGGAATAAAATTTATTTTCTGTTTGGTAACGCCTATGATATATCTAGCATGGAAAGTGTTGGGAACTCTAAGTCATTTTTGTTGGTGGGAAAAGTATGCCTCCCAAAATGTTTTTATCTCTCAATTTTCGCTTTCAGCTCTGGCACCTCTACAAATCCCTACTTCCCTCCATGGAGGGGCTTTCTTTTACTTTTGCAATTTTTATTTTTTTACTTGAGTCTCCATCTTCTCTTATAAAGCACCAACTAAGGGGCACTATGATCGTACTTGAGCATTGGGTATAGCTAGTATCTGAGTGTGTTTCATGAATGGATCAATGATTGAGCATAATGGGCTAGGGATAACTTGCTTTAGCATTGATATTTTGAAAGACATGGTTGCTTGTTGATATGCTTGAGTATTAGTCAAACTAGACTATTTCTTTGAACCATATACAAGTCCAAATGTCCATGCTACAAAGAAAAGAATATGTGATGAACATGTTAGGCAGCATTCCACATCAAAAATTCTGTTTTTATCATTTACCTACTCGAGGACGAGCGGGAATTAAGCTTGGGGATGCTGGTACGTCTCCAACGTATCTATAATTTTTGATTGTTCCATGTTGTTATATTATCATTCTTGGATGTTCTACAATCATTTTATATCATTTTTGGTACTAACCTATTGACATAGTGCCCAGTGCCAGTTGCTATTTTCTGCTTGTTTTTACATCGCAGGAAATCAATACCAAACGGTGTCCAAACGCACCGAAACTTTTTGTGGATTTTTTCTGGGCTAGAAGACACCTGTTGGGCCAAAGAAGTACCAGAGGGGTGCTCCGAGGGGAGCACAACCCACCAGAGCGCGCCTGAGGGCCCAGGCGCGCCCAGGTGGGTTGTGCCCACCTCGGTGGCCTCCCGCACGGCCTCTTTGCACTATAAATACCCCAAAATTCCAGAAACCCTAGGGGAGTCGACAAAAATCAATTCCAGCCGCCGCAAGTTCCAGAAACACCATATCCAATCTAGACACCATCACAGAGGGGTTCATCATCCTCATTGATGCCTCTTTGATGATGCGTGAGTAGTTCATTGTAGACCTACGGGTCCGTGTTAGTAGCTAGATGGATTTCTCTATCTCGTTTGATTCTCAATACAATGGTCTCTTGGAGATCCATATGATGTAACTCCTTTTGTTGTGTGTTTGTTGGGATCCGATGAACTTTGAGTTAATGATTAGATCTATGTTTTTATCCATGAATGTTATTTGAGTCTTCTTTGATCTCTTATATACATGATTGCTTATAGCCTCGTATTTCTTCTCCGATATTTGGGTTTTGTTTGGACAACTTGATTTATTTATCTTGCAATGGGAAGAGGTGCTTTGTGATGGGTTCGATCTTACGGTGCTTGATCCCAGTGATAGAAGGGGAACCGACACATATGTATCATTTCTATTAAGGATAACAAGATGGGATCTATTTCTACATAAATAGATCTTGTCTACATCATGTCATCATTCTTATTGCATTACTCCGTTTTTCCATGAACTTAATACACTAGATGCATGTTGGATAGCGGTCGATGTGTGGAGTAATAGTAGTAGATGCAGGCAGGAGTAGGTCTACTAATCTTGGACGTGATGCCTATATAATGATCATTGTCTGGATACCGTCATGAGTATCTGAAGTTCTATCAATTCCCCAACAGTAATTTGTTTTCCCATAGTTTGCTATTTTTCTCGAGAGAAGCCACTAGTGAAACCTACGGCCCACAGGTCTCTTCTTTAATATATTTGCCTTCACGATCTATTTTCATTTGCTTTTATTTTCAGATATGTTAAACCAAAAATACAAAAATACTTTGATGCACATTATTTTATTTGCGATCTATTTATCCAATCTATTATTACTTTCTCTCGTCCACTTGCCAATTTCTGGTGTCGTTACCCAAAAGCGATTGACAACCCTTTTAACATGTCGGGTTGCGAGTATTTGTTATTTGTGTGCAGGAGCTGTTCACGTTGTGTTGCGTGGTTCTCCTACTGGTTTGATAACCTTGGCCTCATCACTAAGGGAAATACTACCATTGTTGTGCTGCATCATCCCTTCCTCTTTGGGTAAATACCGACGTAGTTCTAGCACACATCAGCTACTTGGTAGGATTGATGTAGATCTCCCTGGCAAAGGCACCAGAAATTCTTCCTGCTATTTCTTGAGCTTGCGTGGGTTTTTCCCTTGAAGAGGAAAGGGTGATGCAGCAAAGTAGAGATAAGTATTTCCCTCAATTAAGAACCAAGGTATCAATCCAGTAGGAGATACAAGCAAGTCTCCAATCTATGCACCTGCACAAACAATCAAACACTTGCACCCTACGTGATAAAGGGGTTGTCAATACCTTCACGGTCACTTGCAAAGGTGAGATCTGATAGAGATAGATATAAAAGATTACTAAAACATAAAACAAAATAAAAGTAAATAAATTGTAGTAGGGTATTTTTGGGTATTTTTGGTTTATAGACCTGAAAATATATGATGGAAAATAGACCCCGGGGGGCATAGGTTTCACTAGAGGCTTCTCTCTTGAAGGAAAATAATACGGTGGGTGAACAAATTACTGTCGAAAAATTGATAAAAAAGCGCAAAGTTATGAAGATATCCAAGGGAATGATTATGCATATAGGCATCACGTCCGTGTCAAGTAGACCGACTCCTGTCTGCATCTACTACTATTACTCCACACATCGACCGCTATCCAGCATGCATCCAGAGTATTAAGTTCATAAAGAACGGAGTAACGCCTTAAGTAAGATGATATGATGTAGAGGGATAAACTCAAGCAATATGATGAAAACCATATCTTTTTACCCTTATTGGCAACAATACAAATACGTGCCTCACTACCCCTAATAAGATTGAACCCAGAACTAAGCACCTCTCCCATTGCAAGAAAAACCAATCTAGTTGGCCAAACCAAACCGATAATTCGAAGAGAAATACAAAGATATAAAATCATGCATATAAGAATTCAGAGAAGATTCAAATAATATTCATAGATAATCTGATCATAAATCCACAATTCATCGGATCTCGACAAACACACCGCAAAACAAGATTACATCAGATAGATCTCCAAGAACATCAAGGAGAACATTGTATTGAAAATCAAAGAGAGAGAAAAAGCCGTCTAACTACTAGCTATGGACCTGTAGGTCTATGGTAAACTATTCATGCTTCATCGGAAGGGCAATAGAGTTGATGTAGAAGCCCTCCGTGATTGAATCCCCCTCTGGCAGGATGCCCGAAAAGGCCCCAAGATGGGATCTCATGGGAACAGGAGGTTATGACAGTGGAAAAGCATTTTCGTGGACGCCTCTAGTTGTTTGGGAATATTTGAGGATTTATAGAGCTGAGAGGGACGTCGGTGGACTCTGGGGGGGGGGGGGGCACAAGCCAGGGGGAGCCCCCCCCCTAGGGCGCGCCCTGAGGGCTTGTGGAGCCCTCAGGACTCTTCTGACTTGGCCTCCAAGTTCCGTGGATGTCTTCTGCTCCAAGAAAAATCATCGCAAAAGTTTTATTCCGTTTGGACTCCATTTGATATTCCTTTTCTGTAGAACTCAAAAACAAGGAAAAAAACAAAAACTCGCACTAGGCTCTAGGGTAATAAGTTAGTTCCAAAAATAATATAAAATAGCATATTAATGCATATAAAACATCCAAAACAGATAATATAATAGCATGGAACAATCAAAAATTATAGATACGTTGGAGACGTATCATGCATACTTAGGGAGAACACTTTTATCTTGAAATTTAGTGAAGGGGTCATCTTATAATGCTACTGTCGTTCTAAGCAAAATAAGATGCATAAAGGATAAACATCACATGCAATCAAAATATGTGACATGATACGGCCATCATCATTTATGCTTTTGTTCTCCATATCCAAAGCATCGTCATGATCTCCATCGTCACCGGTTCGACACCTTGATCTCCATCGTTGCGTAAGGATCATCTCGCCAACTATTGCTTCTACAACTATTTCTAACGCATAGCGATAAAGTAAAGCAATTACATGGTGCTTGCATTTCATACAATAATTAAGAGACAACCCTAAGGCTCCTGCCGGTTGTTGATATTACAAAAAATCATCATCTCATACAACAACGTATATCACATCACATCTTGACCATATCACAACATGCCCTGCAAAAATAAGTTAAACGTCCTCTACTTTGTTGTTGCAAGTTTTACATGGCTGCTATGGGCTTCTAGCAAGAACCGTTCTTACCTACGCAAAAACCACAACGGTGATTATCAAGTTTGTTGTTTTAACCTTCTACAAGGACCGGTCGTAGTCAAATTCGATTCAACTAAAGTAGGAGAAATAGACACCTGCTAGCCACCTTTATGCAAAACAAGTTGCATGTCAGCCGGTGGAACCGGTCTCATGTACATTGACATGTAAGCTTGGTCTGGGCCGCTTCATCCCACAATGCCATCGAATCAAAACAAGAAGTTGGTGGTAAGCAGTATGAACATCACCGCCCACAACTCCTTTGTGTTCTACTCATGTATATCATCTACGCATAGACATGGCTCATGATGCCACTATTGGGGAACGTTACATGGAAAACAAAAACAATCTACGCACATGCAAGATCTATCCATGGATATGCATAGCTACGAGAGGGGAGAGTGTGTCTATGTACCGTCGTAGACTGTTAAGCAGAAGCGTATCAACACGGTTAATGTAGTTGTACTCCTTCACAATCTGCCCGATCAAGTATCGAACATACGACACCTCCGTGTTCAGCACACGTTCAGCTCGATGACGTCCTCGCCTTCTTGATCTAGCAGGATGGGCAAAGTAGTAGATGAGTTTCAGCAGCAAGACGATGTGGTGACGGTGGTGATGCAACTATCTCTGCAGGGCTTCGCCGAGCACTACAAAAATATGATCGAGGATGAACAAGAGGGAGAGGGGCGCTGCACACGGCTTGGGGATCGTTGTGTGTTCCCCTCTCCCTCCACACATATATATAGGTGGAGGGGGGAGAGGAGGCAACCTTAGGGTGCCCCCAAGTGGTCGGCGGCTGCCCTAGAGGCCTGCCCAAGGGGGGTTGGGTGCCTTAGGGCGTCTCCCCTTTCCTTCCCTCCCTCCTTGGTGCATGGGCAGGGGGTGGAGGGGCCTTCCAGCCTGCTTGTGGGCTGGTGTGCTCCCCCTTCGGCCCATAAGGCCCACCACTTACCGGTGGCCTCTTGAAACCCGTTCCGGCACTCCGATAAATACTCGGTACATTTTGAAACCTTTCCGGTGACCAAATAGCATTGTCCTATATATCAATCCTTACCTTCGTACCATTCTGGAGCTCCTCGTCATGTCTGTGATCTCATCCAGGACTTCGAGCAACATTCGGTCACCAATTCACATAACACATATAATACTATATCATCAACGAACGTTAAGCGTGAGGACCCTACGGGTTTGAGAATGATGTAGACATGACCGAGACGCCTCTTCGGTCAATAACCAATAGCGGGACCTGGATGCCCATATTGGTTCCTGTTGGAAATATGCCCTAGAGGCAATAATAAAATGGTTATTATTATATTTCCTTGTTCATGATAGTTGTCTATTGTTCATGCTATAATTGTATTGACCGGAAACCGTAGTACATGTGTGAATACATAGACCACAACATGTCCCTAGTGAGCCTCTAGTTGACTAGCTCATTGATCGATAGATGGTCATGGTTTCCTGACTATGGACATTGGATGTCATTGATAACGGGATCACATCATTAGGAGAATGATGTGATGGACAAGACCCAATCCTAAGCATAGCACAAGATCGTGTAGTTTGTTTGTTGAAAGCTTTTCTAATGTCAAGTATCATTTCCTTGGACCATGAGATTCTGCAACTCCCGAATACCGTAGGAATGCTTTGGGTGTACCAAATGCCACAACGTAACTGGGTGGCTATAAAGGTACACTACAGGTATCTCCGAAAGTGTCTGTTGGGTTGGCACGAATCGAGACTGGGATTTTTCACTCCGTATGACAGAGAGGTATCTCTGGGCCCACTCGGTAATGCATCATCATAATGAGCTCAATGTGACTAAGTAGTTAGTCACGGGATCATGCATTACAGAACAAGTAAAGTGACTTGCCAGTAACGAGATTGAACGAGGTATTGGGATACCGACGATCGAATCTCGGGCAAGTAACGTATCGATTGACAAAGGGAATTGTATACGGGATTGATTGAATCCCCGACATCATGGTTCATCCAATGAGATCATCGTGGAACATGTGGGAGCCAACATGGGTATCCAGATCCCGTTGTTGGTTATTGGCCAGAGAGCTATCTCGGTCATGTCTGCATGATTCCCGAACCCGTAGGGTCTACACACTTATGGTTCGGTGACGCTAGAGTTGTTATGGAAATTAGTATGCAGTTACCGAATGTTTTTCGGAGTCCCGGATGAGATCCCGAACGTCACGAGGAGTTCCGGAATGGTCCGGAGATAAAGATTTATATATGGGAAGTCCAATTTCAGCCACCGGAATAATTTCGGGGGTTACCGGTATTGTACCGGGACCACCGAAAGGTGTCCCGGGGTCCACTGGTTGGATCCACCTGCCACAGGGAACTAAATGGGCTGATCAAGGGTGGGAACCAGCCCCCTACTGGGCTGTTGTGCCCCCCCAAGGGCCCAAGGCGCCTAGGGTTGAAAACCCTAGGGGGTGGGGGCACATCCCACCAACTTGGGGGGCAAGCTCTGTTGGAAATATGCCCTAGAGGCAATAATAAAAGTGTTATTATTATATTTCTTTGTTCATGATAATAGTCTTTTATTCATGCTATAACTGTATTATCCAGAAATCGTAATACACGTGTGAATACATAGACCACAATGTGTCCCTAGTGAGCCTCTAGTTGACTAGCTCGTTGTGATCAACAGATAGTCATGGTTTCCTGGCTATGGACATTGGATGTCGTTGATAACGGGATCACATCATTAGGAGAATGATGTGATGGACAAGACCCAATCTTAAGCATAGCACAAGGTCGGTTAGTTCGTTTTGCTAGAGCTTTTCCAATGTCAAGTATCTCTTCCTTAGACCATGAGATCGTGTAACTCCCGGATACCGTAGGAGTGCTTTGGGTGTACCAAACGTCACAACGTAACTGGGTGACTATAAAGGTGCATTACAGGTATCTCCGAAAGTGTCTGTTGGGTTGACACGGATCGAGACTGGGATTTGTCACTCCGTATGACGGAGAGGTATCTCTGGGCCCACTCGGTAATGCATCATCATAATGAGCTCAAGGTGACCAAGTGTTTGGTCACGGGATCATGCATTACGGTACGAGTAAAGTGACTTGCCGGTAACGAGACTGAACAAGGTATTGGGATACCGACGATCGGGTCTCGGGCAAGTAACGTACCGATTGACAAAGGGAATTGTATACGGGGTTTGATCGAATCCTCGACATCGTGGTTCATCCGATGACATCATCGAGGAGCATGTGGGAGCCAACATGGGTATCCAGATCCCGCTGTTGGTTATTGACCGGAGAGTCTCGGTCATGTCTGCATGTCTCCCGAACCCGTAGGGTCTACACACTTAAGGTTCGGTGACGCTAGGGTTATCAGGAAGACAAGTATGTGATTACCGAATGTTGTTCGGAGTCCCGGATGAGATCCCGGACGTCACGAGGAGTTCCGGAATGGTCCGGAGGTAAAGTTTTATATATGGGAAGTTGTTAAACGGGCACCGGAAAGTTTCGGGGTCATACCGGTATTGTACCGGGACCACCGGAAAGGTTCCGGGGGTCCACCGGGAGGGACCACCCCTCCCGGGGGGCCACTTGGGCTGCGTAGGGATAGCAGCCAGCCCCTAGTGGGCTTGGCGCCCCCCCCTTGGGCCCATGCGCCTAGGGTTGGGGGGGAAACCCTAAAGGGGGCGCACCCCCCTTGCTTGGGGGGCAAGCCCCCCACCCTTTGGCCGCCGCCCCCCTCTAGGGTTTCCCCTAGAGGGCCGGCCCCCTTGCCCCTCTCCTCCTATATATAGAGGGGTGAGGGGAGGGCTGCTGTACACCACAACTCAAGGCGCAGCCCCTCCCCTCCCCAACACCTCTCCTCCTCCGTACGTGCTCGGCGAAGCTCTGTCGGAATACTGCTGCACCAACTGCACCACGCCGTCGTGCTGCCCTTGGAGCTGCCTTCCTCAACCTCTCCTTCCTCCTTGCTGGATCAAGACGGAGGAGACGTCGTCCGTCCCGTACGTGTGTTGAACGCGGAGGTGCTGTCCGTTCAGCACTTGGTCATCGGTGATCCGAATCACGACGAGTACGACTCCATCATCACCATCCCCTTGAACGCTTCCGCACTCGATCTACAAGTGGTATGTAGATGCAAACTCTTCCCCTTGACTCGTTGCTTAGATGAACTCATAGATGGATCTTGGTGAAACCGTAGGAAAATTTTTAATTTTCTGCAACGTTCCCCAACAGTGGCATCATGAGCTAGGTCTATGCGTAGTTCTCTTTGCACGAGTAGAACACAATTTTGTTGTGGGCGTGGATCTTGTCAACTTACTTGCCACTACTAGTCTTTTCTTGCTTCAACGGCATTGTGGGATGAAGCGGCCCGGACCAACCTTACACGTACGCTTACGTGAGACCGGTTCCACCGATTGACATGCACTAGTTGCATAAGGTGGCTGGCGGGTGTCTGTCTCTCCCACTTTAGTTGGAGCGGATTCGATGAAAAGGGTCCTTATGAAGGGTAAATAGAAGTTGACAAAATCACGTTGTGGTTATTCGTAGGTAAGAAAACGTTCTTGCTAGAACCCAATTGCAGCCACGTAAAAGATGCAACAACAATTAGAGGACGTCTAACTTGTTTTTGCAGCGATTGATCATGTGATGTGATATGGCCAGAAGTTGTGATGAATGATGAATTGTGATGTATGAGATCATGTTCTTTGTAATAGGATTCACGACTTGCATGTCGATGAGTATGACAACCGGCAGGAGCCATAGGAGTTGTCTTTATTTTTGTATGACCTGCGTGTCATTGAAGAACGCCATGTAAACTACTTTACTTTATTGCTAAACGCGTTAGTCATAGAAGTAGAAGTAGTCGTTGGCGTGACAACTTCATGAAGACACGATGATGGAGATCATGATGATGGAGATCATGGTGTCATGCCGGTGACAAGATGATCATGGAGCCCCGAAGATGAAGATCAAAGGAGCTATATGATATTGGCCATATCATGTCACTACTTTATATAATTGCATGTGATGTTTATTATGTTTTATGCATCTTGTTTACTTAGGACGACGGTAGTAAATAAGATGATCCCTTACAACAATTTTAAGAAGTGTTCTCCCCTAACTGTGCACCGTTGCTAAAGTTCGCCGCTTCTAAGCACCACGTGATGATCGGGTGTGATGGATTCTTACGTTCACATACAACGGGTGTAAGACAGTTTTACACAGCGAAAACACTTAGGGTTAACTTGACGAGCCTAGCATGTACAGACATGGCCTCGGAACACGGAGACCGAAAGGTCGAACACGAGTCGTATGGAAGATACGATCAACATGAGAATGTTCACCGACGATGACTAGTCCGTCTCACGTGATGATCGGACACGGCCTAGTCGACTCGGATCGTGTAACACTTAGATGACTAGAGGGATGTCTAATCTGAGTGGGAGTTCATTCAATAATTTGATTAGATGAACTTAATTATCATGAACTTAGTCTAAAACCTTTGCAAATATGTCTTGTAGATCAAATGGACAACGCTCATGTCAACATGAACTTCAACGCGTTCCTAGAGAAAACCAAGCTGAAAGATGATGGCAGCAACTATACGGACTGGGTCCGGAACCTGAGGATCATCCTCATAGCTGCCAGGAAACAATATGTCCTAGAAGGACCGCTAGGTGACGCTCCCGTCCCAGAGAACCAAGACATTATGAATGCTTGGCAGTCTCGTGCTGATGATTACTCCCTCATTCAGTGCGGCATGCTTTACAGCTTAGAACCGGGGCTCCAAAAGCGTTTTGAGCATCACGGAGCATATGAGATGTTCGAAGAGCTGAAACTAGTTTTCCAAGCTCACGCCCGGGTCGAGAGATATGACATCTCCGACAAGTTCTATAGTTGTAAGATGGAGGAAAATAGTTCTGTCAGTGAGCACATACTCAAGATGTCTGGGTTGCACAACCGTATGACCCAGCTGAATATTAACCTCCCTGATGAGGCAGTCATTGACAGAATCCTTCAGTCGCTCCCACCAAGCTACAAGAGCTTTGTGATGAACTACAATATGCAGGGGATGGTAAAGACCATTCCTGAAGTATTTTCTATGCTGAGGTCAGCAGAGGTTGAAATCAAGAAAGAACATCAAGTGTTGATGGTCAATAAGACCACTAAGTTCAAGAAGGGCAAGGGTAAGAAGAACTTCAAGAAGGACGGCAAAGAGGTTGCCGCGCCCGGTAAGCCAGTTGCCGGGAAGAAGTCAAAGAATGGACCCAAGCCTGAGACTGAGTGCTTTTATTGCAAGGGGAAGGGTCACTGGAAGCGGAACTGCCCCAAATACTTAGCGGATAAGAAGGCCGGCAACACAAAAGGTATATTCGATATACATGTAATTGATGTGTACCTTACCAGTACTCGTAGTAACTCCTGGGTATTTGATACCGGTGCCGTTGCTCATATTTGTAACTCACAGCAGGAGCTGCGGAATAAGCGGAGACTGGCGAAGGACGAGGTGACGATGCGCGTCGGGAATGGTTCCAGAGTCGATGTGATCGCCGTCGGCACGCTGCCTCTACATTTACCTACGGGATTAGTTTTGAACCTTAATAATTGTTATTTGGTGCCAAGTTTGAGCATGAACATTGTATCTGGATCTCGTTTAATACGAGATGGCTACTCATTTAAGTCTGAGAATAATGGTTGTTCGATTTATATGAGAGATATGTTTTATGGTCATGCTCCGATGGTCAATGGTTTATTCTTAATGAATCTCGAACGTAGTGTTACACATATTCATAGCGTGAATACCAAAAGATGTAAAGTTGATAACGATAGTCCCACATACTTGTGGCACTGCCGCCTTGGTCACATTGGTGTCAAGCGCATGAAGAAGCTCCATGCTGATGGACTTTTAGAGTCTCTTGATTATGAATCATTTGACACATGCGAACCATGCCTCATGGGCAAGATGACCAAGACTCCGTTCTCCGGAACAATGGAGCGAGCAACCAACTTGTTGGAAATCATACATACCGATGTGTGCGGTGCAATGAGCGTTGAGGCTCGCGGAGGATATCGTTATGTTCTCACTCTCACTGATGACTTAAGTAGATATGGGTATGTCTACTTAATGAAACACAAGTCTGAGACCTTTGAAAAGTTCAAGGAATTTCAGAATGAGGTAGAGAATCAACGTGACCGAAAGATAAAATTCCTACGATCAGATCATGGAGGAGAATACTTAAGTCACGAATTTGGTACACACTTAAGGAAATGTGGAATCGTTTCACAACTCACGCCGCCTGGAACACCTCAGCGTAACGGTGTGTCCGAACGTCGTAATCGCACTCTATTGGATATGGGGCAGTCTATGATGTCTCTTACCGATTTACCGCTATCATTTTGGGGATACGCTCTAGAGACAGCTACATTCACTTTAAATAGGGCACCGTCTAAATCCGTTGAGACGACACCGTATGAATTATGGTTTGGGAAGAAACCTAAGCTGTCGTTTCTGAAAGTTTGGGGATGCGATGCTTATGTCAAGAAACTTCAACCTGAAAAGCTCGAACCCAAGTCGGAAAAATGCGTCTTCATAGGATACCCTAAGGAAACTGTAGGGTATACCTTCTACTTAAGATCCGAGGGCAAGATCTTCGTTGCCAAGAACGGATGCTTTCTGGAAAAAGAGTTTCTCTCGAAAGAAGTAAGAAGGAGGAAAGTAGAACTCGATGAAGTACTACCTCTTGAGCGGGACAGTAGTGCAGCTCAGGAAGATGTTCCTGTGATGCCTACACCAACTGAAGAGGAAAATAATGATGATCAAGGTACTTCGGATCAAGTTGCTACTGAACTTCGTAGGTCCACAAGGACACGTTCCGCACCAGAGTGGTACGGCAACCCTGTTCTAGAAATCATGTTGTTAGACAACGGCGAACCTTTGAACTATGAAGAAGCGATGGCGGGCCCAGATTCCAACAAATGGCTAGAAGCCATGAAATCTGAGATAGAATCCATGTATGAAAACAAAGTATGGACTTTGACTGACTTGCCCGATGATCGGCGAGCGATAGAAAACAAATGGATTTTTAAGAAGAAGACGGACGCGGATGGTAATGTCACCATCTATAAAGCTCGACTTGTCGCTAAGGGTTATCGGCAAGTTCAAGGGATTGACTACGATGAGACTTTCTCTCCCGTAGTGAAGCTTAAGTCCGTCCGAATCATGTTAGCGATTGCCGCATACTATGATTATGAGATATGGCAGATGGACGTCAAAACGGCATTCCTTAACGGGCATCTTAAGGAAGAACTGTATATGATGCAGCCGGAGGGTTTTGTCGATCCTAAGAATGCTAACAAAGTATGCAAGCTCCAGCGATCCATTTATGGGCTGGTGCAAGCATCTCGGAGTTGGAATATTCGCTTTGATAAGATGATCAAAGCGTTTGGGTTTATGCAGACTTATGGAGAAGCCTGCATTTACAAGAAAGTGAGTGGGAACTCTGTAGCATTTCTCATATTATATGTAGATGACATACTTTTGATGGGAAATGATATAGAATTCTTGGACAGCATTAAGGCCTACTTGAATAAGTGTTTTTCAATGAAGGACCTTGGAGAAGCTGCTTATATATTAGGCATCAAGATCTATAGAAATAGATCGAGACGCCTCATAGGTCTTTCACAAAGCACATACCTTGATAAGACTTTGAAGAAGTTCAAAATGGATCAATCCAAGAAAGGGTTCTTGCCTGTATTGCAAGGTGTAAGATTGAGCTCGGCTCAATGCCCGACCACGGAAAAAGATATAGAAGAGATGAGTGTCATCCCCTATGCTTCAGCCATAGGATCTATTATGTATGCCATGCTGTGTACCAGACCTGATGTAAACCTTGCCGTAAGTTTGGTAGGAAGGTACCAAAGTAATCCCGGCAAGGAACATTGGACAGCGGTCAAGAATATCCTGAAGTACCTAAAAAGGACAAAGGACATGTTTCTCGTTTATGGAGGTGACGAAGAGCTCGTTGTAAAGGGTTACGTCGACGCTAGCTTCGACACAGATCTGGATGACTCTAAGTCACAAACCGGATACGTGTATATGTTGAATGGTGGAGCAGTAAGCTGGTGCAGCTGCAAGCAGAGCGTCGTGGCGGGATCTACATGTGAAGCGGAGTACATGGCAGCCTCGGAGGCAGCGCATGAAGCTATTTGGGTGAAGGAGTTCATCACCGACCTAGGAGTCATACCCAATGCGTCGGGGCCGATCAGACTTTTCTGTGACAATACTGGAGCTATTGCCCTTGCGAAGGAGCCCAGATTTCACAAGAAGACCAGGCACATCAAGCATCGTTTCAACTCCATCCGTGAAAATGTTCAAGATGGAGACATAGAAATTTGCAAAGTGCATACGGATCTGAATGTCGCAGATCCGTTGACTAAACCTCTCTCGCGAGCAAAACATGATCAGCACCAGAACTCTATGGGTGTTCGATTCATCACAATGTAACTAGATTATTGACTCTAGTGCAAGTGGGAGACTGTTGGAAATATGCCCTAGAGGCAATAATAAAAGTGTTATTATTATATTTCTTTGTTCATGATAATAGTCTTTTATTCATGCTATAACTGTATTATCCGGAAATCGTAATACACGTGTGAATACATAGACCACAATATGTCCCTAGTGAGCCTCTAGTTGACTAGCTCGTTGTGATCAACAGATAGTCATGGTTTCCTGGCTATGGACATTGGATGTCGTTGATAACGGGATCACGTCATTAGGAGAATGATGTGATGGACAAGACCCAATATTAAGCATAGCACAAGATCGTGTAGTTCGTTTTGCTGGAGCTTTTTCAATGTCAAGTATCTCTTCCTTAGACCATGATATCGTGTAACTCCCGGATACTGTAAGAGTGGTTTGGGTGTACCAAACATCACAACGTAACTGGGTGACTATAAAGGTGCATTACAGGTATCTCCGAAAGTGTCTGTTGGGTTGACACGGATCGAGACTAGGATTTGTCACTCCGTATGACGGAGAGGTATCTCTGGGCCCACTCGGTAATGCATCATCATAATGAGCTCAAGGTGACCAAGTGTTCGGTCACGGGATCATGCATTACGGTACGAGTAAAGTGACTTGCCGGTAACGAGACTGAACAAGGTATTGGGATGCCGACGATCGGATCTCGGGCAAGTAACGTACCGATTGACAAAGGGAATTGTATACGGGGTTTGATCGAATCCTCGACATCGTGGTTCATCCGATGACATCATCGAGGAGCATGTGGGAGCCAACATGGGTATCCAGATCCCGCTATTGGTTATTGACCGGAGAGTCTCGGTCATGTCTGCATGTCTCTCGAACCCGTAGGGTCTACACACTTAAGGTTCGGTGACGCTAGGGTTATCAGGAAGACAAGTATGTGATTACCGAATGTTGTTCGGAGTCCCGGATGAGATCCTGGACGTCACGAGGAGTTCCGGAATGGTCCGGAGGTAAAGTTTTATATATGGGAAGTTGTTAAACGGGCACCGGAAAGTTTCGGGGTCATACCGGTATTGTACCGGGACCACCGGAAAGGTTCCGAGGGTCCACCGGGAGGGACCACCCCTCCCGGGGGGCCACTTGGGCTGCGTATGGATAGCAGCCAGCCCCTAGTGGGCTTGGCGCCCCCCCTTGGGCCCATGCGCCTAGGGTTGGGGGGGAAACCCTAAAGGGGGCGCACCCCCCTTGCTTGGGGGGCAAGCCCCCCACCCTTTGGCCGCCACCCCCCTCTAGGGTTTCCCCTAGAGGGCCGGCCCCCTTGCCCCTCTCCTCCTATATATAGAGGGGTGAGGGGAGGGCTGCTGTACACCACAACTCAAGGCGCAGCCCCTCCCCTCCCCAACACCTCTCCTCCTCCGTACGTGCTCGGCGAAGCTCTGTCGGAATACTGCTGCACCAACTGCACCACGCCGTCGTGCTGCCCTTGGAGCTGCCTTCCTCAACCTCTCCTTCCTCCTTGCTGGATCAAGACGGAGGAGACGTCGTCCGTCCCGTACGTGTGTTGAACGCGGAGGTGCTGTCCGTTCAGCACTTGGTCATCGGTGATCCGAATCACGACGAGTACGACTCCATCATCACCATCCCCTTGAACGCTTCCGCACTCGATCTACAAGTGGTATGTAGATGCAAACTCTTCCCCTTGACTCATTGCTTAGATCAACTCATAGATGGATCTTGGTGAAACCGTAGAAAAAATTTTAATTTTCTGCTACGTTCCCCAACAAGCTCCCCCCCTTGCCCCCCCTTAGATGAGATCTAAGGGGGACGGCCCCCTGTCCCCTTCCCCTTATAAATAGGGGGCGGGGGGGGGGGGGGGAGGGCTTCCACACCCTTCCCCTCTCCAACACCATCTCCTCCTCCGTACTGCTTGGCGAAGCAAAGCCGGAGAACTACAAGCTCCTCCACCATGCCGTCGTGCTGCCGGAGCTCTCTATCAACTTCTTCTCTCCCCTTGCTAGATCAAGAAGGGGGAGATGTCCCTGGGCTGTATGTGTGTTGAACGTGGAGGCGCCGTCCATTCGGCATTAGATCGGATCTTTCGCGATTTGAATCGCCGCGAGTACGAGTCCCTCATCCGCATTCTAGTGATGCTTCCGCTTAGCGATCTTCAAACATATGAAGATGCTCGTCCTGTCCCTCTCTTGTTGCTAGAATCTCCATAGATTGATCTTGGTGATTCATAGAAAATTTTGAATTATTTCTGCATTCTCCAACAGTGGTATCAGAGCCAGGTCTATTGCGTTGATTCTATGCACGAGTAGAACACAAGTAGTTGTGGGTGTTGGTTTGTTCAATTTGCTTGCACGTACTACTACTTACACGTACGCTTACGTGAGACAGGTTCCAACGACTGATATGCACTTGTTGCATAAAGGTGGCTAGCGGGTGCCAGTCTCTCCCACTTTAGTCGGATCGGATTCGATGAAAAGGGTCCTTATGATGGGTAAATAGCAATTGGCATATCACCGTTGTGGCTTTTGCGTAGGTAAGAAACGTTCTTGCTAGAAACCCATAGCAGCCACGTAAAACAAGCAACAACAATTAGAGGACGTCTAACTTGTTTTTGCAGGGTATGCTATGTGATGTGATATGGCCAAAAGAATGTGATGAATGATATGTGATGTATGAGATTGATCATGTTCTTGTAATAGAAATCATGACTTGTATGACTTGTGTGTCAATGATAACGCCATGTAATTACTTTACTTTATTGCTAACCGTTAGCCATAGTAGTAGAAGTAATAGTTGGCGAGACAACTTCATGAAGACACGATGATGGAGATCATGGTGTCATGCCGGTGACGAAGGTGATCATGTCGTGCCTCGAAGATGATGATCAAAGGCTCAAAATGATATTGGCCATATCATGTCACATTATGATTTGCATGTGATGTTTGTCATGTTTAAATCTTATTTGCTTAAAACGACGGTAGCATAAATAAGATGATCCCTCATAAAAAAATCAAGAAAGTGTTCCCCCTAACTGTGTGCCGTTGCGAAAGTTCGTTGTTTCGAAGCACCACATGATGATCGGGTGTGATAGATTCTAACGTTCGCATACAATGGGTGTAAGCCAGATTTACACATGCAAAACACTTAGGTTGACTTGACGAGCCTAGCATGTATAGACATGGCCTCGGAACACAAGAGACCGAAATGTCGAACATGAGTCGTATAGTAGATACGATCAACATGAAGATGTTCACCGATGATGACTAGTCCGTCTCACATGATGATCGGACACGGCCTAGTTGACTCGGATCATGTATCACTTAGATGACTAGAGGGATGTTTGTTTGAGTGGGAGTTCATTAAATAATTTGATTAGATGAACTTAATTATCATGAACATAGTATAAAATCTTTGCAATATGTCTTGTAGATCAAAGGGCCCACGCTAATGTTGCCCTCAACTTCAATGCATTCCTAGAGAAAACCAAGTTGAAAGACGATGGTAGCAACTATACGGACTGGGTCTGGAACTTGAGGATCATTCTCATAGCTGCCAAGAAAGCATATGTCCTAGAAGCACCGCTAGGTGAAGCACCCATTTTCCTAGAAGCTCAAAACATTATGAACGCCTGGCAGTCGCGTAGTGATGATTACTCCCTGGTTCAGTGCGGCATGCTTTACAGCTTAGAACCGGGGCTCCAAAAGCGTTTTGAGCAGCACAGAGCATATGAGATGTTCCAAGAGCTGAAAATGGTTTTCCAAGCTCATGCCCAGGTCAAGAGATATGAAGTCTTCGACAAGTTCTACAATTGTAAGATGGAGGAAAACAGTTCTGTCAGTGAGCATATACTCACTATGTTCGGGTTACACAACCATTTGTCTCAGTTGGGAGTTAATCTCCCAGATGACTCGGTCATAGACAGGATCCTCCAGTCGCTCCCACCTAGCTACAAGAGCTTTGTGATGAAGTACAATATGCAGGGGATCGAGAAGTCTATTCCTGAGTTATATTCAATGCTGAAATCAGCGGAGGTGGAAATCAAAAAGGAACATCAAGTATTGATGGTGAATAAGACCAGTAGTTTCAAGAAAGGCAAGGGTAAAAAGAACTTCAAGAAGGACGGCAAGGGAGTTGCCGCGCCCGGTAAATCAGTTGCCGGGAAGAAGCCAAACAATGGACCCAAGCCCAAGACACAGTGCTTTTATTGCAAGGGAAATGGTCACTGGAAGCGGAACTGCCCCAAGTACTTAGCGGACAAGAAGGCTGGCAACACCAAAGGTATATGTGATATACATGTTATTGATGTGTACCTTACCAGTACTTGTAGTAGTGATGACCCACAAGTATAGGGGATCTATCGTAGTCCTTTTGATAAGTAAGAGCGTCGAACCCAACGAGGAGCAGATGGAAATGACAAGCGGTTTTCAGTAAGGTATTCTCTGCAAGCACTAAAATTGTAGGTAACAGATAGTTTTGTGATAAGATAATTTGTAATGGGTAACAAGCAATGAAAGTAAATATAGTGCAGCAAGGTGTCCCAATTCTTTTTGTACCAAAGGACAAGCCTGGACAATTTCTTATAATGAGAAAAGCGCTCTCGAGGACACATGGGAATTATCGTCAAGCTAGTTTTCATCATGCTCATATGATTCACATTCGGTACTTTGATAATTTGATATGTGGGTGGACCGGTGCTTGGGTATTGCCCTTACTTGTACAAGCATCCCACTTATGATTAACCCCTATTGCAAGCATCCGCAACTACAAAAGAAGTATTAAGGTAAACCTAACCATAGCATGAAACTAATCGATCCAAATCAGCCACTTATGAAGCAACGCATAAACTAGGGTGTAAGCTTCTGTCACTCTAGCAACCCATCATCTACTTATTACTTCCCAATGCCTTCCTCTAGGCCCAAATAATGGTGAAGTGTCATGTAGTCTACGTTTACATAACACCACTAGAGGAGAGACAACATATCCCATCAAAATATCGAATGAATACCAAATTCACATGACTACTAATAGCAAGACTTCACCCATGTCCTCAGGAACAAAGGTAACTACTCACAAAGCATATTCATGTTCATAATCAGAGGAGTATTAATATGCATTAAGGATCTGAACATATGATCTTCCACCAAGTAAAGCAATTAGCATCAACTACAAGGAGTAATCAACACTACTAGCAACCCACAGGTACCAATTTGTGGTTTTGATACAAGATTGGATACAAGATATGAACTAGGGTTTGAGAGGAGATGGTGTTGGGGAAGATGTTGATGGAGATTGGGCCCCCTCCCGATGAGAGGATCGTTGGTGATGACGATGATGATGATTTCCCCCTCCCGGAGGGAAGTTTCCCCGGCAAAACAGCTCCGCCGGAGCCCTAGATTGGTTCCGACAAGGTTCCGCCTCGTGGCGGCGGAGTTTCATCTCGTAAGCTTGCTTATCATTTTTTTCCAGGGTAAAAGCCTTCATATAGCAGAAGATGGGCACCGGAGGGCCACCACGGGCCCCAGGAGACAGGGGGCGCGCCCAGTAGGGTGGGCGCGCCCCCCACCCCCTGGCCAGGGTGTGGGCCCCCTCTGGTGTTTTCTTCGCTCAATAATTCTTATTAATTCCAAAAATGACTTCTATGGAGTTTCAGGATTTTTGGAGCTGTACAGAATAAGTTTCCAATATTTGCTCCTTTTCCGGCCAGAATTCCAACTGTCGGCATCCTCCCTCTTCATGACAAACCTTGTAAAATAAGAGAGAATAGCCATAAGTATTGTGACATAACATGTAATAACAGCCCATAATGCAATAAATATTGATATAAAAGCATGATGCAAAATGGACGTATCAACTCCCCCAAGCTTAGACCTCGCTTGTCCTCAAGCGGAAGCCAAAATCGAAAAATATGTCCACATGTTTAGAGATAGAGGTGTCGATAAAAATAAAATATGGACATGAGGGCATCATGATCATTCTTATAGCAGCAACATATATAGATTTTGTCATATGATTTCTTATGCTCAAGTAACAATCGATTCACAATGTCAAGTACGGTTCATAAACTTCATTGGGAACTAACAAACTATAATCTTAGTCATTGAAGCAATTGCAATTTATCATAACATCAGAAAGAGTCAAGAATGGAGCTTTTCAGCAAGTCCACATACTCAACTATCATATAGTCTTCTACAATTGCTAACACTCATGCAATACTTGTGGTTATGGAGTTTTAATCGGACACTGAGAAAGATAGGGGCTTACAATGTTGCGTCCCAACATATTCACCTTTGGGTGATGTCAACAATAATAATTCATGCTAACTTACATTCAGTTGGATATATATATATATATATATATATATATATATATATATATATATATATATATATATTAGGATCTTTCCAACACGAGGGGCTTGCCAAAGGATAAAATGAAAAAGGGAAAGGTGAAGATCACCTTGACTCTTGCATAATGTAAAGACATAAAGTAAAAGATAGGCCCTTCGCAGAGGGAAGCAGAGGTTGTCATGTGCTTTTAGGGTTGGATGCACAAAATCTTAATGCAAAAGAACGTCACTTTATATTGCCACTTGTGATATGAACCTTTATTATGCAGTCCGTCGCTTTTATTTCCTTATCACACGATTGTATAAAGCTTATTTTCTCCGCACTAATAAGTCATACATATTTGGAGATCAATTTTTATTGCTTGCAACATGACAACTTACTTGAAGGATCTTACTCAATCCATAGGTAGGTATGGTGGACTCTCATGGCAAAACTGGGTTTAAGGGTATTTGGAAGCACAAGTAGTATCTCTAATTGGTTCAAGGAATTTTGGCTAGCATGAGGGGGAAAGGCAAGCTCAACATGTTGGGAAGATCAATGACGATATACTTTAACTGAGATGTGAGAAAACATAAACCATTATGTTGTCTTCCTTGTCCAACATCAATTCTTTTAGCATGTCATACTTAATGAGTGCTCACAATCATAAAAGATGTCCAAGATAGTATATTTATATGTGAAAACCTCTCTTTCCTTATTACTTCCTATTAATTGCAACGATGACCAAAACTATGTGTTGTCAACTCTCAACAACTTTTATGCCTCATA
The DNA here is from genome assembly GCF_018294505.1 of Triticum aestivum. NCBI lineage: Eukaryota > Viridiplantae > Streptophyta > Magnoliopsida > Poales > Poaceae > Triticum > Triticum aestivum. Next base: position 340,615,126 of record NC_057795.1, read on the forward strand.
CTTTTTATATGTGAAGTCATTACTATCCATAAGATCAATATGAACTCTTTTATTCTTTTTACTCTTTCTACTGTCTCAAGATCATAGCAAGATAGCAAAACCCTTGACTCAACACTAATCTTTATTATAGATAGCTCACGGACTCAATACATAAAGAGATCACAAAGCAAAACTCAAAACTACTTGATACCAAAACTTCAATCTACTAGATCGAGATATTACTAAAAGGATCAAACTAAGTAAAATGGTAAAGATAGGAGTGTGATGGTAATATGATACCGGGGCACCTCCCCCAAGCTTGGCAGTTGCCAAGGGGAGTGCCCATACCCATGTAATTATGTCCTCAGAGGTGGTGAAGTAGGAGTTGTTGATGATGTAGGCTTGTCGTCCATCTTCCAAGGCATAGGCTCACCATCATAGAAGGATGATCGAGTCTCCGGGATCCTCAAATCTGCAGCCAAACTCATCCTCTTAAATCTATATTCATACTCATAGTTTTTTGGTCTTGCAAGTCATAGATCTGGGCTTGGAGGTGCTCAATTTTCTCTTGAAGCTTAAAGATGGTCTCCCCAATGATCTTGGCATCCAGCTTGTGGTTGTTGGTGAATTCCCTGATCATCATCTGGTTGGCGTTGAGTCCACGCTCCACCATCCCTTGGCACTTGAAAACTTGTTGCTCCATGGCTTCGAGCTTTGTCTCCATGCTTCCGGTACGCCTTGGTCCCTCCACATCGCGGATGTGCAGCACCCCCTCACGCATCTCAACGGTTTGAGGGTGTTGCAGCACCTCTGTGAGATAGGGGTTGATAACCCTCTCGAAAAACTTGTCCTTGGGAGCGCTTGGAGACGTCATGGTGCTCTAGATCTGTCAGAAAAACAGCTCGAAACGAAAACAGAGGATATTTGCGTGATATGGTGGTCAAAACCTTCGGGAGATTATATAATGAATTTTTACCGACCAAAATACGTAACGTGTAAGAAAACAGAGTCCGGGGAGGCACACGAGGTGGCCACGAGACAGGGGGGTGCGCCCAGTAAGGGTGGGCGCGCCCTCCACCCTCGTGGAGGCCTTGTGTCCTTCCTGGATTACTTCTTGCTTCCCAAAATTCTTAAATATTCCAAAACGGAGGAAAATTGCCATTAGAACTGTTTTGGAGTCAGTTTACTTACCATACCACATACCTATTCGTTTTCGGAGTCTGAAACATTCTGGAAAGTGTCCCTTAGGTATTCCTCCGGGGTTACGGTCTCAATAATATTAGTTTCAACATTGATAGGATTACCTGAGATATAATGTTTGATTCTTTGACCGTTCACCGCCCTCGGACTTATGCCTTCAAAGTTGTTGATTTTTATGGCACCGGAACGATCACTACTAGAAAACCCCTACTAATGGCGCACCTAATATGGCCATTAATGGCGCATCTGTGGTGCGCCATTAACAGCACGCCATTAGTAATTTTTACTAATGGCGCACCACCTGGTGCGCCATTAGTATCTGGTATACTAATGGCGCACCACGGGTGCGCCATTAGTATAGGCCAGGGTGCGCCATTAGTATGCCTCCCAGGGGCCATGTATACCCAGGTGCTTTGGCATACTAATGGCGCACCACCACTGGATGCGCCATTAGTAACCGCGGCATACTAATGGCGCACTACCCAGTGATGCGCCATTAGTATGCACTGTCATACTAATGGCGCACTGTCATGTGATGCGCCATTAGTATGAATATTAGGTTTTTTTTATTTTTTTATTTTCTGTTTTTTGCACAGGTTACAAAATGTATAATTTGACAAAATATAGACAGCACACATCAACAACAGATTCATCGAATACAATAGAAGATTAGTCTTTGAATACAATTTATCATATTAGTCTCCGAATACAATTCATCATATTAGTCTCCGAATTAAAAAGACCGAACAAAGATAGAACATTATATTATAAGTCTCGAGACCGCGAGTAGTGAGTTTGTCTTCACATTACAAGTCGATATCGATCATCTAAACTACCATCACATAGAAGAGAGCTGCGGTCATCGCGATGAGCATCATCACGATGAAACTCGTCTTCATCCGGTTCCTCCAATGCTCCCTCCCCTCTCCCGCTAGATAGCGGGCGTATCTAGATTCGGCCTCGGCCCTAGTGGCGTACCCTTTGTAACTATTACCGCTGAATCAGTGAACCTGTCTCCGACACTCCTCCCAGTCATCGTAGACTTCAGGAACCTTACCCTTGTACACGACATACGTCGGCATCGCTATGCACTAGCCAAACGAAACGTTAGTACCAATTCACAGACAATACATAAGCAATATATAATTATGCAACAGAACGATCGGAAGAGAAAAGCAAGACATTAATAGCATCGATTACATCTAAGTTGAACGACTCTCGAAACCAAAGAGACATACTACAAGTTCATTAAAGTTTAATTACAACATGAGCCAATCGATGTTTCAGAACTAGACACAGCATCACTGCTTTCGACTCGACTCAAGGGACCGGAGCATGGATGAAGCCGCCGTCTATCGTGGGAGTCATGAAATAACGGTCGTTGTCAGCCTGCATTTGTAGCATTGTGTCGATGTCACTGTTGGATGGTTGATTTCTGAGGTAGAACTGCCCCGAGGTACGAAGGACATCTTGATGGATGATTTCCGCAAACTCCGACTGGATGCGAAAGAGTTCTTGTCGGAGGTCCGCGTCCTGGATTGCCGACACGCTCGCGGCCCAATCTTTGAGTTTACTCGGTAGCAGAAGTTGATGATGGTCCCGTACGATCGCCCGCATGTGATGGATGGCATAGTAGGCACCCTTCTGACCGCCAGGCGGCTGCTTGACGCAGCAGAACATCGTATTGTGGGAGAACACGTGCTTGCCGTACTTACGAATAGGCCTGGTGAAGGTGCCTCCAGATTTGGCGTAGCCGGGGAGAACATCATCAAGAACCTTCTTGACATTTGTGTAGTCTACGTTCGACTGATGGTCCGGGTCGAAATACGTGGCCATGGAATATTTGGGGCTTAGGAGGATGAGCGTGCAACGTGTGTCACTGCAGAAAACACGGAATGTTAAAAGAAAAACGATCGAAATGTAAGAATTCATATGTTACGGGCCAGTTGAGGGGAGGACTTACTCGGGAAAGTAAGGCACGAGGAAGTTATCCTTATCTTGGTTTGCCAGAATGACGCCTTCGAGGTAAGAACTCGCGACTTGCCGGTCCCCAGCACTGCCCAAGATCTTGGCACGCATGTAGAAGGGGTCGACTATCACGATGTCCGGGGTCTTGTCGCGAATGATCCGCATCTCCATACTCAGCGAAAATAGCCGAACGAAGGTGTAGTGCAGCGGATGAAGGTTCAACATAGCGTGGATGTCATCAAAACGCAGGACGATCGTACGCCCGATGGAGTTATCCACAAAGCCCTTGCCCTCTGGCACCTTGGCCGCGAAAACTGGGTATGCCACATCCTTCTCCCTGAGACGCTGCTTCTCCAAATAAAGAACACTATCATGCAAACTCCGCATAGCACCGGTTGCAGCATTGAGCATATTTGTCGGTAGCATCGCCCTACCCGCCACATGCACCCTCCTCGAGATATCCTGCGGTGAAGGTGGCCCGCCCTGAGCACGGATCGTACTCGGTGCCGGCTGGCTCGCACCCTTCTTAGTCTTTCTTTTGCGTGCCTTCTTCTTCTCCTGTAATGGGACCGAGTTCTGCTCACAGACCGCCTTCTTGAGTGTGTTGGGGCTGATAATATTTCGCACCTCGCCTATCTGAGGCTCGGTGAAGTCGGCAGCTGGAGGCGTCTCTTGAGAGCTGAACGCCAGACGGCGCCTGTTGCAACTTGGCTTCTCCGCGGTACGAGCTAGATCGCACACGTCTTTTGTTGGGTTTGGTTCTTGAGAAGGAGGCCCCATGAAGTCGCCATCGTACCCATGCTCGGCAAAGTACTGATCGACGTTGCCAAATGTATCATCGTCGTCGTCGTCGTCGTTCTGATCCTATGTCGTATGCATGTTTGGATCCAGTGGCATAGGGATGTCCGGCACCGTTACGGCGGTCTTGCCATGGGGCCGACTTGGCGCCGGCACGACTGGCGGTGTTGTCTTTGGGGTGGTGTCCCCCGCCCCCAAACGAATCTGGCTCTTCGGCCAAAGTAGGGGCCAGCTCAGGCAGGCGCTCAGGGTCATCACGTCTTCATCGTCGGCCCCGACGGGTCGAATCGGAGGTAACAAGTCGTCGCAGCCTGGCAGCACCCGAACCAGTTGAACCCTAAACAAGTTGGGTGGCATCTGGGTACCGTGGAACAAGGGGTTGCCCGGTTGAACAATTTTGCCCTTGGCGACATCGACCAACTCATTGTTCACGAAGTGGAGGAGAGTGCACGGAACGTCGGCGGTGCCCTGCGAAAACATGTAGGGCGTCAGGGATGCCCAGTCAAAGGCAAGGAGATGAAGTCCTCGGCCGAGAGAGGCTTAATTAGTTACCGTGATGATGGCGTCGAGCTCGGCTAATGTCGACGCACCGCCAACGGCGGGCGTGCAGTTGACGGAGGGGCCGCTTGCTGAAGAGGTGCCGGCCGGCGTACACCCGGGTGCATTAAGCTCCCGTGCCGGCGTCGGAGACACCAATGCCGCCTCCGCCGGAGGCACCAATGGCCCCGCCATCGCATTATGCGAGTTGCTGGCCGTGAAGCTAGGAATCGGGGGCGGCCCCTGTTGGCCGCCCGCAATCCACGCACTCAACCCCGAGATCAAGGTAGGCACAAGGGCGGTGATCGTCGCTCCGAGTCGTTGTTCCACTTGCTCTTGGACAATCTCCGGAGTCCGCGCCACCTGTGCCTTGAGTTCTTGAACCTCTCGCGCCTGGCTTTCCGAGTTGGTCTTTTTCTCCTTCCGCACACCAGCGGTATAGTATGACCCCCATTTTGTCGACAAGCCTTTGCCGGCCACACGACCAACTGACGTCGGCTTACTGAGCTTATCCTTGTTCTTCATTACATTCAACCCCCTATTTAGAGTGGTGTCCCAAGGGTTGCTCTTAGTCGACCCCGCGCTACTGCTTTCAGTCGCCTGCGGAAGGAATGTGAACCATTTAGAAATTTGGCTTCATTAATTAGAATGCAACCATATGGAGCTAATTACGCGGGGGTGTATTCCTTACCAGAACAAGCTCAAGCTGCCTGGTCTTCGGATCCGTGGTAAGCTCCTTTGTTTTCGGGTCCTTCTTGTACCGGGCCCTGACAAAGTTCCTGGTCTGCTTGTCACCGTATTTATCGAAGAGGGGCGGTAGGCCTTGCTCGGCACGGTCCGCCTCCTCCTTGTCCCATATAGGCTCCGCCACTCTGTAACCGCCGGGACCGAGTGTGTGTTCCCCTATGTTCAGCTCCCGCATTTGTTTCAACCAGGGGGAGGGTAGTCATTTCCGGTCTTCTTGGCCTTTTTGCCTTTGCGATGACTTTCTGTGTCCTGCTTCGCCTCATCATCATCATCATCATCATCATCATATATAGCGTGAAGCTCCTGCCTGATGCCCATTGATTTCAAGTCTGCCCTTGCTTTCGGCCCATCTTTGGTCCTCTCTGGCATGTTGAGCAGGGTACCAAGCAGACTCTCGCACACGTTCTTCGTGATATGCATGACATCAAGGCTGTGAGGCACACGGTGGATCTTCCAGTATGGCAAGTCCCAGAAAACAGACCTCGTTTTCCATACCTTCAGCAGCGGCTCTGGCGCCTTTCGCTTCTTTCCCGGCTCTGGCGCCTTTTGCTTCTTTCCCGGCAGTGGGCAGTCTTTCCAATTTTTCAACAGCTTGTCTATTTCCTCGCCGCTCCTCGTACACGGGCGTTTTCGGGGTTCGGTTTCACCATCGAACAGATCCTTGCGTTTCCTCCACGGGTCATCGTCGCGAAGCCACCTTCGATGTCCCATGAACACGGTTTTCGAAGACCCGGGATCTCTATCTAGCTGGCGATACGTTGTGTCATCCATGCACCTTACGCATCCAGAAAATCCGTGGACTACCTGCCCCGCAAGATATCCGTAACCGAGATAGTCGTGCACCGTCGTGAGCAGTGCGGCTCTCATAGGGAAATATTCTTTCTCTGCGGCATCCCACGTATTGGCTGGCGTTTTCCACAGCGTGTCAAGCTCCTCTTTCAGCAGCCCCAGATACAGATTGATGTCTTTCCCTGGTTGTTTCGGCCCTTCAATTAGCATACTCAAGTGAATGTACTTCCTCTTCATGCACAACCAGGGGGGAAGGTTGTACATCCACACAAACACAGGCCAGGTGCTATGTGTGCTTCTCTGGCTGCCAAACGGATTGACTCCATCGGTGCTCGCGCCCAGCACGATGTTCCTTGGATCGTTCCCAAATTCTGGGTATTCGAAGTTCAACGCTTGCCACTGGCTCGCATCCTTAGGGTGACTCAGCATCTTGTCTTTTTTATCTATCTCCGGATCATTTGCGTCATCTTCTCGCTTCTTCTCCTCCCTATCCGCGTGCCAACGCAGGAGCTTTGCTACCTTAGGATCCGCGAAATACCGCTGCAGACGAGGAGTGATCGGAAAGTACCACACCACTTTTCGAGGAGCTTTCTTCCTCTTCTTGTATCGAGTGACACCGCACACCGGACATATGGTAGACTCCGCATGCTCGTCCCGATAAATGATGCAATTGTTCATGCACACATGGTATTTCACGTGCGGTAAATCCAGAGGACACACGATTTTCTTCGCCTCCTCCAAACTGGTCGGGCACTTGTTCCCCTTGGGAAGACGTTCGTGCCAGAATGACATGTTCTCATCGAAGCATGCGTCGGTCATTTTGTGTTTTACCTTCATCTCCAGAGCCATGAGCGTTACTTTCAGGCGGGTATCCTCGGGCCTGCATCCTTCATACAATGGAGTAACCGCGTCTAACTCAAGTTGATCCATCTTGGCTTTCTCTCGGGCGGCAGCTCTTGCGTTATCCGTCTGCTTGAGAAGCAGCTCTTGAATATGAGGGTCCTACACCCAGTCCATCGATGGTCCAGCGTCGTCTGCTCCGCCGGCATCATCATCATGCCCTGCATCTTCTACATGATGACTGTGTACAGCATCACCGTCGTGATCATCTCCTGGGGATTCTTCGTCTTCTCGCCCCCCGAGCCGCGGTGGTTGTCTTGCTGCCCTTCCTCATTTCTTGCCCGACCCCCATGGACGACTTCGTAGTCTGTGACGCCCCCGATTTAATCGTACACTAATCATGCACGCAAATGTGTACGATCAAGATCAGGGACTCACGGGAAGATATCACAACACAACTCTACAAATAAAAATAAGTCATACAAGCATCATAATACAAGCCAGGGGCCTCGAGGGCTCGAATACAAGTGCTCAATCATAGACGAGTCAGCGGAAGCAACAATATCTGAGTACAGACATAAGTTAAACAAGTTTGCCTTAAGAAGGCTAGCACAAACTGGGATACCGATCGAAAGAGGCGCAGGCCTCCTACCTGGGATCCTCCTAACTACTCCTGGACGTCGTCAGCGGGCTGCACGTAGTAGTAGGCACCTCCGGTGTAGTAAGGGTCGTCATCGACGGTGGCGTCTGGCTCCTGGACTCCAGCATCTGGTTGCGACAACCAGAAAGAAAGGAAAGGGGGGAAAAGGGGGGAGAAAGCAACCGTGAGTACTCATCCAAAGTACTCGCAAGCAAGGAACTACACTACATATGCATGGGTATATGTGTAAGGAGGCCATATCAGTGGACTGAACTGCAGAATGCCAGAATAAGAGGGGGATAGCTAAACCTATCGAAGACTACGCTTCTGGCAGCCTCCGTCTTGCAGTATGTAGAAGAGAGTAGATTGAAGTCCTCCAAGTAGCATCTCCAAGTAGCGTCTCCAAGTAGCATCTCCAGTAGCATCGCATAGCATAATCCTACCCGGCGATCCTCTCCTCGTCGCCCTGCGGAAAGCGATCACCGGGTTGTCTGTGGAACTTTGAAGGGTGTGTTTTATTAAGTATCCGGTTCTAGTTGTCATAAGGTCAAGGTACAACTCCAAGTCGTCCTGTTACCGAAGATCACGGCTATTCGAATAGATTAACTTCCCTGCAGGGGTGCACCACATAACCCAACACGCTTGATCCCATTTGGCCGGACACACTTTTCTGGGTCATGCCCGGCCGCGGAAGATCAACACGTCGCAGCCCCACCTAGGCACAACAGAGAGGCCAGCACGCCGGTCTAAACCTAAGCGCACAGGGGTCTGGGCCCATCGCCCATAGCACACCTGCACGTTGCGTACGCGGCCGAAAGCAGACCTAGCCTAGTGGCGTTCCAGTCCAATTCGGCGCGCGCCGCTCCGTCGCTGACGTCTGAAGTGCTTCGGCTGATACCACGACGTCGGGATACCCATAACTACTCCCACGTAGATGGTTAGTGCGTATAGGCTCGTAGCCAGACTCAGATCAAATACCAAGATCTCGTTAAGCGTGTTAAGTATCCGCGAATGCCGAACAAGGCCAGGCCCACCTGTCTCCTAGGTGGTCTCAACCTGCCCTGCCGCTCCGCCACAAAGTAACAGTCGAGGGCCGTCGGGAACCCAGGCCCACCTCTACCGGGATGGAGCCACCTGTCCTTTCAGCCCCCTCGTCAGAATCACTTGCGGGTACTCAATGAGCTGACCCGACTTTAGTCACCATCTGTATAGTATGTATGTATGTATAGTATATACCCGTGATCACCTCCCAAGTGATCACGGCCCGATAGTATAGCAAGGCAGACTGACAAGAATGTAGGGCCAATGATGATAAACTAGCATCCTATACTAAGCATTTAAGATTGCAGGTAAGGTATCAACAGATGTAGCGACAATGTCAGGCTATGCATCAGAATAGGATTAACGAAAGCAGTAACATGCTACACTACTCTAATGCAAGCAGTATAGAGGAGAATAGGCGATATCTGGTGATCAAGGGGGGGGGGGCTTGCCTGGTTGCTCAGACAAGGAGGGGTCGTCGGTGACGTAGTCGTACTCGGTGGCATCAGCGTCGGTCTCGTAGTCTACCGGAGAGAAGAGGGGGAAGAAATAATGAATACAGAGCAAACAAAGCATCACAAAATATAACAAGGCAATACGCGGTGTTCGGTGTGCCCTAACGCGGTAGTAGGTGATACCGGTGAAGGGGGGAAAACATCCGGGAAAGTATTCCCGGTGTTTCGTCTTTTCGGGCAGAGGAGCCAGAGGGGGAAAGTTGCGGGTTCGATAGGTTAGAGGGGTGTGGCGGACGAACGGACTGCGTATCCGGAATCGTCTCGTCGTTCTGAGCAACTTTCATGTTGAAAACATTTTAATCCGAGTTACGGATTAAAAGATATGATTTTCTAAAGATTTTATTAATTTCTGAAATTTAATTATTTATTTAATTAATTCGAAAAAATGTATTAATGACGTCAGCATGATGTCATGCTGACGTCAGCAGTCAACAGGGGTTGACTGAGTCAACCCTGACATGTGGGTCCCGTTCGTCATACTCTATTAACTTAATTAGCCTAATCAAAGTTGATTAACCTTAGTTAATTAGGTTAATTAGTGGTTAGGGTTAATTAAACAGAATTAATTAGATTAATTAAATACTTAATTAATTAATTAATTAACGAATTAGTTAATTAATTAATTAATTAGTTTTAATTCATTTTCATTTTCATTTTATTTTTGTTTTAATAAAAACCGTTCTTTTTAGGGGGTGGGGCCCCCATGTCATTGGCCCAGGGCCAAACGGGTGCGGGTCCAATGGGCAGGCGGGCGACGGGCGCCCGTAGCCTGCCCGGGGCGGGGCGTGGCCGTGGCCACGGCGGGGTTGCCGCAGCGGGGCAACAGGAGCACCGGGGAGGCGTGGCCGTGGGCGCGGC